>NC_137128.1:23974404-24337707 GCF_949319135.1 Squalius cephalus
AACTTCTGTCTCCTTTAGGATAGATGGATGGATAGTGGGTAAAAAAGGATACACTTTTAACTTACAAAGTGAAAGTGTTCCAGATAATATTTGAAAAATTTGGTTCAGTACAATAACAACGTAAACATAATCTAGTTAATATAGGAAGCAACATGTTTGTATAGCATACTTTTATTAATTTTCTTGCACAATGACAGCATAAATGGATATTTAGCCATGAAAATATGTTGCTGTCTTTATATTTTAGGAATGGGGTCAATCATGATATTTGAGAGATTTTGGTATAAAAAGGTTGAAAACCACTAGAGAAGACATTACCAGGCCTTAACAAAATTTGCACACTTATGCATTTTCTGTGCTGATTTTAGGAGATAATCTGTGGAATTCTGCTGAATGGTTTTAAACATGCTAAAATGTGTCAAACAGAGATGAGAATACTACAGTTATTGGTAGCTGAAAGCATAATCAAATTAGACAAAATATTTAATAAATGAACATCAAATTCAGTGAAGAGAGTTGTGGGCTTAGACATGATTAAAGAGAAGAAAAAAACCCCCACAAATTAACTGCTTAGTTTTTCTATATGTAAGTGTATGATAGTCTGTGGACCTGATTTTAAATGCGACCTATGGTGTTTTTTTATTCATTTTTTTTAATTCATTTATTTTTTATAGCCAAGCAAATTTGACAGCCAGTGATCATCATGTATTTTCATTACATGAAAAAGCGTTGCTTTGACATTTTGCTCTTCTGGAGAAAAGTCATATGAATTTGGAGGATTTTTCAGTTTAAGCCTAATAACCTGCGTAAAGTGCAACTCAATTGAAATGACCAAATTAAGACCAGTGGATATGTGAAATATGGCAAAGCTTTTAAGAAAAACACCTTTTCTTACCTACAATAATCATGCAACTTCATTTTCAAATATAAAGTTGAATTTTAAAATGTGTTTGACTCCTAAACCTGTTTCAGCTGCTTCTAACTGTGAGATGTTTGTTGTACAGAGGGATGTCAGAGCTCTCCAGCATGTACAAGGATTTATTGGTCATGCTTGCAGGAAGCATCCTTTTTGTACCATAAAATGTCTTCCAGCGCCTTACGCTCCCACAGATGTAGACCCTGTAATTTAATGTCGTCTGCATGTTAGCGTTCTCCTCCCCAGGCCACCCCGCTTGAATCGACTTTACATGCCAATCAAATCAAAGAAATCTGCCCTTCTCTGACTTACTTACCTATTTACGATGCATTATGTCTGGCTTTGGCATTACTGGTCCGAGCGGTCTGTTCTGTGGGGGTCAGCTGAGGTATTCTGCAGTCTCTACAGAAGTAGTTTACATTCTCAGCAAAGTCAGACAGTTCCCGCTTGAAGAATTCCTTGGGTTCAGCTCGTGCACGTAGCTGTTTGGCCTTTGTGTCGAGGTGGGAGAGGGGATCTTATTTCCTTTCCCCAAATTTTCATGAAAAACAGAAGGCTTCAGATATTTCAGCACATCAACACGGGCACTGGTTTTTTTTATTTTTTCTTGCCATTCCTCAGTCATTAGCGCAGGACCGCTCTGTGAAATGTGACTTATGTTGAAGCACTATAGCACTTTTTTTGAATGGGATGCAGATTAGTGGCCCTTCCGGCGTGTGCTCACACAGTGCTGAACCGAGCGCCTTCGTTCTCATTGTTTTTTCAGCTGAGCAGCGCGTTGGCCTTCTTCCTGTCTGTGAGCGACTTTTGAGAGGCTAGCTGGGAAAGAAGATCATGGCAGAACGAAGGGCTAATGCTCAATGTCCTGCAGCTACTTTCGATGTTATCACACATATAGGTCTCTGTGGCACACGGCCACATGCTTATTTGATTTAGTACAATATCAAGAGAAGGATTCTCTATGGCAAGCAGCTGTTTTTTTTTTTTTTTTTTGGACTCATGGCTTTGAAGATGTTTCTTCTGTTTATCTGTCTGTCTGTCTGTCTATCTGTCTGTCTGTCTGTCTGTCTGTCTGTTTATTGATTGATCAATATGTATGTCAATTAGTCTGTCTATCTATCTATCTATCTATCTATCTGTCTGTCTGTCTGTCTGTCTGTCTGTCTGTCTGTCTGTCTGTCTGTCTGTCTGTCTGTCTGTCTATCTATCTATCTATCTATCTATCTATCTATCTATCTATCTATCTATCTATCTATCTATCTATCTATCTATCTATCTATCTATCTATCTATCTATCTGTCTGTCTGTCTGTCTGTCTGTCTGTCTGTCTGTCTGTCTGTCTGTCTGTCTGTCTGTTGATTGATCAATATGTATGTCAATCAGTCTGTCTATCTATCTATCTATCTGTCTATCTATCTGTCTATCTATCTGTCTATCTATCTGTCTATCTGTCTATCTGTCTGTCTGTCTGTCTGTCTGTTTATTGATTGATCAATATGTATGTCAATCAGTCTATCTATCTATCTATCTATCTATCTATCTATCTATCTATCTATCTATCTATCTATCTATCTATCTATCTATCTATCTATCTATCTATCTATCTATCTATCTATCTATCTATCTATCTATCTATCTATCTATCTGTCTGTCTGTCTGTCTGTCTGTCTGTCTGTCTGTCTGTTGATTGATCAATATGTATGTCAATCAGTCTATCTATCTATCTGTCTATCTGTCTGTCTGTTGATTGATCAATATGTATGTCAATCAGGCTATCTATCTATCTATCTATCTATCTATCTATCTATCTATCTATCTATCTATCTATCTATCTATCTATCTATCTATCTATCTATCTATCTATCTATCTATCTATCTATCTATCTATCTATCTATCTATCTATCTATCTATCTATCTATCTATCTATCTATCTATCTAATATCGCTACATATTTCTGTCTGTCTGTCGATCTAATATCGCTACATATTTCTGTCTGTCTGTCGATCTAATATCGGTATATATTTCTGTCTGTCTCACTCAAACACATAGCATTTTCACAAGGTGGAATAAAAATGACATATCAAATTTATGTATCGATATCCAGAATATTTCTGATAATTGTCTATGTGCTGTCATTCAGGGTGACATCCAGCAGCTTCTTTTGGTGGCGGACCCTCGTGCAGCCTACGACTACTGTGAACACTACAGCCCTGACTGTGAAACCCCCCATCAGGACACACCACAGGCCCAGGAGCCCGAGGAGGAGGTCAGTATGTGTCTGGATCTGACCCAGACGTGTGTGTGTGCGTGCGTGCATGTGTGTGGTTTTGTGATGATGTATTGGTGGATTATATATGGTCTACACCCACAGGTTCTGTCTGGGGCTTTCTAGGCCTGGATTCAAAAACATGGCCAAAAATCTGAATTATTAATCAGAATTTAGTAGGGATGTGCACACGTAATAGTTGGGTTTTGTTCTAGTCAACTTGTAAAAACACTGTTTAAACTTTTCAAATAATTTTTTTGTTGGTGATTTTTTTCTTTCTTTCTCATATCCATATTGACATCTATGTATAAAATACTTTCCCGATTAATATCTCCTCTAAATATCACTGTCCTAATTGCATTAGCTGGCACTGTGGACACTTGACGTCGAGGGTATGAGAGGTCTTTCAAGCACAGCCAGGTGTAACAATAATGTTTTTATTGCCATATTTGGAGGAATAGTCATACTTGGTAGAATCATGCATCTCATGATGAGAATCTGATTTTATAGTGAAAAGAAAGTGTGAAACACTAAGAGAAAAAGTTTGTAAAAGTATTTTTAAGTATTGATATTTATTATTGTTCATTATTTTATATTTTTAATAAAAAAATTTTTTTTAAATTGGCTTATTTTAAAACTGTTACTGGTGATGTAACAGTTATTAAAGGGGTGGTTGATTGTGATTTCACTTTTCTAACTTTAGTTAAGGGGCATTATACCACCCCTTTAAACAAAATGTAAATTCACATACTTACTAATAGTAATATTCCTATTTTTTATGTGTTAGATTACTCAACTAAAACATTAATTTATGTCATTCTCTATTTAGTGTGTTATTGTGGTAAAAAATGTTTTATTAGAGCTGCTGGTCTGTACAAATTGTCCTTATGGAATCTATTGTGATGAATCACAAGTGTGATCTTGAGAGATTAAACCATCCTGCTAATCCCAAATTGAAACAGTGCGGTTTGTCTGGTTTGTCGATATTTAGCTTTTTCGGTGCATCAGTGTTTTCCAATAATATTTCACTGAATAACCAATGAGCTCACGGTGGAAACTATTTTCCCCCCTGCCACAGAGTCTGAGCCCACTTTTGAGTGGCGTGGAAATATATTTTTCTTTAATGACTCCTGCATGCTTGCTGGGAAAGTCTAGTTTCTCCCCTCCACAGCTAGCTCTGGAATACCTGGAAAAGTTATGTCTCTCAGCTGTTAAAGAACTCCTGATTGTAAAATGATGATAAATCACAGTAACTGCTGCTTGGGGTATTGAGAACTACACCACAACAGGGAATGGAAAATAGCTTCATGTATCGTGGAGAACGCCAGAGCAAAACCAATGGACAAATTAGTGAAGTAATACAGAATGGTAAAAACAAATTACATAACTATATAGTCAGCTTTTTAAAAACAGATGAAATATAGCTTTATAATCCGTGTTAACTTAAGAGCTATAACTCATCCCAGCATCAGCAATCTAAAATCTATATCTACATTAGGAAGTGCAGAGAACTTTAGACGGAGGTCCGTTCTATTCCCCTGCAAGGAGCTCCCTTGCGCCGTACCAAATGCTTTAAGACACGTGTGGGAAACAGGGACGCGTTTTTAATGGCCCAGGACGATATTTATGCCTTTCATCCAGCTCGCTGGCTACAGTCAGGGCAGGCTCCAAGCCTGGCAAGACCCTTTAATGCCGTAAACTGACTCGCAGCTGGATATTTCTTCCTTTTAGCTTTTTTTCTGTAGCCAGTGGAAAGCAGCCAGTCCACCAGGCCTCAGTTCTTTTTTCCCCCTGTTATTTTTATTAGCTCAGCTGATGCATTGGGACTTAATTTCATTCCTCTCTGATGGACAAAGGCACATCACAGAATGCCTGTTAACTTAATCTGTTGTGCCTCACCTTATGCTTGTGCACCTTATTAGAATCATAGAGGAAAACAAGCTCACAATTGGAAGCGTGTGTTTATAATTGTTTGTTTATAAATGCCATTTAATTATTGGGAAGGACTTAACAATAGCTCTTTGTTGAAATGCTAAATTGACTGCCATTTAAGTACATTAACAACTTTCAAAAAGTTTTGTGTGCAAGTGGCTTGGGAGTGTTACATTTAATAAGTACACTTTATGAGAAGCAGAATTATCCTATAAATTAATTATAAATTGCAACATACCTTGTGTGACATACGCACTGTGAATATACTGTACCATGTGAACTGTTTAACTTTACACAACAAAATGAAATGTTAAAAACCAGATCAGGTCTTTTACATTAACACTGCGTTCTTGTCATGTCTAAGAGGTGCTTCCATAAAGATTATAAAATGATAGTTCAGACTCTGATTGGATTTAAATTCTGATTGAAATAATTAATTTCAAGTCGTTGCTTATTAACTATAACACGTGGCTGTTTTTTATGTGACAAATTTCTGTTCCTCTGCTATTTTAAACTGCATGTAATGATGATAATGAATTAGTTTTTTGGTAATTATTAAAAATTCTCTTTATTGAATATTGAAAATTTAACTAAAGTTTGCTAAACACCAGCGGACTGATATGGCAGGTGGCTCAAATTTAGATACATTTAGTCCTGGTTTGCTTTGTGTTCACACTGTCATTTTTAAGACCAAACCTAAAGATACAAAAAATAAAAGGCTTTATGATGTAAATATGTATACTTACAGAAAATCCAAAACTACATTGTGTGCTGGGCTAAAAGTGCTCGTTGTATGTGTGTACATGATGGTATTTTTTACTAGTGAAGAACTAGTGAAGATCTTGTAAAATGTGTAAAGGAGTCGTAGACCTAAAGAATTTTCTCATATTTTGCGCTGTTAATCTGTCTCTTTTTTTCTAAGTACATTGTACTGTTAATCATTGCTTACATTGAATCATTTTTGTTTTATTCATGAAACATGATTCGTATGTAAACTGTTGAATTGAATTCGATTGGATACTGTGTGAACAAATGGATTTATGCAGAAATCCATTCTGCTCATGTTTCATGTACTCAAAGCATTTAATCTGGGCTTTTTGTACCATGCTTTGGATAAAAAAAGTGCCATGTAAGTCATCAAATCCTTCAAAGAAATTTGATAGATTTGATGTTTTAAACAGATGGGGAAGATCAGAGAAATTAAAGTTCTTAAATATTTGAACTACAAATGATTTATGTAGTTCACTGATCATCACCCATCATGTCAATGGCTTTAACACATTTTGCATGATTTAAGTTCTTATCCATTTGTATTTTGTATGATATACCATTAATATATCATACAATTCATCTTCCCTTTAGTATACAGTGACCCCAAAAAGTATTTGAACACTTAAGCCAAACTTGTGTAATGTATGAACACCATTGTATTATGTAGCAAAATATATATATTAAAGAAATATACAGCAAACATTTTTCAAGCAAAACACACAAAAAAAGTGTTACAGGTTGAAAATGACAGAACAATATAGATATATTGGTGAAAATTATGGCTACTGCAAAAAGTAAATGAACCTCGTTTTGATATTTTGTCTGCAAAGTTTACACATTTTTGGACATCAGGTAATCAAAAAGTGTTCAATTACGTTCTGAGGTCTCTAAACTGTATATAGGGACTTGAATCTTAAGATCCGAGTCTTTCTTTCTAACATGCATCCATCTCTCTCTCAGTACAATACTGAATACACGGATTATAATGAGTTCTATGACTACACAGAAGAAGTGACTGCCACTGAAAATCCCACTGACAACGTCCAAACTGAGACCAAGGTAAACACACACATCTGTATGGCCCAGATGAATGTCAATCATTGTGGGATTTTCTTCAGCCCGCCCATTTTCACACTATGTGGTCTCTGATTTATTACGCTCTACTGTTCTGTTGTCCTCATTCAATTTGCCTTTCTCTTTTCTCAAATACCATCACTTTCATCCGTACTTTCACTCAAATGCACCTGCACGTATTATTGAGAAAATATTGTAATTTGTCAAAAATAGTCTGTAATATTGTCACATAACGTCTCGGGTAACCGACTTCAAATAAAGTCGACTGTAACCCTTGTTGACTGAGAAGGGAACGAGACACTGCGTCGATACAACACTTTGGGGAACGCCCTTAGCGTAACGCATCTGAAGTATGAATGAAACTAATCCAATCCTGATTGGTGCTGCGTCATGACGTAACGTGGCGGCATACACGGAAGCTACAAAGGGACAACGGCACACAACAGTTAGCTTCTGCGATGAAGCAAGTTGCTCCCAGGCAGGGGAAGGCATGGCGGAGGGACGCAGTGTCTCGTTCCCTTCTTAGGGAACAAGGGTTACTGTCGTAACCCAAGACGTTCCCTTTCGAGGGAACTCAAACTGTGTTGATACGACACTTTGGGGAACGAGTACCCACTATTCCACAACAAGCCCTGCCTGTCCCAGTGTGAAGCTGCGCACAGACACACTTAGGACGAGAGCACTAGAGTGCCTGGCGTAGAAGGAATATCCAGGCTATAAAATATGATAAAAGTATGAGGGGTGGCCCATCCTGCTGCATCGCACACTTCTTGGATCGGGCCCCTGAAAGGAGGGCTCTAGAGTACGCCATGCCTCTGGTTGAATGAGCCCTCATGGCCAAAGGTGAAGGCAAACTGCGCACCTGATAAGCCATAGATATTGCCTGAACGATCCATTTGTTGATGGTCTGTTTAGATGCGGGAAGCCCCTTCTTGGGCGACACATACCAGCAACTGGTCTGACTTCCGCCATGAAGAGGACCTCTGAATATATATCTTGAGAGCTCTGACAGAGCAAAGCAAATGAAGTCTCTCTTCAGCCGCCGTCATGTGAGGTGGGCCGTACGAACAGCTGATGTCTCCCCAGAGGCCCATCACCCAGAGGAGCGTGGAAAGCCGCAATGGCAGCCACGTTCACCTTGAATGTGGACGGGGTAAGACTAGCTGAGAAGCGATCTTGGATGAACTCCAGCACTGAAGCCACCGGGCAGTTAACTGGGTCCACCTCACACTCTCTACACCAAGTGGAAACACATTCCACTTTAGGCCGTACAATCTCCTCGTGGAAGGAGCTCTGGAACTGAGTATGGTCTCAACCACTCCAGCTGACAGGCCAGCCAGGTATTGAGCCCCCTCAGGTGCCAGGCCCAAAGTTTCCACAGGTCTGGTCGAGGGTGAATATTGAGCCCCTGGCCTGTGGAAGCAGATCCCTCCACAGAGGCCTGCCAGGAGTGCTATGATGTTTGAAAACCATACCTGGGCCAGCCAGTACGGGGACTACTAGAAGTAGGCTGATCCCGTCTCAACGGACCCTCTCCAGAACTCCCGGGAGCAGAGCGATCGGGGGAAAGGCATAGCCTCAGCCACATCTGTACCATGGCATCCAACCCCAATGGGGCTGGATGGGTGAGAGAAAACCACAGTGGACAGTAGGATATTCCTCGAGACGTGAACAAATCCACTTCCACTGGGCCGAACCTCTCCCATATCGTCTTCACCACCTCGGTGTGAAGTCTCCATTCCCCAGGCCTCAGCCCCTGCCTCAACAGGATGTCTGCTCTCTGATTCTAGTCCCCTGGGACATGCATTGCTCTGAGAGATAACAGTTTCCCCTGGGACCACAGGAGGATCTGATGCGCCAATCTGGATAGAGGGCGTGATCTCAGAACCCCCTAATGAATCAAGTAGGAGACCACCGACACATTCTGCGTGGTGACCCCTGAGGTCTGGGAGGAAGCTCCTCAGAGCCCTGCCATCCATGACCGCGCCCCAGCTCGTGAGGGAGGCGTCTGTCGAAAAGGCTTTCCGGCGACATGACGCTTCCAACATGGGGCCTTGGGACAGAAACCAAGCTTTTTTCCACTTAGATAGGGAACGAAGGCATCTGCGCGTAACCCTGATCATGCGGAACGGGTTCACCCTCAGGGAAAACCCCTTGGTTTTCAACCACCTGCTGGGCCCTCATGTGCAGCAGGCCGAATGGAATGACGTTGGATGCTGCTGCCCTAACACTCTCTGAAAATGTTTTATAGTGATGGCTTGGCCTAGCTTTATCCTGGTCACTGTGGCCTGGATGGACTCGATCCGTGCAGGAGACACTTGTGCCTGCATCGTGACCGAGTCCCACACCACTCCCAGGAATGTGGTTCTCTGGGCTGATGCCAACACGCTTTTTTTTGTGTTGAGTCTCAACCCCAGGCTCTGGATGTGGGCAAGGATGACATTGATGCCGAACTGCCAGCTCTGGTGACTGGGCCATAATAAGCCAGCCGTCAATATAATTTAGCACCCTGATAGATACCCTGAAGCCTCAGTGGAGCTAGAGCTGCATCCTTGCATTTGGGAAAATGGGAGAGAGCTAGGCCGAACGGAAGAACCCAATATTGGGTTACGAGCCGTTACAATATATTTGTCTTTCATCCCTCGAGAATAAAGTAAACAGGTGCGAGGCTGAAACATCGGCACGGATGTACGCGTCGAGATATTTCTTAATGAACACTGTCAGCACCCTCAGGAGCTGACTGTGAATGCCTTGCACCCAAACAGTATTATTTCACAGATCGCGTGTGTCCCTTTTATTGCAGACCCGTAATCTACGCGCTGCCTCGGCAAACGCAAGATTCGAGTCGTTCACAATATATTAGGCTTTCATCTCTCCAGAAGAAAGTCAACAGGCGCTAGGCTGAAACACCCGAAAATGCACGTCGAGATGTATCTCAATGAACACAGCCAGCACCCTCAGGAGCTGACTGTGCATGCCTCGCACCCACACAGAATCCTTATTGCAGAGTAGACCAGTAATCTACGCGCTGCCTCAAACGCGAGATCCGAGCCACTATAGATTCTGTATTGCAATGCAGACTTTAATCTATGCACTGCCTCGGCAACGCGAGATCCCAGCCACAGAATCTTTATTGCAGAGTAGACCCGTAATCTACGCGCCGCCTCGGGAAACGTGAGATCCGAGCCGCTAGATTCTATATTGCAATGCAGACCTTTATTTGAAGTTCTTACGGGATAAACAACACCAAATAGGACAGACAATTTGACACAGAGCACTTGCTGAAGAGCAAAAAGCTAACTCTGTTGTGTCCTTTGTAGCTTCCGTGTATGCTGTCACATGCCACGTCATGACACAGCACCAATCAGGATTGGATTAGTTTAATTCATATTTCAGATGCGTTACGCTAAGGGCGTTCCCCAAAGTGTCATATCGATGCAATTCGAGTTCACTCGAAAGGGAACTAATACTTGTCAGGGTTCTCTGGTTAGGTTTAATCTTAGTTTTCATCACATGGTTTGTGTTTTCACCTTAGTTTGTCGTCATGGTTGTTAATTTGATTCTTTACTGTATTCAGGTGTGTGTCATTGTGTTCAGGTGTTCACATCTCCATTATCCTCTAACTATTTAAGTTCAGTTCAGTTTGTGTTCATGATCGGGTCTCGTATGTGTAGTTTTTTTGGATGTACCTCGTTGGATTATCCAGTTGGATCATTAAAGCCTGTTAACTTTCATCATCGTCTTCTTTGTGTGCTTAATATCTCCCTCACAACCCGTGACAATAATACTGTCAAAGAGAAAAAATAAATGTAGCTGTTTTTTCTTGACATATTAGAAAAGTAGCACAAAACATTATATCCTATATCAATTTCTGATGATAAATGTTGCACTGAGTTTTTATTTTTATTTTATTTTTATTTGTGGACAGTTTTATTTCTTTCAAGTGATTTAAACCATCTATTATGTTGAAGTTTAAAGTTACCGGCCAGCTGTTGAATTTGATTTACTTGCAAATCCAACTTTTACTTGCAGTTTAACACTTGTACATATTTCAAATTCAGATATAAACAAGAATAAGCGTTTTTTTATTTTATTTTTATGTGAATCTCTTGTGTGATGTTTACTCATAGCCCAGCACTGCTGACACGGTTGACTACTATGTTGAGCAGGACTATGGCACTGAAGCCCCTTCCGTTCCAGCCAATGAGGTAAAGATCTGCATGCTCCTACATTTTATTTTCCATTGTCTATTTTAAGAGGGATTCTATTCAAATATCTTTCTTTTGGTGCAGGTGATAAATGAAATCGAATTTGCAGACTTTAGAAAACTATTTTGCACCTTATTTTCTGATAAATTAAAGTAATTGTTATATATCATATTGCTACTAAATGAGATGCCAACTCTATTTGAGGTCATTTATTTTGGTTTGTCTTAACTGACTGGTTGTACATTAGTCTGATTTTTATGGTTACACAATCAAATACAAACCTCCATTTAATAATTATGTTCAACTGAAAGTATTGATTTATGTTATTTCCAAAGTTTGATGATTGTCACAGTCTGTTCTAAGACATCACATGAATGGAGTCTAAATGATGAACATCCAGCTTTAACCAGAACAGTATGTCTTGCATTTAGCGATGGCCAAATGTCTGCTTCAAATGATACACCTACATTGACTGACGCAGCCTCATAAAGTACGCCTGGTGTACAATACAAAGGCTGGGATTAACTGGAGAAATGTTAATTCCTTTTGTTTAATGCATCAAGGCCCCTGGGTGAGGAAGACTGTCAGACTTGATGCCAAAATTGCTTTCCAAAAAAAATAAAAAAATTCCAAATTGTTTAATTCTTAGTGGAAGGCACATGATGTACAGAGTAAGATGAGGCACCAGTGCAGCCTTATCACATGCAAGGCTAGTGTGGTTTGCAGTTAACTGAACTGATTCAATTATTTTTTTTAATAATCTTTTTTTAATAGCTATAAATAAGCTATAAATACACTAGCAATAATACCTAAACATTTATCAAGGATTTTTATTTGGAAGAGATTGGACATTTTAATTTCTATTCACTGCAGTGGCAAAAATATTGAATGTTGTTTCACCAAGATTCACCTAGTGTTTGGACACTTTTTGACACTTCTGAAGAAGGTCCAAAAGAATGAGGGTCATTGCATTAGATAAGTAAATATAAAATAAATGCCATCTGCAAACAAATAATGGTTTTCTGAGAAATATCAGGTATTTTAGTGATTTTTAGTGGATGTATGCATTTTGTCATGTGGTCATGTTGCCATATACTGTGGTCTTCAGTTTGAACATTGTCTATTTTTTATAAAGATTATATTATATATTGAACAGACATTAGACCAATTACACACTGTCCAAACCTGCTCCTGGAGGGTCACTGTACTGCAGAGTTCAGCTCTAACTTGCCTTGACAAACCTGCATGGAAGTTTCTAGTATGCCCAGTAAGACCTTGATTAACTGTTTCATATGTGTTTCACGAGTTCACACTTACATATAATTAGATGGAGTAAAGCTTTATGCGTATTTGGTGTGCTGTCCGGGGGGAGGGCTCTGAGTTTGGACTCCCCGGTTGGAATAGTTAGAACTAAAAGTGTGGAAAAGGGGTGGTGGAGGGATGCTGATAAACTGTCAACGAACAGAGGTAAGTCTACTGTGTATATATTTACCTCTTATCGTTGATTAACTGAATGTTCTCCACTCATGTTAATTATGTTCATTTTCTGAACGTGCTCCTCCCAAACTTTGTTAATAAAACATCATTTAATTGGAGTTGGAGCTAAACTTTATAGGAAAATGTCCCTCCAAGAGCAGGATTGGACACCCCTTGTCAGAACCAAAGTATTCCATTTAAAATTATGCTTGCCAGTGCAATTTTACCTATAGAGCTTCATTAAAAAGTTCATTAAAAAGACTGTCTTCCCTGTTCCCTTTATTCGATGACCTCCTGCCTCCCCTGGCTTGGCAGAATCCTTTGCCAAAAGAGGAAATTGTTGACGACTACATTACAGGGATAGAAGAAGTTGGAGTGGATCCCACCATTACCACCAATGAGAATGTGGAAATTGTGGAGTCCAAAAACACTAATGAAGCCGAAACCCTGGACTTTAAGGAATACGACATTAACGAATATGATGCAAAAGAGATAGACCCCAGCAATTATGACGATTCATTCTATGACTACAATACTAATGGTGGCAAACCCACTGGATCCACCTACGAGGATGAGTTCGGACCGGGCCGACCTGCTGAAACGCAAGTCACGGAGAGTAATGTGAGTTGACTTCTCCCTTCTTTATGCTTGAATCAAGTCAATTGTGTAGCAAGCAATATTGTCTTGCATTGTTTTTTTTATTTTATGTCATTGTAACCTCATAATTGTGCTTCTAATGCTCCTAATACTAATACTAGAAATAATGGATATTTAATTTACTACATTTCAGTATGTCTGCTAACACATCAGCATGTGAAAGTCTCTCAATTGGAGCCGTTTTGCTTGTGGTGTGTGGGAGACAGGAAATGAAATGTTAGCAGTGTTTGCAGTGTTGATCTGATATAACTTGAGACTTATTTTCACTGTTTAGCACAAGAACTCATTCACACAGACACTGTGTGGCCTCAAAACCACAGTGGCTTTGTGCTCCATTTTTTCATTCCTGGAGAGAAATATCATCTTGGTTCACAAACAATAAACACACACACTGACAGACTGAATTTATTGGATGATGCTTGTGCTAAATGGCTGTAAACATATTATCAAATGTCTTTCTCTGTGGGTCTTATAAGTGGACATTATAGGAAAAGATGGAGTTCACACTTGATTTCTAATCATCCTCACAGTAGTGACTGAGCATGTTCACCACTTAGCTTTATAGAGTAGTGCAGACCATTTTGGGCATTAGCTGTAGTGCTTAATGTAGTGTTTTACAGTTGTTTGGTCTACAGGAGAAGTACTTCCTCTGTCATTAAATTTCAGTTTGTTTTTGCCTCTGTTGTAGGTTGGTGGAGGCTATGGTGGTGAGAAGGGGCAAAAAGGTGAACCTGCAGTCATTGAGCCGGTAGGTAAACTCTCTGCATGAGGCTTTTACAATTTTGTACCAAATGAAATGCAACTATAATAACGCATTAGATTTTCCCCACTCAATATGGTGTCAGTTCAGGATATGGTAGGCTGCTAATCGTATATGAAATATTATATGAAGCAAAATATAATTCAATATTTAAATATTAATATAAATGCATTACTGCAAAACATTTTTAGGGCTGGTAAGATTTTTATGTTTTATGTTTTTGAAAGAAGTTTTTAATGCTCACTAAGGCTGCATTTATTTGATCAAGAATACAGTAAAAAAAGAAGAAATATTGTCAAAAATTATTACTTTTTAAAATGATCCTTTCTGTTTGAATATATTTTAAAATATCATTTATTTATTTAATGGTAAAGTTGAATTTTAAGCATCATTACTTCAGTCTTCAGTGTCACATGATCCTTCAGAAAGTCTTCTAATATGCAGATTTGTTGCTCAATCATTTTTATTATCGTTGTTGAAAGCAGTTGTGCTGCTTAAATATTTTTGTAGAAGCCATAATATTTCATGATTCATTGATGAATAGAAAGTTCAAAAGTTTTTATTGGAAGTATTTATTGGAACTGCTTTTGTATTTTGGCAAAGTAGTCGTGCCTCCCTTCCAATTATTCTTTGTACGGGAATGGTAAGATGGTAGTAGTAGGAAAGAAGATTTTTACATTAATACTTTCAAATGTCAACGTATTATTAATCAGATTCTGACAGCAGTTGCATCATTCACTTTTCTTTAATAGTGGAAAACAGGAGATGTGTTCAGTTGAACTAATGAGCCACATCTATGGGTTCCTTTTCGTTCATCACTGATTTTCTTTTTTATTTCTGCGCTGCTCAAACTGTGAGATTTACGGCCTTCCCAGCATGCTACCTTACTCATGTTTTTCTTCTTCTCTCTTCTTCGATTCTATTCAGGGGATGCTTGTAGAGGGACCCCCAGGACCATCAGGGCCCGCCGTGAGTATCACATTTTTTCCACACTCTTCACACATGGAGAAACTCCATAGGAAAAAACACGTTATGGAAAATGTCAGCATGGAGTTGGCGTGAGTGTTTCTGTGTATGTTACATTACATTTGCATGTCTTTTTTTCAGGGCCTCCCCGGCACTCCAGGTATACAAGGCTCCCCAGGCCTCCACGGAGATCCTGGTGAGAGAGTAAGTTGACGTTTCTCAGAAAATCCTCCCTCATCTGTGTTACTCATAATGCTTTTTGTGGTGTTAAGACACCTCATTGATGTAGATACACCAGTTATAGGTAACAGTAGCCCTGGCAGAACTTTTCACAGCCCCTTTTCACTTTTATTAGAGAAGTTAGTAGATTTTGACCTCCACATAAAGACAATGGTAAAGTTTGCATTGAGAGAATAAGCTAATGACAAGCAGCATGTCTTAACTATGTGAATGAGCAGATGTGTGTATTAGAAAGACCTGGGAGACCACGTTGAAACCAGATCTGTCTATAAATCCTCACACTAATAACACTTCCAGAGGAGCAGCAGACCTTATAACCTCACATACACATTAACACATACTCATTCTCCCGTTGATCCTTATGTCCGGTGCTGTTCGCACCATTTTTAAAGATTGTAAATTAGCTATGTAGATTATTGCACAGAGAATAGCTGTCCTCCATACAAACAAACAGCTGGACTTTTTTTCCTCTTTACGGTGGTGGAGCTTGGCCTCCTCTTCTCCACCTCACGCAGAGTTAACTCTTCCAATGCATTCTGGGAAAGGCACTCCCACCTTCACTGTCCTGCATCTCCCAGCACAAAGAGATTTTTTGTCCGTGAGGGAAAGCGATTTCCCAGTCTCACTTTGATGTCCATCAGCTCCTTCTCATATGAAGCCAAACTCTGTAGACGAAAATACATAATTAACAACGATGGCCACTTCCCTTGATGGCCTGACCCTTTTACACCACACATTCTCCTTGCTATATACGGAAGCACATGTATGTATATGTTACGTAGAAGGGAAGTTTGCCCAGCCTTCACAATACACACACACTCGCACAATTATACCGTCATATGGGAACAATTTAAAGTGAGCCGTCTACAAGAGGAGCGTGACATGGCTGCTAAAGAGATCTCTTCACAGAACTACCCTAGCAGCATTCCATCATAATGTGTGTGCATGCGCTACAGTCCTCCCCGCTTTCCTTGTGGGGTGTCACTTTCATTACGAGCACACACACAAATAAACAACGCAATGAAAGGAACTATAAACAACACAAAACACACATAAACCTCTGTATAAATATAAAGCGAAATAGTCTATTTTTATGGGATAATAACCAGGCTTTAGTACATTAGCTATTTTTGATTTTGGGTGTAAGGAACGCTGCGGAAATCTCCTGCAGTTTAGGTGCAATTTGTGAAAGAGCCACAGCATTTTTCTCTTAAAAGTTTAGTCAAGCTTTTGTGATTTTTGTTTATGTGAACTGTTTAGGGATTTTGAGTATATTTAGGTTACCTAACCGACAATTTAAAATGATCCTACAGTATTTTTCATTTGCTTGTGTGTATTTTACACTTCAAAGAAACCGGCCTGATGCTCTTTCCATGACTCTAGTTTTCTTTTTTGTCCAGCCATTTACATGTTCGTTTCCCACACGCTTTATGCCTCATTTCCTTCTGCTCTCCCTCCTTCTTTTCTCTCTCTCTTCTTCTCGCAGGGTCCTCCTGGTCGTCCGGGTTTGCCAGGCGCAGATGGAGCTCCTGGGCCCTCTGGCACCATCCTTATGTTGCCGGTAAGCTTCTCCAACCCATACATTTCCAATGATTCTGATTGAGGACAAGCTTTTCCAGCCCTTAATCTTAGAGAAACCACCAAACTTATCTCAGATCAGATGCAAATGGCCACTTCCTCTAACATTAGACAAATTACTGTCATTGTAAACGTCCCAGAGGGTTATGAATTGTTACAGCTGTGAAGAGCCCCAACCCCACCCAGTAACCCCACTGCACTCTCTACAGTAACTCTACACAAACTGGCAGATGCAAACCCATAATGACAAGACTGACGAAGCCACTTTATGTTGTAGCAACTCCAGTGGCTCCTCTAAATTCCAGCATGTAGTAAAAGTACTGAAATAAACTTAAGATTTCTGTGTTTGTGGATGTTTCTCTGACAGTTCCGCGCTGGTGGAGAATCTTCAAAAGGTCCAGTGGTGACGGCACAAGAAGCTCAGGCCCAAGCCATCCTCGCCCAGGCCCGGGTGTGTCCCCTTGTTCATGTTGCCTTGAATGATTTTTATTTATTTATTTATCTGGCTGAAACTAGTGTGTTAGGTGCAGAGAATGTATATGAGCAAGTTTAAAGCGACTGTTAAAACCAAGGCAGGTTTATAGCTCTCATAACACTCTATGGTACATGGAAATGTACCAGTTGCCAGTAATATAACTTATGTACTCTACTGCAGTTAATGTCAGCTTTGCAATCTTTTTTTTTCTTTTTTTCGGCCCTGTAGTTGACTATGCGGGGACCACCTGGTCCAATGGGATTGACAGGACGCTCCGGCCCCGTGGTAAGTGTCCCATCTCTAACTGACATACATAAAAATGCTCAATATTTAGGAAAACAATTAAATGCAATTAAATTATGCATTTTCAGCAAAATAAAACAATGTTACTCAATTATATTACTGAATAGAACCACAATTTTTTTTAAACAAAATTTAGCTTTTTACCTAACGTTCTTTAATTCATACAACAAGAAATAAAGATACTTATTTAAAGCAATATATATGTATATATATATATGACAGTCTGAATCTGGATTTTTGTAATCTGATTATAGTTTACGGAAATTATTCATGTAGTCGTAACAGTAAATTAATTAATTAAACAATTTTACAAACTATGTAAAAATATATTGCACACAATGAAATTAAGTTGTGAACAAAAAGTTCAGGAATTGCGACGCTTGTTTAGTTTAAAACATTTTATTTATTTATTACTTTGAATATAGATGAGGAACACAGATGAGCCGCCTGCTGCTTAAATAAACATCATCTAAAAGCCACATGCATGCCAAGATTTACGTTCATAAATGTCTCTTTTTCTTTTCCCATATCTTCCTTTTGAACCCAACTTCCTCCAGTTGACATCACACAAACACTGATAGGAACATATGTTACATTCATCTTGCAGTGATTTATGACCAGAAAATGAACAGTTCTTCTGTGCTGATGTGCTTTCAGGCTGTCTCTGCTGTTAATTTTCACATTCCTTTCTCAAATTTCTTTTGTAATTTGTGTGTTGCTGTATTTCATCCGCTTGAGATGAATCATTCTAAGAATGCCCACAGAATTCCTCTCATTCTTTTCTACAGCTGCCTCCAAATCAAATGCCCTTTAAAAGCAATGGCAGAGGAATGTGTTTGGGTTGCCAGCGTGTGACCCAAACACAGCTCCGCGCATATGATATTGGTGTTTAGAAAGGTGTGTGAGACGTAAAACTAATCTGTATGTGTGTGTTTCAGGGTGGTCCTGGTGCAAATGGTGCTAAAGGAGAAAGTGGAGATCCTGGCCCACAGGTGACTTTCTCTTTAGACTTTAGAGTCCTGTTTTAACTACTTTCATTCGTGTAATTTTGATTTACAGTATAGACAGAGAGACATTTTTCTAGTGTTTCCTATTTACACTACCCATCAACAGTTTTTGAAAGAAGTTTCTTATGCTCACCAAGGCTGTTTAATTGACCAAACAGTAATATTGTGAAGTATTTCACATTTTTAAATGTAATTTATTCCTGTGATGGTAAAGCTGAATTTTCAGCATCATTACTCCAGTCGTCAGTGTAACATGATCCTTCAGAAATCACTCTAATATGCTGAAATGAAACATTTCTTATTATTATCAATGTTGAAAACAGTTGTGCTACTTAATATTTCAGTGGACAGTGACTGACAAAAGAACAGCATTTATTTAAAACAGAAATATTGTAACATTTGAAATGTCTTTACGGTCACTGTTGATCATTTTAATTCATCCTTGATGAATAAAAGTATCCCTTTCAAAATAAATAAATAAACCTTACTGAGCCCAAACTGTTGAATGGTAGTGTACTTGTCAGCTTGGGTTGAGGGTAATGTTATTATACGATAAGCACATTACATAATCATATAATCACTTTGTTTTATTATTTATTTAATGTGTTTTCTTAATTTATGATTAAAATTAAGTTTTTGGATAATTAAAGGTATATTTAAGATGCGCTACATTGTAGGATATTTTGTAGTTGTGGAAAGCATGTGTCATGCTTAGAGTGCTTTTAGCCCACTCAAATTATGTTTTTAAACGCATCAAAATACTGCTTTTAAACAAGAAATAAACCAAAGTGCTTCAGTGGAATCCAATTGTAGTCATTATTTGTTGCGGATAAATGAACAGAATTTGGGTGTTGCGTCAGAGATTTGCTCTGTCTTGGAACCCACAGATGTTACCGCCATAAACTTTAACGCTGTCAAAACAATTAGCTTGCTCCTTTTCGATGTATAGCTTATATGCAATTGAATGCAAAATATGTTGGGGGATAAATACTTGTCCGCAGTTAAATAGCACTTTCTAGTGTAAAAAACATATGTGCTTCTAACTCTGGAGCACAGAATCTCAGTCAGCTGATGGTGAGGAAAAAGTATTGAACTTTAAGTGTTACTTTACAGAAAAAAACGCTTTTGGCAAACGTTTTCAAAATAATGATTTCACCGTTTTTTTTTTAGTTTTTTTTTTTACTTGCCATTTATCAGTAGACGCTTTCATTACAGAAGTTTATGTGTTTTTTTTTTAGGGGCCAAGAGGACTTCAAGGCCCTACTGGATCACCTGGAAAATCAGGCAAGAGGGTAAGAATTGGAAAATTCTGCTCATGCTGTCATTTAGTCTCTGGTCTGCCACACGACATGACATTAGAGTTGAAAAGGCAAAAAGGTGACATATACATAATACATCTACAATACTGCTGCTGAAGTACTCTGGCAAAGTGAAGCTGAAAGGCTTTACGCAAGTAGCCTACTGTTCGCTCTCCAACCATGCACCAGATTTTCCGTGAAACTGTCTGTGTCCATTAGCCTTGACCTTAATTTACCTGTTTCAGCTTAACAGAATGACAGATGTCCATTGGATCCGCATCCACATCTGCCAGTTTTAGTGCCAAACGTTTCTCAGATTCTCCTTTGACACAGTTTATTCACAGTTTAGTTATAAATGAGTCAAATTGCCACAATAACTCGGTACTCAAACGTGCTGTAGACTCAACACACCTTATTTAGGTTGTCTTTGGGTGTATTCGCTCACTTCACGTCATCTCCTGTCTCGCATCGATTCTGCAGTTGTTTAAAACATATGTTAAGCACATTAACATGCTCGTAGCACATAGCATCGGGCTGATGATGTGACCTGGTTTTACAGGGCCGAAATGGAGCCGATGGAGCCAGAGGAATTCCTGGAGAACCAGGAGCCAAGGTAAAATCATCTCTGACTCCACTTTAACACAGTTAGCACTTGTGGTTTCGGAACCGCTTCTTCTATATTGAAAATCAGTAGGGAGTGTTTGTTACTGTGTGTCTGTCATATAATTATTGATTTTGAATTAATGAGTTAATTTGTACCCGTTAAATTTAAAATAATAATAAACAACAATTATAATGCGATTAATGCAACATTTATTTATTATAATGGAATTATATGATGATTAAAAGTTAACGTTAAAGTTAAAATTAAAAGTTGTGGTAAGATTAATTGTTCTCTAAATGATAAACAAAAACTGATAATATGCCGTTTAGGCCTAAAATAGCTTTCAAATATAATGTTTAATGGCTGTAATTATTCATTTATACCTTTATAAATACCATTATACCTTTTTTGTTATAATAAATAATATTCATGATTACACATTTTAATTTGACATGCAATTAATTGTGATCAAGTCGAATCACATAGAATATTTGTATATAAGTGCACTAAAACAGTAAACTTTATGCATTGTTAACTTTGACAGCTCTATTTTTATTCTCATTGCGATCGCTGTCTAACAGGGGGACCGAGGATTTGATGGGCTTCCTGGCTTACCTGGTGATAAGGGACACAGAGTAAGTGCTGAGCTATTCTTAAGAAACCTCATACTTAGTTTCGCATCATTGATGTAATAGTTGAACTGAAACCGAATCGTTCTAGACAGCAGAACGCAAGCCTGACCACCACCCGTGAGGAAAAAATGTCTTTTAATGCTCAATTATCAAACTTCCAGCTTGTCTCAAACAGCGCTTTATGATTATGGGAACAATTCTTGCCTGGTTTCCTTTTAATCCTCAGCAGCAGTTTTCCTACAGAAATCTACTGTATTTAGTTAACTCCACTTGAAAAAGCTTCTTGGCGGCTCCTGCCAAGACCAAGACTTGTACATTATAAAAATGTTCCATGTCTGCCGCTGTACGTTTTGTTTCGCGTGCTGACAGTCATAGTGGCGGGTGAAGTTGACCTCATTATAGTGGCAAGGGGGGCTGTTTGGCGTGCTAGTGCTCCTCTGGCAAATGAAGGCTAGGCACAGCAGAGTGTGGCTTGCTTGGCCTGGGCTGGTGTAGTGAAAGAGGCCCGCAGATCACAGGGAGCTGTGTATATTTCCAGCCTGAGTGCTGTCCTCCTAATCCTGCCCTGGGTAATTACAGGCCCCGCTATGTTATATCCTCTTCTTATAGGGATGCAGTCTTATAAATAGTGATCATGAGCCCTAACAATGCACTGAGCCAAAAACAGGCAGGCAGGGACGGTAATAATACATTTACTATTTTTCTCTCTCTGTCATTTCATCTCTTTCGTTTTCCTTCAGGGTGAGATGGGTCCCATCGGCCTACCAGGCCCTCCAGGAGAGGACGGACCAAGGGTGCGTTTGTCCAATTGACACACCAATATCTCATTTTATTTATTTATTTGTATGTACTTCTACTGGGCTGCAGTGCTGTTGGCAAGTGTGTTTGTGCTCTTGTCTGCAGGGTGAGGATGGTGAGATCGGACAGAGGGGAATGCCAGGAGAAAGTGTAAGCATCTCCTTTTTGACTTTGAACTTTTGTATTCACTTCACATGTTTTCCCTTCAAATTATTTGAATGTTTTCATGTGAACTAATCAAGGCTTAGTAGACATAATGTTTGAAGCTTTAACCCTGTTTTTGTATCACACTGTAGGCTTTATGACAGTAATCCAATATCATAAACAAGCTTCTGTTTTCTTCAAAAAATACATAAATTAATAAATAAATGCATTGTAGAGCAATACAAATCAAACAAATACAAATTTTTGAGGTCAGTAAGATTTTTTTTCTTGAAAGTAATTAATAATTTTATACCGTAATGAAATAAGTTTTCTATTTTAAATAAATGCTGTTCTGTTGAACTGTCTAGTAATCAAAGAATCCTTGATGTATCTGGTTCCACAATCATGTTAAGCAGCAAAACTGTTTTCAACATAGATACCAAATCATCAAATCAGAATGATTTCTGAAAGATCATGTGACACTGAACACTGGAGTATTGATGCTGAAAACTCAGCTTTGCCATCACAGGAATAAATTACAATTTAAAATACATTTAAATAGAAAACAGCCATTTTAAATAGTAATAACATTTGACAATATTACTGTTTTTACTGTATTTTTGATCAGTTAAATGCAGCCTTGGTGAGAATAAGAGACTTCTTTCAAAAACAATTTAATTTTTTACTGATGGTACTGTATAACGCTGAGACCCCAAAGACAAGTAATATTACCTTTTTTTTATAATCCAATTAGGAAAAGTCATGAAGTATCAACTTGATACTATCTATATTAACTATGTTTTTGAGACTTTGTGGATCTTTCAGAAAAGAAAATGAAGGTTAATCACCTCACTTTATGCCTAACTATAATCACTCTTCCTGAGGTGTGCCCCACCCTGCTCTTTCCACCTCAAATCTCAGTATTTGTTGCTCATTGCTCATTGAGATAATGGCTATGTAATGAAAGGGAGTGCTGCAGTTTTCTATTTTCAACCTCTCTCTTTCTTTCTCTGTTTCTCACGACACACTAATGGTCTCACACATTTCACTCACTCTTTGACTAAATACTCCATCAGCAGAAATCTAACAAATAACAGAATCAGCCCTGAAGAAGTGGAATCTAATTGGATCGAGTCCCACAGCTGATTCGGTGAACCTTTGGGTCGATAGCAAAAACCTAATTTGCCTTTGTTTCTGTTTCACATAGTTGTCTCTAAACCATTTTAAATGAAGTAATAAACAATTAATTTTAGGGTTTCCTTTCTTAAACCTCATGTTCTGTTCTGACTGTAAAAATAATAATTAACCTTTATCTTCCCTTTACATTATTTTAATATGTTTCTCTGACTTAAAGGTGTAGTATGTTATTTCTCAAAGTCATTGCTGAACATTGTTGATATTTGAAATCAACCCAAACAAACACACCCCTCTCTTCCTTGCTCCGCCTCCAATCCTTGCTCCGTCTCAAACCCCGATCGCCTGGCATGGCAAGGCGGGTGCACTAACAAGGACGCTAAACAGTAAACATTCTTTAGCAGTCATCAGCCTGCACAACTCTCACTAGCTGGCCTCCATTACACGCATTGCAAGAGTGGATGTCTATTTATCGTAGTAGAAGCGCAACAAAATAAAGCTTCGCGAAAAATTAAGCAAAGATGATGAACAAACAACAAGGAAGCACAAAAAATGAACATACATACACAAGAGTAAATACAAACAAGAGTTTGTTGTTCCAGACAAACAATGACACTCAAAACCAGTGTTACTCACGTATGGAGTGGAATCAACCTCCGCGTCTGTTTTCAGGCCTTCCCTCTTAGCTCTCTTCAGCGCTTTTCTAATATTTACATGGGTCCTAAAACTGTTTCCTGATCATTACCCTTCATTTTCCAGTGATATTCTTATGACGTTTTTACTTTTGTAATGTCTCTCAGCCATCTCTCTTTCTACAGTCTTCAAATCTTCCTCTTGCTCGTTCTTCTCTCTCCTCCACCATCATACGCCCCCTAATGCTGATTGGCTACACGTTTGTTGTTGTGTCTGGTTGTGTCGGTCCGACCAACTTCAGACAGCTTTTTTCAAATATTGCTTACCCCACCTTTAATCAAAACACAGTATGCAGATATTATTGAAGCTTTAACCAGTCTAGATCACAAAGTAGACACTTAAATGTGACTGACTAAAACAATGACTGAATAAAATAAGCATTAAACCAAAATAGGATACAATTTATTTAGACAGTCCACTTCAGACATTCTACTAGCTATAAGCAACTTTGCAACTACTTATCAACGAACTCTCATTAGAGAGTTTAAGGTTTAAAGTTTAAGGTTAATGGTGGTCGGGTTAGGAGAATGACTGTTGGGGACTATCAAAATAAAGTGTTAGCAGATATTAGGCTGGCAGCCTACTAATACTTTAACCTGTTAAGCTTCACCAGTGCGTCGGCGCACTGAAGCGTTTTTTTATTTAGAGAGTTAGTTGACATGTAGCATTTTTTTTTTCTAACTACAAAAAAAAAGTTCTGTTTTTGGCAAATGTAAAAGGCCCTTTTCACAGCCAAAGTGAAATGAATAAGCCTCAGGCTGAAGGAAATGTAAATTCCCGCCTGTACAGTAGAGGGCGCAGCTCAAACAAACTTTTCAGCTGTGCTGCCATTGTAGATTGCTGAATATAGAGTTTTGTCTTCCGTGTCCTATTCTTCTGCAGTTTAAAAAAATGAAAAACAAATGTGATGTTTATTTAGAGTAATTATTAGAGTAAACAGAATGATATCGTCCGCTGGTGTGGACGATAAATCAGTCAATACATGGGAAAACAAAGTAAGTTGCCTAAATTATTTAAAAAAGTAAAAAAAATTGTTGTAAATTTAAAAGGAATGCATCACTTTACTAGCCAGGAAATCCAGACCTAAATCTAAAAGATTAATGGTCTGGCGTCGACTAATGAAAATCGGCGAGCTCGAGGGGCGGCACCAAGCATGTATTTGAAAATCTCACTGCACTCAATTGGATAACACTACGACCAATCACAACAATAAACCCCATACGCTTAGCTACCAGCAGAGCTAACTGTGGTAGATTATACTCTTACTGTATCCGGTCGGCAAAACAGCAAAAACGTCCTTCTTGCAAAGGAACGATTCTAGCGGCGTCTTCTGTTCCTGTTTTAGATAAAAAGCCAAGTCTAACTCGTTCATTGTAGCGGCCAAAGCCGTTTCAAACAACTGGTATTCATCCATAGCCATCTTGCAATGTTTACTAATGACTTCACAGAGCTGTCGTCATCTGTTTAGCTCACCTCTGGCCCGCCTATATCAGATAACCCGATGTGATTGGTGCAGCTCAGATCGAGGGGCATATTTAATGAGCATCATTACTCAACACCAGAGTATCTCGCTGAGCAAATTCAACTTGTGCTCTCACGAGAACTCTGGATTACCAGGGTATCACTTTACCAGTTACTTGAAAAAAGTAATCTGATTATGAAAACCCATGTCCTCCAACATGCTGTAACTCAAAATACAACAGACATGTAGAAGAGGGTCTATGCTCCATATTCTATCCACCAAGGGATCTTTGGCCTGAAAAAGGTTGAAGACCTCTTGTATTTAGTTTAATGGTCTAATGAATTCTAATGACATGTCCTTTTTGTTAATCATTAGGGTCCAAGAGGACTGCTGGGCCCCAGAGGATCTGCTGGGACCGCTGGACAGCGTGTATGTACCACCAAATTACTTCCTTAATTACTGTACATCTATCCATATAGTTTGAAAGTCACAACTAGACACTGCTGTTTTATACAAATGCAGGGTCTTCCTGGATTGGATGGACCACCTGGCCCTAAAGGAAATATGGTAAGGATTTCTTCTCCCCTTCTTTTATAGCGTGGTTATCACAGAATAGAGAGCCGCCTATGGGCTTTAGGCCTCATGAACGAGTTTCCTGTTTAATTGTTGTGACTGACAACCTCTGACCTCTCTGAAACATATTTGTTGTCCTGAGCAAGGGTCACATCTAAGACTATTAGATAAGAGAAGCACCATTGCTGTAGCTACAGGAGGGTGATCAGAAAGTGCTGAAATTAAGAAGATATGAAGTATGCCACTAAAATATGCAAGGATTCATCTAGGGATACGAGGGCTGTGTTCGAAATCACCCCCTATAACCTCATTCACTAGTCTCTACATTAGTCGACTAATATAGTTCACTTGAGGGAGTAAATGAAAACGAGTGAGTGAATTCGGACACTTGAGTGCGCTGGAAGGGCTGGCGCTATTGCATAGCTTTTGCTTGCTGTATAAAAATAATTTGAACCTTAGCAAACTGGCTACTCAAGTAGTAATGAAAATATTTGTTTTAAACTCTATCAAACTATCTATAAACCTTAAACAATTTAATAATAATCAAGTAAAAAGGAATTTATACCTGTATGATATTACGCTGTACCCACATTTGACCAGCGGTTTGGAAAATGGATGGATGGATGGGCAGGGGAGTTCATTTGGCACGCGACTCTCACAGTGCATTATGGGTGTTCTCTAGCCAGTGATCGTACATCAGTTGTACACTCATTATTGCGGTGAATAATGGGATTGAATGAGTGCACTCAATAACGTCCACTATGGTTTCGGACACCACTGCAAGTGGCTGTTCCCTCAAATAAATAGTGCCCTATTTAAGGGTATTGGGGGCGATTTCGAACACAGCCAATGTTTTCACCATGATTCTGTTTGTTTCTTTTTCAGTTGTTCACAAATTGTGGTCTGTGAAGGATTGGAGTTGGTCCATGAGAGTGACTAATTAAAAACGAAATAAATAATCATCATAACAGTGCCGTAGCTGATTGTGTTAACGTTAATTTCATGATTAGGTGTTCCTGTTGTCTCGCTTCATTAACATAGCTCACAGTTATGCATCATTACAAGTATAGTATTAGTGTTTGGTCCAATTTCTTAGCAAATCAACTAATTTAGTTTGCACTGAAGTTAATTTCAGTAAAATAAAATGTGTTACACTTTATTCCGATGGTCCACTTTAGACACTCTACTAACTATAAGTAACTTGTCTTCTACTCTACAACTAACTCTCATTAGAGTATTAGTAGACTGTTCGGGGTTAGTAGAATAAGTTGACATATTGTTGCAAAGTTACATATAGTTAGTAAAATGTCTAAAGTGGACAATCAAAATAAAGTGTTACCAAATTTTTAATCTTATTTTAGCAGCTTTTCTTTCACTCAAGGTCTCACTTCAACTACAACCGCCTTTCTTACTGTGTGCAGTTTGTTTTACCCATCTCCGCGTCTCTTCCTCTTTCCCAGTGGTTTAAAGCTGCTATAATAGATTTTATTACAGTAGGCTGTGCAAATCAGGAAGAAATGCCAATGGAAAAAGAAGGATTTGCAATAGTACACATGTCTGTTGTAGTAGTATAGTAGTATTTTTGGAGTTTGAGGGATTGGGGCTGTTTTCCATATCTGTCTAAAGTGTCAGGCTCCCTGGAGAAGTGACGTGTAGGAATGATTGTGTTATGTACTAAAGTGTTTCTATTAAATGTTATAACAGGGTCCTCAAGGAGAGCCTGGACCCCATGGGCAACAGGGTAGCACCGGTCCACATGTAGGTATCCGTCAATCAATCAACTTTTGTCAGTCTGCTCTTTTCTCTCTCTGTCTGTCTCTCTGAAAA
The DNA here is from genome assembly GCF_949319135.1 of Squalius cephalus. Taxonomy (NCBI): domain Eukaryota; kingdom Metazoa; phylum Chordata; class Actinopteri; order Cypriniformes; family Leuciscidae; genus Squalius; species Squalius cephalus. The sequence continues at coordinate 24,002,200 of NC_137128.1, forward strand.
CTTGTGTTTTTCTAAACAAGAATAATTCACTTCCCCACATACCATGAAAGGCTTTTAGACTTTGTCTATTATCTTTGAGGTCATCTATACACCAGTGTTCTCCTAAAAGTTGACAAAAATAACCTTTTGTAGATATACATACAGTACCGTTCAAAACTTAGGGGTCATTACTTTTTTTAAAACATAAATTAATACTTTTATTCAGCAAGAATGCATGAAATTGGAATTTATTATAAAAAATTGTATACATTTATAATGCTACAAAAGTCTTCTATTTCAAATAAATTTTCTTCTTTTGACCTTTCTATTCATTAAAATATCCAGCAAACAAAATGTATTAATGTTTCTACAAAAATATTGAGCAGCACAAACTGTTTTCAACATTGATAATAACAAGAAATGTTTCTTGAGCAGCAAATCATCATATCAGAATGATTCTGCAGGATCATGCGACTGAAAACTGGAGTAATGATGCTGAAAATTTTGCTGTGCCATCACTTATAAAATGTATTCAAATAGAAAACTGTTATTTTAAATTGTAATAATATTTCACAATATTGCTGTTACTTAAAACTCAAACTTTTACTGTAAACTGTTTTGACCCTAAACTTCTGAACGGTAGTGTAAATGGACCAAAATTATTGATGATTCATGTTGTAGCTACTACACAGATGTTTGTCCAATCAGATGCGCTCGATGGTGTTTTATGCCCCCAATGGCTCCTTAGAGGCAGCTAACCCTACCCTCAACCTTAAACCTACCCATCCCCTTGCTCTGTAGAATGAGAAAGACCCTCCCCCAATACCACCCACAACTGACTAGCAAGTAGCAAATCATGTTAATGGATGTGATGTACAGTAGCTATAGCCTTGTGGCTAGTTTAAAAGAAAAAGGTAGACCACCCCTTCGATATATCACACCCAAACTTCCAATTTCAATTGTAAATTCCTCCACACAGAAAAAGGAAAACACATGTTTAATGACTTCATGGAGTCATTAATTCTCTTTTTTTTTCACTTGTATTCAGTTAAATGTAGAGCATGATCAACTGTCATTGAAAGAATGCAATGAAAACTGGTAGATCTATTAATCTAAATCCACATCCAGGCTCCATAAGTTTGTAATTGGACTCATATATTCACACACTCACGCACAGACACCCATAATAATGTATCCTGTTCGACATTCTTTCTTAGATTTGACTGAGAGGTGCCCATAGCTTTTTCCAATATAAACTTTACTATCAGATTTCCCTTGAAGTCTCCATGTTGTACTGTCTAACTTTGGAAACCTTGTCTTGCAGGGTCTGCCTGGTCCTCAAGGCCCGATTGGTCCACCTGGAGAGAAAGTGAGTGTGTGAATAAGAGCTGTTCGCCCCAGCAGCCATCGTCTTTGTTATTACAGGCGGCGTTTTTCTGCCCTAACCCTATAAACGATTCAACAGACTCCTCGGTTTCTGAGCTGTAGGTTGCCTTCAGATCACTGCTGACTAGAGAAAAACCACACGCGCGCACACACACACACACACATCAAGACTCGCTAATGCTTCAACAAGCAGGATATATGCTTACACACAAAACTGTCATTGGTTAGTCTCTCAGACAAGCATTTTGTCAGGGCTCCTGGAAGGAGGCCAGAAAGAGTCTGAAATGTGACTCCAGTAGTGGTGGAGTGTTTCCAGACGTACCATATGATTAGATCTCTTCCTTACCAAGAGGAAAAAGATGAAAATGAAGTGCTTTAGGAGTGAACTGCTTATAAAAGTTGCCCAGCGAATCACTTGGGCGCGCCAGTAATCGCAGCCTTAATTGTGTGTGTTTTTCCTCCCTTTTCTCTTTCTTCCTTCTTTTCTCACTTATCCTCTTTCTTTCTTTCTCTCTCATAGGGTCCCGGTGGAAAACAGGGGCTCCATGGGCTGGCTGGGGCTGATGGGCCTCCTGTAAGTCGACTTTTCCCTAATTCTCTGCTGTTCATATCAAACATATTTTGCATCATCACATATCATTAACCATTAACTAGCTTGATAATGATCCTGGCTTGAGGGGAATGTATATTTTATTCACACAATTTAGAATTAAAGTGTTGGCTGCATTTCATTTAATTTCATTTCATTTCATGAGTTGAAAATTTGAATTGGAATGCCAGGAAGTGGAATTTACTGAATTGCAGACACAACAGAGGGCTTTCATCAAAATGAACAAAAACGGAGCCCTTTGTTTTCACTTTTACAGCCTGTTTTATGTGGATTGACTCCATTTTGAAGACTTTAAATAGAGCATTCTGAGAAAATAATTGTACTTCTGCTGTGGTCCATAAAATTCTATAAGCCTATTTATTTCAATATATATTTTGTATTTTTAATAGTTATTTAGGTGCCATTGAATATTAATAACTATTAACTAATATCTAATATGTATAGAATAAAAATACTTTTTTATAAAATAAAAATATCTAAATTATATAAAAACATTTTTTAAATGTAGTTAATATGTATTGTTTATTTTACAAGAAAAAAATTTGATGGTAAATAGTCTAAGTATATATATTTATATTTGTATTGTATTTATTGGAATGTTATTGTAATAGAGAATAAGATATTGTATTTAATAGTTTTCTCTTTTTTCATTGTAATAAAAATATGAATAATATTTCACAAATAAAATATATAAACATCTCACAAATTAAAAAAAAAACTGTTTGGGGTTATTAAGATTTTTTATGTTCTTGAAAGAAGTCTCTTATGCTGCATTTATTTGACTGACAATATAGTAAAAACAAAAATATTGTGGAATATTACTATTTAAAATGACTGTTTTCTATTTTAATACTGTATATTTTAAACTGTAACATGATCCTTCAGAAATAATTCCAATATGCTGATTTGGTGCTCAACAAATTTTTCCCAGTATTTTTGATGAATAGAATGTATTTTTTATTACAATGTAAATGTTTTACTGTCACTTTTGAGTAGTTTTGATGTTCATTTTGATGAATTTAACTGGCTGAATGAAAGTTTTGCATTCCTTTCATTTTGAACTTTAGTGTATGTTGTGTATGATGACATATTTATCATGAAAATTTGTAAATGTTATTCAATTATATTTTTATTCTACTTGGAATCGAATCAAATCAAACTTGGATTGGAATCAAATTTCAAATTCCAATTAAATTTTTGCTACCTCAAACCTAAAATAATTTTTCCTGCACAAAGTGGCTCTTACACTGGAATAGTCACAGCACTGGCATTTTTTAATGCTATTCATACTGTATATTACTGTACACTGAACCCACAAGACTTTCAGACTTGAAGATGCTTTTGTTTGTTATCCTTGCACAGGGTCATCCTGGGAAAGAGGGTCCTCCCGGAGAAAAAGGAGCAGCTGTGAGTGTATTTTTAGTTTGTCTCGAAATGAATTGTCACTCTGGGTTCCAGTTATTGACCACATTTCAAGTGCAAAGCCATTAAACACCTTTAAGGGGCTGTTTTGCAGCTGTCTAAAAGCTCAGTAACCAAATTAAAGCCATTTCGCTGTCTCTTTAATTAACACTTAATGTGTGAACCCTTCAGAAGTTTAAAACCTAATTCCCCTCTATTAATCCAGATTGATTCAGTGTTATTATATTTGCTCTCTTCCTATAGGGCCACACAGGTCCCCAGGGGTCCATTGGCTATCCCGGCCCCCGAGGTGTGAAGGTAAACAGCTTTGATTTTCTTCATCTCACTTTTTCTTTATTATCAACATTATGTGCTCTTAGTCTATCCATTAGAGCCTCTATTCATTGTTCTGTCACCATTTAGGGTGCCGAGGGCATTCGTGGCTTGAAGGGCGGCAAAGGCGAGAAGGTAAGCAAATTACCCTGTCCTCTGTCTCCACTAATGATCTCTTGGGTCAGCCCCTAAAATGAGGCACACAGATGACAGAACAATAGCTAAAAGACCATTTCAGTGACTTTCTGCACCAAAATTGCCTCAGTCAGGTGTAATGCAAAATCACCTACGACTGGATGTAAGCAGAAAAAAAAAATTGAAGTATTGTCTTAATATGTGTAATAATACAATATGTGCTAATTATTGTTGTACAGTATATACACAATGTTGTGACTTGTTCTGGCTGTATCATCTACAGTGGCCACCAAGTGTCAGTGTTTCATTTAGAAAGAATCAAGACTTTTATGTCTATAAAATATATTGTTTTTGATATGTAATATTATGCTCAACATTTAAAATTCAAGAACACTTCTGAGAGAACAGGCTGTTAAATTAACATTCTGACAATCTTAGATATGATTTAATTTCCCGGTCTAAACTAGCGTGAACCAGCAAGTTACACTATGGCCACTAGATGCCAGCATTTAGCCATTATGTTCTTATAGAGTTTTTGAAAGAAGATTCTTAATAGTTTATTCAGTTTATCAGATTTTCACTTTGGAAATGTAGTGAAATTTATCCTATCTATCTATCTATCTATCTATCTATCTATCTATCTATCTATCTATCTATCTATCTATCTATCTATCTATCTATCTATCTATCTATCTATCTATCTATCTATCTATCTATCTATCTATCTGTCTGTCTGTCTGTCTGTCTGTCTGTCTGTCTGTCTGTCTGTCTGTCTGTCTGTCTGTCTGTCTGTCTGTCTGTCTGTCTGTCTGTCTGTCTGTCTGTCTGTCTGTCTGTCTGTCTGTCTGTCTGTCTGTCTATCTGCCTGATTGTTCCACATAAATGATTTAAGTTCGATTGATTTCAGGGAGAAGATGGTTTTCCAGGGTTCAAGGGTGACATGGGCCTCAAGGGTGACAAGGTGAGTAACAACTTTGCTTATTTCATTTCAGTTCCATTTAATTTCAATCAGCACTCATAACCACTCATTTATCACTTGTTTGAGTTTTTCCCATTATGTTTGTTATGAAACTAGTGTAATGTTTGTCCATTGTGTCTGATGTTCAGGGAGAGGGTGGTGTTTTGGGCCCCAGAGGAGAAGACGGACCAGAGGGGCCCAAAGGTAAATCAGGTCCCTCCGGAGAGTCTGGTCCTATGGGCACGGCAGGAGAGAAGGTCAGTTTAAAACTCATTATGTTGAATATAATGGCAAAGTACTTAAAATGACCAGCCCTGGAAAAATCAACACTGGTGTTTTTGGGGCACTTAAGTGTCTGTCAGGGATTATTAATTTATGTGTGAATTAAAACCTAAAATTACACTGAACTCATAACTCTTAAATTGATTCTGAACACCAGTTTTAAAGGGCAGCCAAATACTCCATTACAGCTCCCATATGTTTTTTGCTGTTTGTGCAGGATTCTGAAATGCTTTATTGTTTCTGTATAGGGCCTGATGATTGTTTAAAAACTCCAAATGAAAATGTGCAGACCTAGAATGTGTTCTTATTTTTGTTTTTAGGGAAAACTTGGTGTTCCAGGTTTGCCTGGCTACCCAGGAAGACAAGGTCCTAAGGTTAGTGCTGACAAGCTTCTTTTTGCTGCTTTATCAACTTTTCATAAGTTATTTTTATTTTTTGAAAAGTATCTATAGGTCATTATTTACAAAAGCAATGAAACAATTAGACATGAACCTTTAATGAACAAAAGTTATCATCTCTCATAAACAGTGCCACTGTCTGTACTGCTTTATTTATATTTGGCCAAGCGCTGCGTTTGACATGCAAGGCCTGCTGTTCTCTGATCGCCTGTGTTAACAGATTTAATAGGATAAACTCATTCTCCATGACACTGACTGCTTTATCTTCAGCTACCCAGCATGCAATAAGTGCAGGCCTGTGAACAGCCCAAGACGGGGCAGAAACAGTTTGTGTTGTGATGTTTGTCAGCTTATTTACAGTAGTCAGTTCAGCCTGCTAACATCGACAAAACGATAATTTGATTCAGTATACAGGCTAGTCCACTCATACAGCTTGAATTCCCTGTTTTTTGTTTGAATAACAAGTTATGGAAAGTGATTTTGAAGTAGTCTACAACTTGCTTTGTCAGCTATTTTGACACTGGGTTTCCATTTTCCACTACTGCATTTTTTTTAAAGTAATGTTCGGCCTGTTCAGGGTTCTGTTCAGAGTATGTGAGGAGTTTTTTTCCCTGGAAGTGATGAGTTGGTTTTTTGAGTCCAGTGGGTTTTTTTTTTTATCTCTCTCTCTTTCTCAGTCCTATTAAGGATGGCAATATATCAGTATCATATCGCCTGGTTTTGATGGGTTTTTTTTCATCTATTTATATTGGTTGATATTTTAGATATTTAATTGTTCTTCTCATTTCCTCTGTTTTGACATAGATTACCTTTTCCGTCATCTAACATTTACTTAGTTATTTTTTAAAACACTAATAATTAAATAATATTTATAATAATATCTGTAATATTTATAATTATTTTTTTATAATAATAATAATTATTATTATTATAATAATATAATTTTATTAATAGTTATATATACAAAGTTTTTTACAAAATTTGGATTTGGAATTTTTGAAAATTCATCATGATCATAACATGCTAATGGGCTAATGTTAGTATTTTGATTAAGCATGCAGCTTCTTTCCAAGTGCTGTTTCTTTGTTTTTTGTTTTCATTTAAAGTGCCCCATTATACTATTTTAGAGGTTTCTGATTTAGTTTTGGAGGTCTCCTACAATAGGTTAACATGCATCCAAAGTCAAAAAACACTTTAATTTTCTCATTATATACATTTCAGCATTATCGCTTTTCAAAAAAACAGTTTGTTCAAAGATTCAGTCTCTCTAAACCCTTCCTTTCCAAGAGCCTACTCTGCTCTGATTGGTCAGACAGCACAGTCTGTTGTGATTGGTCTACCGCTTACAGCGCATCCAGGAAACTAAACGCCCATTACCTTATCTGAATTTCAGCTCCTGAGGCTTCCTCAGCGCTTTTTTTACCCAGTGATATGAACAAATTATGGCGTAGGTATCATATCAGTTTGAGTCATATCAATTTGTGGAAGTGCATAGAAAGTGTATTTGCATTCACAGCACAGAAAACAGTGTCTTCTTGACATGTCAACAGCATGAACCAGCTTCAAATACTGTGTTTGAAGGCGGGTCAAAGTAGGGCAGCCAATGAAGACCACAGACTGGCATTATGCAAATTTGTTACAAACCTACGTAGGTTCATGCAGGAAGTGAGACTGGAATTACTGACAACTCGTTGCAGGCAGTTCAGAATCGATTATTTTGGGAGACAATAAATCCATTTATCGTTCACTTTGATCTTTGAAACTTTGCAGACCTTTTACATTCACAAACAGCTATATTACACATTACATAAAAGGTAATATCCAAAAAAGCATAAAAGGGGCACTTTAAAAAATGATATCAGATATCTTAAATAATACATAATTTGGAAAATGTAAAACGCAGAGTGGAGCTGGAGCATTGTGATTAGCATTGACTTTCAGTGGGGATGGGGAAATTGCTGTTGGTCCACCTCAGTGTTCCATTGTTTTGTGTGTGCATTTGCAGTTGTCTGTTTGATCTGTTCCATTATCTTGTGCAGGCGACCATCCTGTGGAGTAAATTACTGATGCGTTTCCATTGTGCATGGGCCGCTTCCCCTTCTTTCCCTGCCAAAATAATCCGACCTTCATTTTCTCCTGTCCTTGTGCTGACAAGCACGCACTGCTCATGTTTATCAACTCCAAAAGCTAGCCCTCTGAGTATCACTCGCAAATGTTAGCACTAGCAGTAATGTTGTTAAATTATTCCTCAAGGACATCCTCTGTGTCAACACAGCTTCACTTTTGCTCACCGACCAAAGTTTTTTGGCATGTTTAAAAGGTTGGGACGAATATTGGATACTTTTGAAGTGAAATAAGTGTGTCATTTATGCTGTGTAGCTGAAAACTACTCTCCTCAATGTGCCTAATAATCTGTCTCCATCTACAGGGCTCAACTGGTTTCTCTGGCTTCCCTGGAGCCAATGGTGAGAAGGGAGGAAGGGTACGTATAAGGGCTTTTTTTATTTTACTATGAAATTAGATTTCTTTTAGGATGCTACAGCCTGGCTAGAGCCATCTCTATTGTACTTCTCTGGTTCTGATTACAAACATCCTATACCAGAAGTTGACTAGTCCTAGAACTCACAGTTATTGCAACCAGGGCCAAAAACTAATGCTCGCCACGCGTCAAATGCTTTTATTTGAAAATGTGTCACTCGCCAGTTGGCCGGTGATAAATGCTACCTATCAGATTGTGCTACCAGCATCATATTCATGTGGTTTGAGGCTTTAATAATGTCCATACCTAGCCCTACCCTAAACCTACCCTTAAAACAATGAAAAATATATTGCTGGTGGCACAATTTGATTGTTTGCATTATTCGGCAGAACACCAGTAACATTTTAATGGTATTCATTTGAATGAATTCAAACAATGCATGAACGTGAACAACACTCGGGACAGTTGACGGGCCAGCGCTGCATCGCCACAAAAATTGGTTATGTCTTAAGTGAACGTAAACAGTTGAGAAAGTAAGTGCATGTGCATCAGTATATTAGATCCGTGCATTTGCTCTTAAAGTGACAGCAGCCTAATATTCCTGCTTCTGTCTATGTTTTTAATGTTAATCAAACAACAAAGGGCAAAGAAAAAATCACTCACTGCTCTTGACAGAATATCTTTTGTAACTTAAATAAGGATTAATTAATAATGATGTTTTAATTTGTACAGTTTCTGGACCTGAAAACTACTGTTACCCCTTTTCCACCAAAAAAGAACTGGTTCGGGACTGGTGCTGGTTCAAAGTTGGTTCAACTTGTGAACCTTCTCAGAACCTGTTTGTTTTTCCACTGACTAGAGAGCCCAGCAAACGACGTTGTTACGTCACTGTGTACGTCTTAGCTTTCCCAGAAACTCTTGCGCCAACTTCAAGCATAACAATTACACTGGCGGACTACATTGTCTTTCTGCAAATGTTTCTCCTGGCTTTGCGATCCTATATTGGGGTCAGAAGAAGATGTTTAGAACACATTTGTGCTGCTCGTCTGGATTACTATAGACGGAGGTTACGTTCGAGAAGAAGTTCGACAATAACCCCACCCCCAGCCCCTGACGTAAACATGACGTGGTAAAAGAACGGTTCTAGTCCAGCAAAGAGTTGGTGCCGCTTTGGAACCAATTTTACTGGCCGAGAACTGGTTCTTTGGCTGTCGAAACACAAAGAACTGGTTCGCGAGTAGGCACCGGCTCCAAACCGGCACCAGCACTGCCTTGGTGGAAAAGGAGAAACCTAGAAAAGCACTGTTTATTTCATTTGTGTCTTTGTTATATTGTACTTATTTGTGATTTTGCTTGAAAGTTAGTTTTAGGCCCTGATTGTAATGTTAAGGTTGTAATTTTAAGGGTTGGTTTTGTTTTTTAGGGTATTGCTGGTAAAGCAGGTCCAAGAGGACAAAGAGGTCCAACGGTATGTAAATGAACAAGTTTGAATCTTTTCAACAGAAAAGAAAACTTTTTTCCACATACGCTAATGATGCATAAGGCTTATCGCTAATAACACTCGATCACAGGGTCCCCGTGGCGGAAGAGGTGCCAGAGGTCCAACAGGAAAACCTGGACCAAAGGTCAGGCTTCACCAGTCCTTATTCAGCTAACTCAAATAGTCAATGCTATCTGCGAATGTTTTCTTGTAACAGGCAGCTTTGTTTCTGTTTTAGGGAACATCAGGAAATGATGGACCATCTGGTGGCCCAGGAGAGAGAGTAAGTGATGGTTGAATTATTTCTCCAGTTCAGTTGTATTAATCAACCTTTACATCTCCCTTAATTTTTCTTTCCATGTTTTAGGGACCCCAAGGACCTCAGGGCCCTGTTGGATTGCCAGGCCCTAAAGGCCCACCTGTATGTAGTTTCGTCAATTTCATATGCTTTTGAGTTATTCTAATCTAAGTTATTCTAGTTTTTGACTCACATTAGTATGGAAGTCCATTTCTGCCACTTCACATAATCTATTCACATAAAGGACCTTTTATGTCATAGTTATGGCATTAGAAGTCCTAATTATGACAAAAAAGTCTTAATTATGACAAGTTGAAATTATAATTATGACTTTTAGGGTCCTAATTATGACATTTTATCTCATAATTTTGACTTTTTATCTCATAATTATGACTGGTCTCATAATTTCAATATTTATGTCATAATTATGAATTCATATCATAATTATGGTTTACTAAAAACATTGCTGTTGTTTTTTCTAATGTGGCCGAAATGGGCTTCCATACATTAAGCTGTCTATTCATTCATTCATTAACCATTTCAGTCGTATCTGACTCTTAGTGATTCAATGGGCCGTCTCTTGCCAAATGGGAGAGACTGTCCATGAATTTTCTTGGCAATGATTTTTCTGGGGTAGGTTGCCAGGTCTTTCCTCTACCCTCCCATTACATGGCTTGGGTCTCACACACACACACACACACACACACACTCACACCTATGGATCATTTAACATCTCCAATTGTGGGTGAAACCGGAGTGGACACAGAGAGAACATGCAAACCCAGGAATCGAATCAGGGACCTCCTTGCTGTGAGGCGACAGAGCTAGATTGTCTATACTTAGCTCAAATAACATGTCTAACTGTAACCATTAAAACCACAAACATGAAAGAATGATAACCACGTGTCTATAAGTATATTATATAATAAGTAATGTTTTAATCCCAATTAATCTTTTTCAATTTTGTAAAACCCTCAGGGGCCTGCTGGAAAGGACGGATTGCCCGGTCACCCTGGACAGCGAGGAGAGACTGTGAGTATCATTTTATCTTTATAAGTGTTTTCTGTCTCCGGAGTAAAGAGGAAGAAATGTTGAAGACAGTCTTTATGGTGTATTACCTTTTAGCTGCCGACAGTGTCAAGGTGCGATACTGTTCAGGTCTATCTATCTATCTATCTCTGCTTCTAATTAAGAATGTCAGAGAGATGGACTGCTAAAAAGAGGAACTCGTTTTATATTGAATGTCTCTCCTTTGTGATTTTCAAGATGACAATACTGCACTTCTCTTTCACTGATTTAGGGAAAACGACAAGCTGGATTTGTACAGTTTAGTGCTATTTACATAGTTTACAATTAATCAGATTTTTCTTTGCTCTAAGATTACTTCCACACACATGTGATAATTTAAGAATAAATTGCATGTAATCTCTCACAATGACTATGTTTATTCTCACCACAGGGTTTTCAAGGAAAAACTGGACCTCCTGGACCTGGAGGTGTTGTTGGCCCACAGGTGAGCTTGAACAGTTATTGTTTTATATAAGCAGGAAAAAAAATACCAACACATTGCTCTGATAAAACATCTCCTGAAGTTAGCCAGAAGTTTAATCAAAAACCTGTTTAAATTGGACATTTAAAAGGGCTCTACAGGAGAAACTGGTCCTGTTGGAGAGAGAGGACATCCTGGATCACCAGGGCCCCCTGGAGAGCAAGGTCTTCCCGGAGCTGCTGGCAAAGAAGGTGGAAAGGTATGATGTGCTAAACACGTTTACTTCAGATCATTCAAGGCTAATCATTGGAGAGAATTCACATAATTTTCTGTCCAATTTCATAATGTGTAGCTGGCAGATAATGCTGTGGAGATTTGTGTTTTTAAGTTAGAGGACTAAATATCATCGTCTCTCTCCTTGAAGGGTGATCCAGGTCCTCAGGGGGGTTCTGGGAAACCTGGCCCTGCCGGATTGAAAGGGTTCCCAGGACAAAGGGGGCTTCCTGGCGCAGCGGTAAGAGCAAACAAGTTAATGTCATGTGCCCCACCAAATGGCCATTAGCTGCTTAACCGCCTGCTGTTCATTCAAATGCTCACACTGGATGAATGCCTCAGGAAAGGGTACAGACCTAACTTAAGACTGTGGCTTGTGAAGATTAACTGACATATTTAACATGCATTAAGACATTCAGTAAGCTTTTTAAACACTGACATATTTAACATGCATTAAAACATTCAGTAAGCTTTTTAAACACATCTTGTATAGAAAGAAATTCCACTGCATTGCAGTACACAATGAAGCCAGTAATATGTAAAAGTATGACTTTGATTTCATATTGACTTTCAGGCCAAAAATGTATTGAAAAGAAATACTTGTGTACCAACATAATCTCTTGTTGCATATGCGTTTTAGACCAAAAGAGTTCATGTTTAAAGTGTTTCACATATCTAGTCAGATCCAGTCTCCCGGCTGCTTCAGGACACTAAAAGTGCATGAGGTGCTATAATGATATATTGCATTGTCCTAAAGAAAAATGCTAACCTGTATCTCACTTTCAGTCAGTTTCTGAGATTCAGTTTGACATATTTATTATCCCTCTGATGTGGTACTCTGTGGGCCTGTAAATTACTTTCTGCATAACAAACTGCCACAATTGGGCAACTCAAAAGAAGTATATGTCATGGGGACTTTGGAAATGTCCATACTTGTTTTTCTTCATTAAGAGTATTTAGACTGTGGGACTGAATATAATCAAAGTTTTGTTTTTAGTTTAAGAAATAGCATCTGCCTACTTGATGAATTTCAATCTTCATTAGTTACATCTTTCATGAATCAAGTGTTGCTGAAAGTCACATTTGAAACCCAAAGCCAGTATGATCTCAATAAACAACAATTGAATTTTGCCATCACTTGTTGTTTTGATGTTTACTTTTAGCTGGTTCATATGTTTTTCATGACTTAGATTATGGCTTGATGGGAGGAGAGTGACGTGTCCTTGGCGTCACATGACAATGCACTGCCAGCGCTGGGTTTCTGATGTAGGAAATAGGGAGATTGCCAGTTTAATAAACACTCTGGGCTGTATTTCTTGTAGACATATAGTACAAACAGCTGCCATATTCTGGCACAAACACATTCAAGCACACATGCAGAGACTCAGATGCCACTTTGACAGATTCTGAAGCACAGCTCTCATTAGAGAATTAAACCTCTCTCTCTCTCCCTCTTTCACAGGGTCCATCTGGTCTGAAGGGAGGCGAGGGTCCACAGGGTCCACCTGGCCCCATTGTAAGTACCTGTGTTACTATGGAAACTCTGTCACTGCAAACGATCAATCTGCAAGCTTTGCCTCTATTAGTAATGTGACATCAGGCAAATTCTGGACCAGGCACAGTCAGCAGGTGGTGAATTTAATGACCAGTAATGTTGGCACATTGGTGTGTGATCTGATCCCACACAGTCTGATCACACTGAATGAGTCAGGCCTAATCAGTAAGTCCGTCACTATATCAGTCATTGCATTTGAATCATACAGGAGTTATGCTCAGAGATTCAAACCTGTAGTCATTAGGGATGCCAAATGTACCGGGGGTACTGTATGTGTGTGTGTGTGTGCACTCTGTGAAGTGCACTCATAATAATGCGGCTACTGTACGCGTGCGTGAAAGCAATCAAATGCACTTCGGTCAAAATGGCCATCTTGGCAGGACATTAATGAAACCCTTATAATACATGTTTAGTATCAGAATATTGGACCTATGTTTTAAGCCGTGCAGTGTAAATGCAACCTAAGCCAAATATATGTTGCTGTATGCAATGTTGTTATTATATAATGAAAATATAATATAATATTGAAAAGGAAAGAGGGAAAAAATATTTCTGTGTTAAAATTGCAAGGAACCTAATTGAGAAATATTTTATATTATTAATTTATTATTATTATTATTATTAATAATAATAATAATAACAATAATAATAATAATATAATATAATATATATATATTTCATCCACTTAATATATATAGTGATTTTATAAAAATAAAAAATATATATTTATTGAATTATTTTAAAGTACTTGTTTTTACTTGACATTTATACTTTATATTTTAGGTTTTAGTCAATTAAAGAACTGTGTTTGAGAGTTACAATTGAATATTTCTATGGTTTTGAACTTGGGATCGAGAATCATGCTGTTTTTGCTATTGATTTCTTGAATTTTGGTATGGTGTCAACCCTATAATCATACAGAATATATAATAAAATAGAAACTGCATTCTGCATAGCAATAACATCCTCCCATTAAAGTAACTGCTGTCTGTCTTCTCTCATAGTGCAGTGAAGGCACAGCAGTACAGCTTAAAACCGTCAAAGCTTCAGCTGTGCTCAATGTGAAGCCCCTTTCAGCTTGAGGAAGATTGGTGTAGGGCTTCATTGTCTCTCATGTATAAAAGGCATCTGTACAGCCCAGCAAGAAAAATCTCTGAAATCAGTAGGATTTTGAGTCAGTGGCCCACCCACGCAAATCAGCAATCTTATTTGCCTAAATAGACCTCCCGCAGGTGCCTGAATTGAGTCACCAGCACAACTTCTGAGAAGTTTCTAACAAAGGGTTAAAGGGTTGTGTTTTTCCAAGATGTTTGTCTGGAGTGTGTTTGTTGGGTGGTGTATGAGATGAGAAGTGAGTAAGTCTTGATTATTTAGATCAGTGGTTCTCAACCAGTGATCTTTTTTTTTATTATTATTTGTTATTTTATTATTTATTTATATATTTATTATTATTATAATTATTTATGGAAAAAAATAATGATTGAGATGTGTCCTCCCACAATTTTTCAAGGTATAAGGAAAATATGTTGAGAACCACTAATTGAGACCATGTTCTACATGTTGGGCAGTTTGGTGTGCAGTGATCTTGACCCCTCACTATGTTTGGAAGCATTAACACTGATGGTTAATGTTGTGTATAAGTTTAAGCATGTGTTTCTGTGAGTATGTGCATGCATGTGAAAGCAACCAGATGTCCTCAAGTAAAAAGTGGATAAAGCCTTCGCTCTGAGAGCTGTCTTTAGTTCTAATCCTTCAGTGCTAATAGATGCACTAATGGATTATTTCTAAAAAAAAACAGAACTACCAACTACACGTTGGTTTTGAACAAGAGAGCTCGCTCTCAGAAAAACTATAAAAGCTGTTCTATAACTATAAGACCTGTTCACTCTCAAAGAAAGAGATATATTTAATGTGATACGCAAATGCAAATGTGCCTTGTGTTGTTCAGTGCAGCAAAAGGATCTGTATGGGAACATGTTCTTCAGAGCCAAAACAAACTACTGAATAACAGGGTTCCCACAGACATGGGAATGTATAATGTATAAGAAACATGCTCCCAACATGCTTTCAACGGCTTTTTCCCCCCAGCAAATTTCTTAACGTGTAAATATTTGTATGAACATAAAAAGACTCAATAACTGAGACGTAAACTGAACACATTTCAAAAACATTTGACAAACAGAAATGAAATAATGAGTCCCTAAACAGAGGGATGGTCAATGTCAAGCACTGTGAAGACGATCCGCTGTCCTTCCTGTATCCCTGTAGCACTGTCTTAGGCCTCTTACATTACGTACATTGCGGTTCATTGCTCTGGCCACATCTGCAGTCTTCATGCCTCCCGGGATCAGGACTATGGCAGGTGACCAGAGATCATGGCCATCTTTCTCCTGGTGTTTTTCAGAGTCAGGAGAAAGGTCTCTTTAGTATCCTAAGTTATTGGAACTGTGACAATAATTGTCTTCCGCCTGTAAACTGTTAATGCCTTAAGGACTGGTTCCACAGGTGCATGTGCAAAAATTGTTTACGGTTCATTGAACACGTATGAAAAACATTGTTTAAACACTTTCCAATAAAGTTCTGAAAGCTTTTACAAAATTAAATTAAAATCTTTAAAATACACTATCTTGAAAAAGGGAAAACCAGAACTTACTTTCCTGTAAATCATAAATATCGATTTAATAGGATATGTGTGTTACAGGGGTCACCAGGAGAAAGAGGAGCAGCTGGACCAGGAGGACCCATTGGTCTAACAGGACGCAATGGCCCTCAGGGACCCCCGGGACCCGCTGGAGAGAAGGGTGGTCCGGTGAGTGAGCATTGTTAGGAGATTAATAAAATGCCATTTTTAGCTTGTACATTGTCCCAATAAGTAATCATAATTAATTATTAAATTGAACAAGTAAATTGGGCCATCATCTCACTTGTTGGCGAGATGAATAGCAAAGTGGGGCCTAATTTACCTGAATTCACCCTGAAGAAAGTAAAATAGCAACTGTGCTTTTATCAGATGTGTGGAAGCGATGCACTAATGTCTAGAGATTCCTGTGGGAAATAACATGGGCCAGAGGGAAAGAGTTTTAGTTCATTAAAATTCATCTTTTCAATAAACACATCTACCAGAGATAGCTTAGCGAGTTTAATGCAGCATCCAAACAAAAACTTAATTCAGTTAAAGCTGAAATCAATTAGTTGACTGAAAGGTTCTATAATAATTACCGAACATACTCTTCTGCATAGTGTATAAATACTGTTAATTAATTGCGGTGGATCTGCCATTAGCTTTGTTTGCTCAGACTGCCTGTATTAATTGGATTAAAGTATTCCTCATAGGACGTAATGCAGAGAGGTGCATATTAATCTGCATATTGAGTCATCTATGTAAAATGTTATTTCTTAACTTCACTCAGGGTGAGAAAGGACCTGCTGGTCCTGCCGGTCGGGATGGCATCCAAGGTCCAGTCGGTCTCCCTGGCCCAGCCGGACCTCAGGGTCCACCTGGAGAGGACGGTGACAAGGTGCAGCACTTTATTCCAAACTTCACAGCATGACATTTTAATTCATTGACATCATACCCATCTCACATCTGAACACCATTAGTGATGCTGCCGACAGAGTTTTGACTTATCCATCACTATAATCAAACAAGACACAAAATCATTACTATAGTGAAATGTTGAAACCAGTGAAATCAAGGAGCACACACACACACTTCTACACACATGCACATAAACCAAGTAAACAAATGTGTTCTGAGGCTAATGTATTCCAGAATCTATTATCGCCCTGTTAAATGTAGAATGGGGCTTTTTTAGACCCTTATCACGTCCCAAGCTACATTATTCTTTTCGGCTGTGGCGGCATTGGTGTTGGATGGGCCAAGTAATCAATTAATTGCAAACACACCCCAAGGTCTTGGTTTTACTGTTAAATTAAAATCTCTGTAGCAAAGTTTAATCTGCCATTGAGGCTGAAATGACCTTGAGAATTTTTTTTTTGATGACCAGGCAACAAGGGAAAAGTTTTAATCAAAGCGTCAGTTACTCGATTTTCAAAAACATTCTCATTCATTTTTTTCAGGGAGAAGTTGGAGAACCTGGTCAAAAGGGAAGCAAAGGTGACAAGGGCGAATATGTAAGTTGAACAATATTCAAACTATTTATTAAAATTATTTTTATTTATATTTTTTATTTATATTTGGGGATAATAAATAAAACATTTAAATATAAATAAAAAATATTTGATTACACTGAGCAATACATTTGTTACAGTATTTATCAATCTTTGTTAATGTTAATAAAAATACAAATGTTCAATTAATGTTAGCCTAGAATGAAATTAATTGGAACTTGCAGAAACTCAAACGTGCTGTGTAACATGAGAATGAATCTCATTGGTTCTTGCTGAAGCTCAAACGTGCTGAGAAACACAAGACTGAACCTCATTGGTTCTTGCCGAAGCTCAAACGTGCTGAGAAACACAAGACTGAACCTCATTGGTTCTTGCCGAAGCTCAAACGTGCTGAGAAACACAAGAATGAACCTCATTGATTCTTGCGGAAGCTCAAACGTGCTGAGAAACACAAGAATGAACCTCATTGGTTATTGAGGAAGCTCAAACGTGCTGCAAAACATGAGAATGAACCTCATTGGTTCTTGCCGAAGCTCAAACGTGCTGCGTAACACGAGAATGAACCTCATTGGTTCTTGTGAAAGCTCAAACGTGCTGCGTAACACGAGAATGAACCTCATTGGTTCTTGTGGAAGCTCAAATGTGCTGTATAACACGAGAATGAACCTCATTGGTTCTTGCAGAAGCTCAAACATGCTGCAAAACATGAGAATGAACCTCATTGGTTCTTGCGGAAGCTCAAACGTGCTGCATAACACGAGAATGAACCTCATTGGTTCTTGTGAAAGCTCAAACGTGCTGTGTAACACGAGAATGAACCTCATTGGTTCTTGTGGAAGCTCAAACGTGATGCATAACACGAGAATGAACCTCATTGGTTCTTGTGAAAGCTCAAACGTGCTGTGTAACACGAGAATGAACCTCATTGGTTCTTGTGAAAGCTCAAACGTGCTGTGTAACACGAGAGTGAACCTCATTGGTTCTTGTGGAAGCTCAAACGTGCTGCGAGATTGAACCTCATTGGTTCTTGCACGTCAAGCGAACAGGCTCGAGCTTCCGTCTATCATTACTGATGTGTGAGTTGATGAATGTTTATATGTGAATAAAAGCCTTAATTAAATCTGTTCATCATCATGTCTCTTCAGAAAATTTGGACTAAACTGCTCTATTCATATGGATTATTTTTATGATCTCTTTATTAACTATTTGAAGCATCAAATTGGTAGTTGCATGGACTGTCAATGTAGTTAAAGAGACTTTATATAAAGTGGGACCATATTTTTTTTCTTATGTATTAGTTAGTTGCATTAATTAGGATGCAAAAGCAACCCTATTTTAAACAAATATTATCTTAGAATGATCATATGAGATATAGATTCTTTATAACCAGTCCTTATCTTTGCCCTGATTTTCTGTTGCTGTAGGGTCCGCCAGGCCCAGGAGGTCCTCAGGGTGTAGTTGGAGCTCCAGGTCCTGCTGTGAGTACTTACAACCATTCATTTCAGCCATATGGGATAAAATCCAAATGTTTACCTCTTTTCTCCATTACTCTTCAAATGATCTTTGTTACTGCTATGATTTCACACATATAAAGTAACCTAACTTAATAAAAATACATACATATATCAAGTATCACTTATATAAGTGTCAAGGTTTAAATCTGGCAAAGGGTGATTCGTTTAATCCAATGTTTTGTGTGTGCAAGTCATTAAAACACTTGCAACATTGTAACAATTGGCCTTATAGGGAGAGTGACAGTTATGTCAGCTGGACAAAATATTCTCACATTGGGCCATCCTGATTGTTTAACCCTGGTCCACATTACTCCAGGGAGATTTCCCTTGTATTAAGTACACTTTTAAGTTGCTTTGAATAAAAGTGTCTGTTAAATGACTAACTACTCACATTTGCTCAGTTTTGCCTCTGTCAGGCAGCCTGCTGAGTTGATAAAGTAGCAGTGTGAGTAAGTAGTCAGGGCCAGGTGGCACACAGTTGAATGTTTAAAGTTTATGACTCAAGCTGAACACTCCCAGCTGGGCCTCTCCGTTTCCTTGATACATTAGCTCTATAAAAGCTGATAATTACACCTATTCTGTGCAGTTATGTGAAGAACATTCTTGGAAACTATTCTGCTTTACTGAATAGGATCTTACAAATTCGGAAACGAATGAGATGGTAAATCTTTTAGATGACTTAATGATGTTAATGCTGCTAAAGATCTTAGTCACTTAAATATGAGCAATATTTGACCAAACAAGGATTCTTTCTGTGCATAAGTTTTTTTTAGAACGTTACATAAAAAAAAATAAAAAAAAATAATTATATGTAGGTATGTGATTTCCACACGAATTCTGTGTTTTCTCAAGTGAAATGCGAAATGGCCTTAAACAATACACAAATTGCAAAATGACAGCACTTAGTGGTGCTGTGTGTTGGACACCCTTGGCATTTCAGCCCTGAGTCCAGAATGAACATTTGACAAGCGCCAAATGCAAGAAAAGAAAAATGGTGTTGGCGAGTATACGATATGGCTTTACTTGGCAGTCAGTGCAATTTATCAAAATGTAAAGGTTGCTATTTAATTATACAAGTACTGTATATATTCAGATGCGCTGCATGTTTCAGAGTGAAACGCAGCACTGTTTTCTTTTATACACACAAGGAGCTCACGATCAAATGTTTTCAGTTTCTTAGAGCAACTCATTTAGCTGTAAATGCTGCTCCACAAGAACTTCATGTCTGCAACATGCCAACCATCTTCTTAGATTTGTAATGAGAATTGCTTATAAATCTGTTGTCAACAAAAGACAAGCTTTAAGGTCTTCCTGTGGTTTCCACAATAAAAGCTCTATGGTTTAACATTTGAAAGCAGAGAAATTATGACAGCCATAAATATTAGTGTTGTAATTTTATTTCTGTTCTGTATTATTATTATTATTATTATTATTATTAATCATTTTTATTTATGTTAAGAAACATTTAAGGAGGGAGTGACTGGTTTCCCCTCTTTTTTGTCCTTCACTTATATCAATCAATTAAATAAAAAGCCCCCAAATGAAAAATTGTAAAAACATTATTGTGATTAAAACATTTAATATACAATTAGTGCATTTTGAGTATATTTTTTAAAGATGTTTAGTGTATTAAATTAACGTGTTTAATTGACATGTTAAATACAACCATTGATAAGTATAATTATATATAATTTTTGTTTTACAAAATATTTAATCAATATTTCATTTCCTCAATAGTCTCCTAAACAAATACACCATCATATCCTGCAGTGACTTGCCATTCAGTCATCTAACCTCATAATAACTTCCCCTTCCACTGACCCTGTAGAGCAAGCGGCTTCAGAAATGAGGGCAGCACATTCTCACCCTTCATAATTCCTCTGGGCGTTACTCTGAATGGCACATCTTTTCAAGTTTGACTTTTGATGTCTCAGGGGGTAGATCTAATTTTCATGCTTGTCTGCGCCGTACAGTAGAGTTTGAAAGACATTCTTGAGTCAGAAATTTGATTTTACTTGTACAGAGAGTTGCACTACACTTCTCCACCATCAAGTTCAGAGTTTGTATCAGTTGGAGATGTTAACTGTCAGTGTGTTATCATTTGTCTGACTGTTTTCCTCATGTAGGGAAGTGACGGCGAGCCCGGGCCCAGAGGTCAGCAGGGTATGTTTGGGCAGAAGGGAGATGAGGGGGCCCGTGGTTTCCCAGGTCTTCCCGGTCCCGTCGGACTCCAGGTACAGTTTTCATCTTTACATCAATCTAAACACACCTATTATGGATCTGCTGCATTCATATTGTTTAATATACACACAGCTTGAATATTAAATATCATCTAAGACTGTGAAGCAGGATAATTGAGCAAGGAGAGCAATAGCCATTTTTTAAAATCTGGATTCAATTATGTTGCTCTAAACATGGCTGATTGCTTCCATCACTTTCAGTTTACTTGATGTTTTGAAGGTGATGTGTAGTTTTTGTGCCACAAATTGGAATAGCAAAAAAAAAAACAGATTTAAAAAAAAAAACGGATCCCATTCCAAGTGATTGAGCCATTGTTGCACATATTGAAACAGAAATATTGTAATAATCAGGGTTTACACTTTTCAGAGAAACCAGCTTGTTTACTAATACACTACCATTCAAAAGTCTGGGGTCAATAAGATTTTTTTAAAGTAATTATTACTTTTATTCAGCAAAGATTCTTTAAACTGATCAAAAGTGAAGGTAAATTAATTTATAATGTTACAAAATATTTCTATTTCAAATTAATTCTGTTCTTTTGAACTTTCTGTTCATCAAAGAATCCTTTTTCCTGAAAAGAATCCCAGTTTCTGTAAAAATATTTAGCACGACAATTGATTTCAACATGTAATAATAAAAGCAGCTTTTGAGCAGCAAATCAGCATATCAGAAAGATTTCTGAAGGATCATGAGTAATGATGCTGAAAATTCAGGTTTGCCATCACAGGAATAAATTACATTGTAAAATATATTAAAACTTTTAAATTTTGTCAACTTTTTTCTTTTGCTTTTTACTTTTGTCAAATGTTTACTCAACACACCCATATTTTGTCAAATGTTTACCCATATTTGTTTGAGTCAAATAAATGCAGCTTTGATAAAAACCATTTAAAAATCCTACAGACCCCAAACATTTGAACAGTAGTGTAGCTATCTCTGTGTATTGAGATATGACAAAGTATTATAACATCGAAAAAATGACACACTTCACCTTTTTGGGATATAATGGGGTGAATTTCAAATGACAAACAGAGGCTGTTACTCAACACAGCAATATTATACAGTCAATCAAACCAACTGACTAATAATCAAAGGTAATAGTGATTCATCCCAACTGTGCTAATTGTTTGTGCTTTGCGTCTCCTTGTTAGTGCATCTCACTGATCCTCCGCAATAATTATTTTTGATCCGAAGAAATTAACCATCTTAATTTGTTTTCTCTGAAGTTTCGAAATGACTTGCTAATGGGGAGAAATTGGGCTTTATTAGAATGGAGACATTTAATTATCTTTTCAAAACTTAGACTGCAAATAATACCTATTAGCTGTTTTGGCATTTGGGAAAATTGTCTGCCTCAAAATGACTGTGAAATTACACTTCTGTCATTTTATAGCAACACAACATTTATCCAAACAATAAGCAGTAAGATATGCGTTCGCTGGTACCAAAGAGCATGTCTGCCAAATACAATGACCCAGAATATCCTTCTAATTGCAGATGTTAACTATTAACAATGAAGAGACGTCTGTTGGTATTGTTGGGTGATAATGATCTGAATATCATTCAAACCTCTTTAGTCAAGCACAATTATATTGCAAAATGAACTGCTTGCCAAGATTTACCTCTTTTTGTGTTCATATTTTCAAAGTGACACGGGGTGTGACACATTCACAGGCACCCACATGCAAATGCGCTAATTGCCATGAGGTTCCTTCTACTGCTAATTACCAAAAAATTGTTATTTGATTAATAGTGTTTACCCAGTGGCTCAAAGCTGTAAATGTATATTATTAATATTCAACACTGTGAGACTGATTGTTATTCTAAATTATTTTGTTCATGAGGGAAGAGGAAACATATCAGCATATCCTCTCTTGTTACTGAACCTTTTAGCATTTTTGAAATTGTAATAAGTGAACTCTAACTGGGATTATATAACCTGGAATTGTGCCAGATTAATATGTAAAACTTGTTTTTTTCTAGGGTTTGCCAGGACCACCAGGTGAGAAAGGAGAGAATGGAGACGTTGGCTCAATGGTGAGTGTAGTTGTCAAAACGCATCATTTTGTCATAATTAGTCTTAAGTAGGTATGTAATCATACATACTTTTTCATTCAAATACAATTACAACAAAAGTTTGTGAATCTATATTTAACTTAATGCTGTTATAAAAACAGCAAGTGATAATTAGTATTTTATGTTTAGGTACGGCCACATTTACCGTTGCCCGTCAAAATTCTGTGGGTAAAATCCAGTCATTTCAATAGGAATCTACATGTGTGAGCGGTGCTTAATGCATTGCTACACTATTGACTGTAGAGAATCAACCATTTTTGCCTGCAAAATTTTACCGAAATTTCGCTAATGTGACTGCACATTTAAAGTCTTAGTGCTAGTGCTACTGATCCACAAAGAAAGTCATTTGGATGTGCTAATTCTTTTAATGTACTGTATCTTATAATGGGCAGATTCAAACCAGAAGTTTGTGAATCATTCTGACCTGTTTAATGTCTTAATCTGTTTGACAAAGGCTGTTTCTTTTACAGGGTCCACCTGGTCCTCCTGGTCCCAGAGGTCCTCAAGGTTCTAGTGGAGCAGATGTGAGTTTAACTGTAATATATTTGTATAGAAACTCTGAAGTGAATCAGAGGCTATATATTCACTCTGTCATTTTTTTGGGGGGACAACCTCACAACCTCATTTACGTACAGGTGTGAGTCTCAAAATGTCCCGTTCAAACAGCAACTTGCAGTAGCGTCGTGAATACTGTCTATATGAACATGCAACAGGAGTCAAGTCCCAATTCTCTTACCAGAAACCAAAATCAAAGATGGCGATGTCCATAAAACTGAAAAGTCTTATCACTTTTGATACGATAAGAGTCAATCTATCAAACCGCAAGTTCATCCGTCAAATCTTTATTAACTGACAGCAGCTTTGATATCTGGAAGAGCGGAGCATTGTGGAGAAGAGTGACTGGATCTAAAACCTTAAGATGACATACAGCTCATATCTAAGTTGCAGTAAGTTACCACTCCGGAAAACCCGCCACGAACGGTAGACACGTGTTTGTGCAGTGCAGAGCGGCTCTCTCGCACTGTATGACATGACAGACAACTAGTTGTCCAGTTCCATTCACACAGCTTGGGTTTTCTGAGAATGTGTTTGTGAGTGCTGAAAATGTACGGGTGTGAGTTCAGTTTTAGAATGCTGTTGTCACCCCAGTAAATAACTGAACTGTGAGTGAGCGTAACTATATTAACTTAAGGACTCAAATACAGGACTGAGTACCTTATTCTGCTGCTGTGTGAACGTGGCCAGAGAGATTTGAATCAGCTATGTTGTTATTTGTTTGACAGGGTGCTCCTGGCCCTCCTGGAGGTATCGGCTCAATGGGTGGAAATGGTGAAAAGGTGGGTTTTTCTTGAATAAATCTCTTCAAAACATGAATATGCATACTTATTTTTTGTAGTTATTATGTTGAATGTACCCAGATGTCACATTTATTGTTTCCCTTCATCTATTCCCCCCAGGGTGAGACCGGTGAGGCAGGTAATCCAGGACCACCAGGGGAGTCTGGTCCAGGAGTAAGTATATTTTTGTATTTTAGAGTTGTGGAGCATAATTTTCTGGGGTTTTACCTGATAAATCTGACCTGCATGTAATCTATTAGATTAGGCTAGTCTAGAAGGCTATTCTATTGACATTCAGGGAACATAACTACACAAATCCTTTTGTTTTCAAAATGAACACATTCAGCTAATGATCGTTATAGTATAATTTGCACAGGCAGTTTAAGGCTGCTACAGTCCTTTTCAATGACTACATTTTACTCTGCTGTAGACTTCATAGACTTCAATATTCACGGACATGTATACACTCGTATATGCTGTGTTGAACATCACTTGCATTCCAGATGGTTGCTGTTATCATCATCCTTTTTCACCCAGGGACATTACTTTGTCTGCCGCCTGCTGCACAGACCTGTTCATGTGAAATCAGCATCTTAAATGATGATGTTTGTTTGTTGGTGGAAGTGCTTTTTGAGACTAAAGAGGACAGTTTATCTTACTATTACTTTCTTTTTGGAACAGAAGTTTAAGGCAACATTCAAAGTTAGTTTTGACAGCCTTTTTTACACTTATTATTAATATACTGGTTGCAGTAATATATAATTCAGTTCAGTTTAACTCTACTTCCTTAAATTCAAATTTGAATTGCAATTCATCCAGTTGGCTACTTCAATTCATATTCAGAGATTCAATTCAATTCTGAACGCTGCAGCATGTCTTGTCTTCAATGATCCCAAAAGAGCCCACGTCACACCTCTCTTCATCTCTCTGCACTGGCTACCACTTGCTGCTTGCATCAAGTTCAAGGCATTGAAGCTTGCTTACAGGTCTACCACAGGCTCAGTGCCTTCCTGCTTCCACTCGCTCGAGTCTACACCCCTACCAGAAACCTACGATCTGTAAATGAGCGACGGCTCGTGTGCCATCACAGAGAGGCACAAAATAACTCTCCAGAACATTTTTGTTCACTGTTCCTTGCTGGTGGAATGATTTCCCTGCCTTCATCCAGAATGCAGAATTCCTGACAACATTCAAAAGACAGCTGAAAGCGCATCTCTTCCATGAGAACTTAACCTCATCATAAAAAAAACAATTCTATGCTTTCACTTTCCTTTAATACCTCACGATTCTAGCTTATTCTACTCTAAGCAATGTCTGAAACTTTGTATTTGGAGCACTTTTTGTGTTTATTTGCCTCTTCACGATGAATCGCTTGCTGCTGTATTCCACAAGTCACTTTGGATAAAACAAAATTCTCAATATGGATGCAACCTACAAATCTGACTTCTTCTCCACAGACAATTCAAACAACCTCCAGCTGTCAATATAATAAAATAATATACTACAGTATGCTGAGGTAATTCCCTTCCTGAATACTTACAATACAGTCCAATACTTCAAGTTAATTTCCCTCCCAAAGTGTTGTGACCGCGTCCCGTCAAAAGGCTACTATCACTTCCTCAAACCACACGTGAGCATCAAGTCTTTAGCATCTATACACTCTCACCGCCCTGGTCCAACACACAAGATCATTAATACTAACTCTGAGGGCCCTATCTTGCACCCAGCGCAGTTGACTTTGTACACCGACGCATGTATCATTCCTATTTTGCACCCGCGCACAGCGGACTTTTCCCTCCACAGAAGCACGTCGGTAAACTAGGAAATACATTTGCGCTCCCCGGGGCGGTTCAGCGCAAATAGGAGGTGTGTTCCGGCGCAAACGTTCCCTGGTGCTATTTTGCAGGTTTAGAAAACAATTCCGCCACTGACCAGGAAAAACCTAGTCTAAAGTCAGTGGCGCGTTGCGCATGTTATTCAAATGCTATTTTAAGGGCGCATGCTTGGCCATAATCAATGTAGCGTGTGCACAACGCGCATGCACTTTGATTCTCTCATCTACACAGAAGCAGCAGTTTCCATTTTTGCAAATCATACATTATTACAATAGATAGATAGATAGATAGATAGATAGATAGACAGTTTATTATAAAAGCATAAATCTAGCTTAAACATTTACCCAAATTATTATACGCCTGTTTAACCGAAGTTAATTTGGGTGGGTTTCTCCCACCCCCAATGTCACTCCTCTGTGTTTTACGGCCCTGACGAGAACGTCGGTCTCCTCGGCTGTGAACCGCTCCTCGCGTGCGCCTGGCAAATCCGCCGTTATAATAGCAATCCGCTATAGAACAAGCATGCCTGCTCTTAAAGGGAATGTGAGATGACGCTCTGATTGGTTTATTTCACGTTACGCCCAAACCACACATATGAACAATGAAGCTACTTCAGACCAACCCATTTTAGATTTGCGTCGGGCACAAGAGTCATTTATCCCGCCAGTATAATAGCAACAGCGCCCAAGACCCGCCCACAAAGTTACTTTGTTACCGCTTGATACTTGCGTTTCAGACCGTTAAAATAGGGCCCTGAGTATTACACCCTCACCCCGAGGTTGGGTCTATAGTCTTCCATTACATAAAACATTCCCATCACATTAGCCAACAAACACTTTACAGTTATTCTACCTCTTCTTGGCCTTGAAAACAGCATAGTGCCAGCTTTGAACTACATCGTTATTTTTTGAGCATAATCATCATAGATGGGTGAAAATCGTTGTGTCCTTTCTTAGGGACCCAAAGGTGAGCTTGGAGAGAAAGGAGAAGCCGGCCCTCCTGGAGCTGCAGGACCCGCCGGTGCAAGAGGACCCCCTGGAGATGACGGTCCCAAAGGAAACCCAGTAAGTCTCTGTCTACGACATCCCAGAAGACACCCTTCATCTGTTAAATTGAAATAATACTGTATGATGATTGAATTGATCCCATTTTTTCCCCATTTAGGGTCCTATTGGCTTCCCTGGAGATCCAGGTCCCCCTGGTGAGCCTGGAGTTGGTGTAAGTGTAATATGGAGGCATTCAAATCAATAATCAAAGTGGTTGACAACAGTTTTCATTATCGATTAACTGGCTGTTTGCACTGTGCACAAATTACCTTTGTCACTTTGTGGTTGTAAAATAACAATTCAGTTTCTGTGAGAAATAATGGGTGGAGGCAACAGAGCGAGCAAGGGAAGCGTGTGCAACGCGAGTTTTACAAAGCACTTTATTAAAATAAAAAGGTCATATAGTTTGATGCGTCTAGGTTTCCACTTAAGCATGTTAATATTTTAAACCATTTTGTTTCAAAGTCTTTAGCATATAGGCTTCGTTGCACATTGTTGAAAGGAAATCCTTGCGCAATATGTGGAATATCAATAAAAAAAAAAATCAACAGATCGTCAGAATAGTCATTAGTTACAGGCTCGATATTCAGGCTATATGCATGTCCGATACACTTAAGAGGCAAATGTTGGGATACAAATATTTATGTGTACAAATAATATGATATTTGATGGAAATGAAATATTAGGGCAATGTTGTGATGTAATCTGTTTCACATAGGGACTGGATGGCCTTCCTGGAGACAAAGGAGATGATGGAGAGGCCGGTCAACCTGTGAGTGATACTCGACTCTCAATGAAAATCATATTTTATGTTCAAACATAATACAAATTTCTAGTTAATGTATTGAATTTTACACCACAGGGTCCATCCGGTCCATCTGGTGAAGCTGGTCCTCCAGGACCCCCTGGAAAGCGAGTGAGTACCTTACCAGGCGTTTGGTTCAGTGTTGGTGAAGCTACTTTAACATTGTAAATTATGACTAGCTTGTTGCTTTAAAACTAAAGTAGTTTAACTACAGACAAGCTACCATTCTGAAAAAGTAGTTAGCTGCATTACAAGCTAAACAACACAATTTCCCACATACTCAGAAGAACATAAAAGCAAAATCCATCCACATGCTCAAATCTTATCTAAAATGAGAAAAATAGTGATGTATCTGGTGGTGAGGTATTATTTTATGTTGTATTATGCCTATAGGGGTACAGCTCTTGTCTGACAAGTGTTGGGCGATTGGTTAACATACTAAATATTTTATTTTATGTTGTACCATGAATCAGGTATATGTTATGGACTAATGATGATTCTGAAGGAAAATGTGCATGGGCCCTAATGTTGCTATTGTAATGAATGCAACTTTACATGCGTAAAAAACAAAAGAATACACTTCCCGTGGTACATTTCCTAAAACATGGTGTGTTTATGCAACGTCTTTATCACAAGCTGTACATTCACTGTTAATCTGAAAGAACTTCTTCACCACTTGTAAACCATAGTGTATATTCCAGGATTGTTCTTAGTGAATTGTAGGTAAATTATTCAACTTAATCTAGCGCTATTTTTAACTCGCAAAATGATTCAGTGCTTGAGTAAACAGGCTGAATTACTCAGACCGAATCTCCAACCAATTTGGATCGCTCTTCGTACCGTTTGATGCATTCATTGAAAAAGAACTGACTCAAAAGAGTGAATAATTTGCTTGTAGTGCATCTCAGTTCACATTCTAAGCATAGTGATATAGCATTTTGTGTCGCTACACTGCTACTTGTTTGAAAAAATAGCTTGCTACTAAAAACACAACACTATTTTAAAAGTTTGTTGAGACTGTCAAGCCACTGAAAAATTTATTTAAACTCGTAGTGTCACTATTTGTAGATAACTACTCCCCAATTTGGTTGTATTATTATTACAACAGCAGCTCAGACTTGATGTAAGATATTTAAAGCTACACTGTAATTTTTTAAGTTGATTCTTAGCAAAAAACACTTTGTTCTTTCAAAATCATATGTGCTCATTAATGTATAATTACTTCTACCAACTAATCAAGTATTCTCGTAAGCGTAGAATCTGCCATTTAGAATACATACGAGCGAGTCGCTCGAATGGCGGCAGCCATGTTGCGCCTCCATCTTGAAAATACATTAGCCACAGAGGGACATACCTGGAAATTCAAGCTTCGCCTTTCGCGTTTTTACACTCAGTGGCACCGTGACGAACTGCCGGCAGATTTGAAATAATACGGCCACTGTAGGAGTTAAAATGCCCTCGGAATGGGAGGGGCTAGAAAGTAATTTTCAGTTGGTAGTCATAAACAATTTCACCGCTAGATGGGAGAAAATCCTACACAGTGTAGCTTTAAACAGACCCCACTGTAAATGTCGAATCTTGATGTATAACAAGTACCAGATGAAGGGATCTTTTGACAACACCCTTGCAACCACATAGAAATGTACTACAACACTCAAAACAGCATTGGTTTTGCATGGGCAAGCACCACTTTTCATTAAGAAAATGTAAAAATGTACCTTTGTATTACCCCTTTGTTCCTTTTGTAATCTGCTGAGACAAACGTTTTCAAATAGGTTTATGAGCTTCCCCTGTAAATTCATGCTAAGAGAAGCCTATATTTTATGGGGCACATTTATTTTTAACAGATCTGAACTACACAAACAATAAATCTTTAAAAGCGGAGCACAGTCAGGATTTTACTGGGTCTTCCCTCAGTAAATTGTTCCCAAGTGAGTAAAGAGCACACGCTGTGCCTGGGAAAATTCCAGTGTAGCATAAAACCTGTGTGGGTAAAAAAAAAACTGGTCTCCTCACATCAGTTTGCATTGCTCAAGAGCAGTTGAGCTGAGGCTGACATGTAGACACTTCTATTATAGAATATTGACCAAAGTGGTTTGAATGACAGCTCTGTGACGGCAATGTGATAGCCGAAAGGAAATGGAGATGTCATTGTCAGCTCTGGCGCCATCCTCAAGATTTGGCTTCGAATAGATTACACTTTTAGCTCTAACACTGTCTTTTATGATCTGATGTATTTACCACAGTAAACTTCTAGTTTTCAGTCATTGACTCATAACTTGTTTTCTACAGTGAGCTTTATTGTTGCATAAATGTATCAACAGAGACTTGAGCTAAAAGCAATAAAAATGCAGGGGTTTCCGTTTTTACCCGTCTTGCTTACAACTTAAATAGGTCTGCGAAGGAAGCTGATTCGTTCAGCAGATCTCGGCCTTCTCTGTGTCTTGAATCTAAATGCACACACATATTGATCATGGATATTTTGGGTGTTGCGCTGCACTGTGTTTTAAGCTGAGAAACCAATAGCATCATTAAGTCTTTCACTAGTTGATCACCTATTTATCTGAATAATCTTCTTAATAGTGTTCACAAATGTGGGGACATTAATAGCTTAATATCTGGAATCCTGCCCACGCCATTAGCCATTGCTATTGCTAACACCTTCGCTCCAAAATTAATTGTTTCAAACAGGATTTTGGTCTTGTTTTCAGGTAAAAATATCAAACCATCTTTAAAACAATTTACTTGAATCAATACTGTGTATGAAAATAAGACTTGTTTTTTTAGAGAGTTTATCTCAAACTATCTTACTCCATTACCCAATGGTAGCGCATTAGCAATAGCTAAACCTCATAGACGTCGTTACGGATGTAAAAGGTATAAAAGTGTTTATATGTGGTTTCCGGAGCATGTTTTGGTTTTTGTGAGATATCGGTGAACAAGGGCTTCTAAAAATGGATTTTCTGTCATGGGGATAAAATGGAGGAAATGTTGTCATGGTACATTTGGATGCAGCACCTTTTTTATTGTTACTAGCTCTGAATGGAAGGTTGTGTTTTGAGTTTTGTGTTTCTCTCCTCAAGGGTCCTGCTGGCCCAGGTGGTACAGAAGGCAGGCAAGGAGAGAAGGGTGCAAAGGTAAGACAGATTCCATTATTTAGAAAAGCACCTGAACAACCAAACAACATGATTGTCATTTGTATTGCAGCGTAAATCATTTGTCCTCATGAATGCTTGATTTGTTATTTGTCCTTGCTTTTGTCTGTTGAATCCAATCTATAACGACACTGAGTGGTCCTGACTTTTAAAATCCTCACTGAAAGATCTGAGCACAAGAAAGCCTAATTGGATGCCAGGGCAAATTAAGCTTATACTACAGGTTCAATCACAGGAAGTGACAGGAAATCTATTTTTTTTTTTTTTCTTCTAAAAGCTTTAGTTCTTCAAATTGATTTGTTGATCCAATGGTATTATTCATCTTATCACATTACCCAAGTTTGCTTGGATATCACAGTTGCCATTTAAGAAAAAGAAAGGAATACGTTGAAAAGATCATTTTAATGGCTAAAAAAAACATTAGATTTATAGAAGGTCCTTAAATATTTTTGCACATTATACAATTGTCACAATATACATATACTTTTTATCAAATTAAATCATTTTTTTATGTCCAATTATTTATCAGTTTACTAAGTATTTATTAAGTATCTGCTTTGAGTGTTTTTTTTTTTTTTTTTGCTGTATTGATCAGTACATTGTTCCTTAATTCTATTTTCGTCACACAGGGCGAGGCCGGTGCTGAGGGACCAGTGGGCAAAACTGGGCCTGTGGGCCCCCAGGGGCCTCCTGGAAAGTCTGGAGCTGAGGGCTTACGTGGCATCCCTGGACCTGTGGTATGCATTTGGAAACTGATATCTCATATAGTCCAAATTGTCTGCATAATTACATTAGAGCAGTACACAAGAATCTCTTAATTTGAATCATTAAGCTTTTCAAGTTGAATCACTCTCCTAGTCTTGTCAGTAAGTTTGAGCATGTGTGCCGTGCATTAATTTTTGCTTATTTGGGTGTATTAATGGGCTGATGGTTTCTGTCTACTCTTTCAGGGTGAGCAAGGACTTCCTGGAGCTGCTGGCCAGGACGGTCCTCCTGGACCATTGGTAAGCAGATACAATCAGACACCATTATGTTGTTTACTCAGACTAATGAATGCAGACTTAAATAGGACATATTTGTGTGTCTTGACCAATTCTAGGGTCCTCCTGGTCTTCCTGGCTTGAAAGGTGACCCTGGTACAAAGGGTGAGAAGGTATGTTTTAACTAGTATTTTTAAAGCACAAAAACAAGACTACTGCAAATGGTACATGCCAATAGATCATTTAAGTAAATAAATAAATAATAATAATAATAAAAAGCCCAGTAATATCTGTTGTTTTTGTTATTTTATATTTTTTATATTAATTTTATATTTTAATAAATCTATACAAAACTCTTCAAATTTTGGGGAGTATGCTTTTTCTAAAGAAATGAATACTTTTATTTAGCAAGGATGCATTAAACTGATCAAAAGTAACAGACATTTATAATGTTACAAAAGAAATCTATTTCAAAAATACTGTTACTATTCATCAGAGAATCTTGAAAAATTATAATAATAATAATAAATATTTCTTGATCAGCAAATAAGCATAGATTAGACTATTTTCGGAATGATTATGTAACACTGAAGACTGGAGTAATTTATTTTAATTATGTGATGGCAAAGCTGAATTTTCAGCATCATTAAACTAAAAGTAAAAATAAAAGTATGTTTAAATAGAAAACAGTTTTTTTTTTTTTTTTTTCTTAACAATATTTCACAGTATTACTGTTTTTACCCCAGACTTTTGGATAGTAATTCATATATTTCCATTGGTGCCATAAACATCTCCAAAGAGGTTCTACAGGATTAAAAAATGTTTCCTCTGCTAAACAAAACCATGTATATTTACAATAATGCTGAGCCCAGTTGAAAGTTTAAGAGGCAAGAGCAACTGGCCCTACTGCCATCTCTATTTCACACAATGACAAGCTCTCAGTGCTGTAGATTAAATACAGTGTCCGACAATGATTAAACTGTTACTCTGCCTGCAATACATAATCAATGCAGCATATCTCTGTAAATCTGTTTTATGAGAGGAGACGCGCTGAGATGAGTGTTTTCTGTATTTATATTGTGGAGAGCCAAGTACAGTAGCTGTGGCTGTAAATATCAGGTGTTGAATATAAACTAAAGCACTTGAGCAGATTCTCTGTGCATTAAATATGATTTATATTGTACACACTGACTGCGGTAGCCAAACAGTGCTTTATTTTGTACATGATAAAATGCATTGTTTGCCATTTCAGCCTTCAATCTGAGTTTTGTATCGATTGACTGATTGAATGGCAGTTTTCCTCTGCCAAATAATTCTGGGTTAAATACAACTTGCGATCAATCAAACGCATCTATGGAATGCGATTTATCACAGAAAACGTTGTCTGTATGTTTTATGTAAAAAGCATCTGTAGGCCTATGTATGTTTTACTCTAGTATTAAAACCCACCACTTAGTATTAAAGTTTCCTTTTACTCATCCAGGGTCATCCAGGTCTGATTGGTCTGATCGGTCCTCCTGGTGAGTCAGGAGAGAAGGGTGACAGAGGACTGCAAGGACCTCAGGGGCTCGGTGGAGGCAAGGGGGACTCTGTGAGTTACTGCTCTTTTAATACACCTGAGTTAGTTCAGGGTCCGAATGTGCTTTTGTCTGCTAGATAGATGCTGTTATTTAAGAATAAACATTTAGAAGTGTATCTTTACAATGATTTATGTTCATTAAAATGATGTCTTGATTTTGCCCTGAAAATGTTTAATTGCTTTATTGACTTCAGGGTCCCGTTGGTACTCCTGGTCCACTCGGTCCTCCGGGTCCTCCTGGTATTCCTGTAAGCAGTTTTGTTTTTTGTTTTTTTTACTCTAACACTGACATTGACCATATTTGTGTGTGTAGAATTTTCTGATTATTTTGGTCAGTAATTTAATATTTTTATGAATTATTTCATTTACTCTTTTTAGATTATATGAATGTTTTTACATTCATTAAAAAAAAAAAAAAACACGTTGCACATGACAAAATTCTAATTAAAACAGACATACCAGCTGTCTTTGCCAAAACCAGATTAAGATTCTTGAAATCCAACAACCAGGTTCATGCATTTTTGCATTGTGCATGTAAACATGGTAATTTTTGTTTTGTTTTTGTTTGTACATTTGGCTACCTTAACATTTGCTTAATTGATTTCTTTGTTGTCTCTATCTTCAGGGCACTCAAGGACAAAAGGGATCCAAAGGATCAAGTGTAAGTGCTGAACCTTTCCATTACACATGGTCATTTTTCCCAGTGTAAATTAACCGTGTTTTTGTTTCCCAAGGGTACAGCTGGCCAGAAGGGAGAGCCTGGCTTGATTGGACCACCAGGTCCTCCGGTAAGAAAAATATTGTATTGCATTTTGAGCTCTGCTGAAAATCAAATTGACATCCATATGTCTCCAGTGGGATTGAAGCCGACCCTACAGAATTGTCAGTTATTTATTTTGAATATCTATCACTAGGGCCCAGCTGGTGACATCATCCAGCCCCTCCCCATCCAGACAAATAAAAAATCGAGGAGGTCACCCGACATGCAGGATGATGAAGCAGCGGGAATGATAGATTATGGTATGGAGGGAATGGAGGATGTGTTTGGATCCCTCAACAACCTCAAGCAGGACATTGAACGCATGAAGTTCCCACTGGGAACCGAGGATAACCCTGCCAGAACCTGCAAAGACCTGCAGCTCAGCCAACCAGACTTCCCTGATGGTGAGAGAAAGTTATGCGGTTTCTTTAGCAAAGATAAGGCAGAATTATCAACTTTTTGGATTGTATGACATAAACAAGAGTCATTTAAGCCTGTTTGAAGTAAACTAGGCTTAATAATCAAAGATAAAAAATAACTTCTCCCTTTAATTGGGGCAAGTTTTTATTATTTTAACATACATGTTTTTGACTTTAGGACATTACTGGATCGATCCAAATATGGGATGCATAGGAGACGCCTTTAAAGTGTACTGTAACTTCACTGCAGGAGGAGAAACTTGCATTTTCCCTGATAAGAAATCCTCAGGGGTGAGAGGAACTCATCTCTGCTAAATCTCATGATTGGTAGTAATATAAATCAAAAATAAAGAACTGTATTATCTTGGTGAATTATTTGATCACAGTTTCCATTTATTCCAGGTTAGAATATCAAACTGGCCAAAGGAGTCCCCAGGATCTTGGTTCAGTGAATTCAAGCGTGGAAAAATCGTAAGTGCCCATTTTTCTCTTCCATTATAAATTTCATCAACTTTGAATCAAAGCTCAGCAATTTGGTTGTGAATGTCTCTATTGCTTGAAGGGTGACAGTAGTTCAGGGTTGGGAATCAAGACCTGTTTTTTATTCAGAACGTTTCAGTTTTTGTTTTTGTTTTATTCTGGAAATGAATTATCTTCTTATATCATAGTTCTGTTAACATCTGCATTCTTCTGCCAATGCAAACCGAATGGCAACTTCACATAGATTTGATTAGCAAATGAAAGACAGTTTCAAGTTCATGTTGTTAGTTTGGCTCGCTTACTAAACCAGTTTGAACAATTATTAACTTACTGAAACACAAGTTTTGTTGCACTAGAATAAAAAAAAATTCTAAAATCGAATTTTGCTATATTCAAATGTTTATATTAGAACTAATTATTGAAAGTTTCTTTCTAAAAAGTACTAAAGTAATTGTTTATTGGATCTAGAACCAGACAAAGTCCATCGATTTTCATCCCTACAATACTTAATCCAAAATTGAAAGTTCTCCTTCATCAGATGTTTGATCCCTGTGTTCCCTGTGTCTCAGTTGTCTTATGTGGATGTTGAGGAGGGCTCGATAAACTCAGTCCAGATGACGTTCCTCAAGTTGCTCAGCTCTTCTGCTCGGCAGAACTTCACATACATATGCCATCAGTCTGTGGCCTGGTATGACTCCAAGGCTGACAACTATGACAAGGCGCTGCGCTTCCTGGGCTCTAATGATGAGGAAATGTCCTATGACAACAACCCCTTCATCAAGGCTCTTTCAGATGGCTGCTCGGTAAGACTGCTGTTGATCTCTTTGCTGGTCATGCTGAACAATTTTGGATGATACGATAAACCAATAATTATTCAAATTTAATAGTAAATAACTTGTGAATGGCAGATATTAAAATTCTGTATTATAGGAAAAAAATAATCGGAAAAAAATAAACAAATTTACCAGTTAACTAATAAATTACCTTAAGTCAGTCGCTTTAAATGCTAAAAGTGAATTTTGCCATCACAACATACAGTACTAATGTACAGTATGAAAAATTAATTTTGAGATTTGTTAGAATACTTTTAAAAGTTGTATTAAATAAAAAAATAAAAAATGAAAGTACTTTAGATGATGGCAAAGGAAATCTTAATGTAAAAATAGAGGATGTACAATTAAGCTATCCAATATAGACCGTATATAGCACCGCCCCTTTTCAGCGCTGCGCTCTTGTCTTCCGGTTTGTATTTCCACAGCATTAAGGTAAGATCTTACGGATTTATGAATGAACCACTCAATTTAAAATATTACCGGTCTACTGGCCACTTGTTGTGACATCCGATCCAAATATTACAATGCTCATGATAACTTTCGTAAACTCTACAATAAGTAAATCCTTTTCACCAGCTAATTACTTTTCGACAGCGATGCCATTCTGAAGATTCGCTTGTTTCTCTGGTGCATAAGGTCTACAGGCTGATACCAATAAATGAAAAAAATCTCTAATATCAGTCAATAACCATTATGGTACCGAAACTATGTCAATCAAGCAATATAACATGTTGTAAAAGTAGAGCAGTGGTATTTTAGTATTATTTACAGTATATGTTATTATAGTATTTATTAATATTTTGAATGACCTTATTGATATTTTCAGTGTTCATTTTATTTTAAGCAATTGTATATGCTAGTGTCTTTATATATATATATATATATATATATATATATATATATATATATATATATATATATATATATATATATATATATATATATTTCTATTTAGTTAAAGTTTAGTTTGTTATATCAGTTAGTTGCCAAAACAACATCTAATTTTTTCATCTAATGTTAATATTTTATTATATTTCAGCTTTATTTCAATTAGCGAAAATTATTTTTTCATAATTTTAGGTTTAGTTAACTATAACAACACTGAAGTGGAGTGGTACAAACTGTGAAACATATCAATGCTGTAGGACTGTATATCAAATTAGAGGATCAGATCTAAATGAAGCGTAGCGTTAGTTCTGGCAGGTCACGTCAGTCAAGCTCGCATCAGCTGATCCACGTCTATAGGAATAGAACGCCTCTCACAGCATCCCTATATATAAGGCCCATTCAATATTATCAGCAGCTCTCCTCTCGTCCAGTCAGGACTTGGCCCTCTGATATTCCTCTTTGAATAAGACTATTTTTTCTTGAATTATGTTGTACATTAAATTATTGAACATTGATTATGTCTGCAATACATTTATGTTGGTTCTGTTCTGTTTACCCTAAAGAGGATTATCACTGCTCTCCCTGCACTTATGGGCAGGGATTCTTGAACAGAACAGAATCATACCGCCAATGCAAAGTGTATGCTAATTGTCAATCATCTTTGATGATAGTGGTCCTGACAGAACTGTTGTATAGAGTGGTGGAACTAGAGTTTTATACATGGGGTGGCCAAGGCTACTTCAGGGGCTCCATAGACCATGAAAGAAAATTAGTGTTTAACCTTAACCTACCATTTAAAAGCATGAATGAAACCTATGATTGCTGATTACTGGTAGAAGTGATAACCACAAGTTCTTTAATGTGGCAATGGTCCAAATGTTTATTTAACATTACCCCCCTTTAACTAAATATTCTATCTTATTAACTGTCTGTTAATGGAGCAAAAAGATAATGTTAACTTGCTCAGTGACTTTCATAAAAGCTGTTCAGGAAACCTAATCCCGATGGTAAACATTAAACCTACTCCAAATAGGCTATAATGCACACCGGACGAGAATTCAACTTTGGTGTGGCCAATCAGATGTCAGGGGTGTCCAGTGCCACCCTGTACAACCCCCTGGCTCCGCAACTGGTTGTATAATGCTGCTTAAAACAGTTTGCAGTAATAACATGCAATTCATCTCTTTCTGTTTCAGCTGAAGCAGGGATATTCTAAGTCTGTGATGGAAATTAACACTCCTCGCATCGACCAGGTGCCCATCATCGATGTCATGTTGAATGACTTTGGGGAATCCAGTCAAAGGTTTGGCTTTGAGGTAGGCCCTGTCTGCTTCATCGGCTAAAGGACACCCCCCTCCAACTTTATGGCAAAGGTCAAGGAGTGTGGCCAGCCAAGAGACCCCCGACCCGCCCCCTCCTTGCGCCACAAACACACACACCAGCACCCGCACTGTGTAATCTGAAATGGAATATTCATCGCCCTGGTGGGATCCCAGTCATATGACTGAAAACCTGCAATTGGAATAAAACCGAGAGAGAGGACATGAACTACCTGGTGGACAATGGCGCACTTTCAGGAGAAGGAGGAGGACCCTCTCCTTTATCATCTCACTGCTCTACCCAGCCTAGAGCCTGTAGGATTCTTTTCCTATTTCCAAACTCTTTTTTTTTCTCTCTCTCCAATTCAAGTCTTAAACCTTGTTTTGTTTTTTTGTCCCATTCCAACCTTAATCCCAGTAACATTCACTCTTGATATCAATCCTTCCCCAACCCCTTATCCAATGTATTCCCAATCCTGTTCCTACTAATTTTCCCTGTATCCTTTACGGATCCTCCTCCAGGTGCTGCTCAGAGAAAGACAACCACAGTGGTGTGCTCTTGTTGTAAACACCCAAACACTTAAGGTGCTATTGAAAGTGCATTTTTGGTAATACTGTAATTATTATTTTGTACAATACTGTTCTTTCGCAATTGCCTTTAAGTCTTGCATGTGTATCAAAATTGATCTGATGAAATATTGATAACCATAAAGAGAAAGAGTTTTTCTCCATGTTTGAAAACCAAAAGTGCAACAGAATTTTTCCACAAGATGTTAATCATTCAAGTGTCCCTGCCAACTCTATAATAAAGTCAGCATTACAAACCATCCAAATTTGTAATTATAAAGTATCCATTTAGTAAATAGTGACCAATTTTAAGCACTTGGAGTTATCCAGGAATATGCAGGCATGTCTTATGTAGTGATGGATTAGCTGAACGTGAGTTTCCCTGTCTTCCTGAGGTTTGCAGATTTCCACCAGCTTTCTTTTGTTCTCAAGTGGTAGCAGTGATGCTGTGGTAATCGGTGATTCTACAATGCTAAAGAAACTTGATGAAAAGTAACTTGATGTCAGATTGAATTTCTTGACAGTATACCTCAATCTCTTAAAAGACGTATCCAATTCAAAGATGTTCAACCCTGTACATACAGAGCCTTGGTTAGAGAATCAAGTTTATATATTTGAGGCAGGGAATTTGAAAATAAAAGACGACTATTTGTTAAACTTTTGTTTGGTTATTTTGTGATTGCTATAATATTAACCCTTTTACAACTATTTTGAGTTGCTTTTCGTCAGTATTAAATACGGATTCTGGACAGTATTGTATTAAAAGTGATAATTGTTTACTCTTTGTATGAATCATATCTGTGTGATTCACTCAGTCATGGATTTTTTTGTCCTGTGCTGTATGTGCAAACGCTTTTGTCTTTATATTTAAAGTTTCTGTGGTAAATTGTGTTCAGGTTGTGTGGTTCTGTAAGCTGTTTTGATTGCTTTATCTTTCTCCATTGCTTTCTCCATTGTTTTTGCGGTTCTGTCTGTGTCCCTGAAAACCTTTCAAATATATGACAATAGACTCAGAATTTACACGTCTGTGTAACATACTTATAATTTATGTAAAACTTGGAATAAATGATCGATTACATTTCAAGTAGATAATCTACTGTTTCAGTTTTGCTCAAACCAACAAAGATTGATCTGTCCAATTCAAAACCACTCACTCAATCACACCATTTAAGCCATAATGTCACTGGATGTAAAGCATGTTTGATTTATGAGGAATGTCTTGTTGATCTTCCACTAAATCTTTTAGTTTCAATCTCACAGAATGATGCTATCAAGCTGAAATCTAGATTTGCTGTTTCTTTAATAGCTGATGTTGTCATGGTGCTATAGCTGAACAGAGGTGATTATTCAGCCGCTGGAGTGGAAACTTGCTGTGATAATTCACCTGATGATGAGCAACACAAGGCTATGAGCACCTGCTTACCTTGGATGTTAGTCACCATAAAATCAAAATTGACTTTGTTTATAATGGAATAGTGCAGTATTTTTGATAAATGATTTATCCATGCACATCATTATTTTATTTATTATTCACGTGTCCTCATTATCTTTAATCAAAATAACTTCCCCTTACTATTGCAGTGACTTCTCTGATGATGTGTTTACTGGCTTGAGGGCGGTACAACCTGTCACTCACATGACATCACAGCAATAGCAAACCACAACCATCCAATCAGTTCCCAAAGGACACAATCAAGTCCAGCCCTATGTTTTTGCTCCAGAAGCCATTTCACTGGGATATAAATCACAATAGGGAAGAAAAGACTATTGCAACTCCTGTTTCATGCCCACTTTAACGCAGTCATGTGTTTAGTGAACTAATGGATGCAGAGTTTTTGGTCTGAGGATGGAATACTTTTTTGGATTAAAAAAATATATTAGTGCACACAAGGCTGAAAGTATAAAGAAGAAAGTGGTCAAATATTCTGTGAGAGTAGAAACCATGAAAATATCAAGGAAATTTACCATTTTGATTTCCAGGGCTTTAAATGTAAAGTTAAATATTGAAATTCCAATTGGTACATCCAAATGAAAATTCTCCCCAGGATAGAGTGGAAAATGTGATGGTTGGGAACCCTGTACACCTCTTCATGTGTGCCTGAAGAGGGTCAGGGCTTTGATGGTGGTAGTCAGTACAGTATTCACAGCTGCTATGAATTTAAGCTGTATTTGGAATAGCAAACAGTAATTCAATTAAAGACGTACATTTAAGGACCTGGCATTAGATCAGCATTTTGTTTTTCCATTTTGCCTTTCTGCTCTTTGATTGATGAATTGTGGTGTAATTAAATTCTAATAGTTTAAGGTCATTCTTCTTGTAAAAAAAAAAAACATTGATGTGCAAAGAGATGATTCATGCTAAAAAATATGAAAGCAAACATTTAATTACAAGCATACTTGTGAAAGAAGTAAAGCAGAAAAGCAGAAATATTTTGATACATCACTAGAAACATGTTTATTCTTATAAAAATGGCCAAATACTAAGACATATCTTGAGTTTTAGTTGTTTTAGCTTATTTTAATGCTTGTGTTGTCTTATCTAAGTTTGTTTATCTTATGTTTTGGTTATGTGACAGAAATGCAAAATGAACGCACAACTGTCAGCCTGCATGGGGAGGTGTTTGAGACTCCAGAGACACCAGCGGCTTCAAATATCTGTTTGCTGCTCAACAGTGGCTTTTTAAAAAAAAAAAATTTATAGCTGCCCTTTTAAAAAACATTTCCTCCCCATATTGCACGAGAACTGGGACTTGCTTAATAATGTGGAACAACTTCTTTAAGTAGGGTTTCCATTTACCTATAAGAAGACCTGGCAAACTATTTAACAAACCTGTCTGAGATTGATATTAGTTATCTAAAGATTTGAGAAATAAAACAAACAAACACTTTCTTTGAAAAACTAAAATCTGAATGTTTATGGTACTGAAATCCTACTGATATGTCACTTGCATAATAATTTGGAACACATATTTCATTACTCTTTGGATTACATTTTGAATAATACAAACAACAGTAAATGTCAAATGTCCAAAACCTCTATTCTCTAAACCAAAAAGTTATTGAAAATTTACATTTGCTCACATGACTTTGATCGTGTGGGAGTCTACACGGGTGCCATGATTTTTATTATTTTCTTCATTTTTTGGATTGGTGTATACAAGTTTTTTCCCTAACTTTGGCAACAAAGCAGTGTAAATATTACAGAACAGATCGGTATCGTCAAATGTTGTTGCTTATGGAAAAAGTACTTTTAGCTAGCACTATGACATGATGAGCCAAATCTGAGCCAAATCATCTTCTTGTGCTGTTTACACACTCTAAAATGAGTATCAGTGTACACCACACGCTCAGTCAGAATGCTAAAGTTATATCATACGATAAAATATTTATATCATATAATAATATTACTGAAAAATACTGTTGTTTTCAATGGATTCACTATGCAATGAGGCTATATTAGGACACTACAACATGAACTGTAATAAAAGGCAACCAGGTCATTAATGAAGAAATGTCCAAATGTCCTGCGCTCACACATGTGTTGGGACCTTTAAACATTACATTACAAGTCACTAAGCTCACCAAGGCTGCATTACTTTAATCAAAAATACAGTAAAAACGAATTGTGCAATATTATTACAATTTAAAATGACTGTTTTCTATGTTAATATATTTTAAAAATGTAATGTTTTTTGTCAAGGCTAGTCTTCAATCACATGATCCATTCTAATATGCTGATTCAGTGCTCAAGAAACATTTCCTGTTATTATGAATGGTGAAAACAGTTATGTTGCTTAATATATTTGTGGAAACCATGATACCTTATTTTTAGGATTCTTTGATGAACAGAAAGTACAAAAGAGCAGAATAAATCTTTTGGAACAATGTAAAAGTATTAATGCATCCTTTCTGAATAAAATGAATTATGTATTCATTTAAAACTAACAGACCCCAAAACTATATGTTTGGGAGGATGGTTTGATATAAATGTTGAGGATAATGGTGCACTTATGCCTGTAACAAAGTAGCCACCAATAACCAAAAAGTAATATGATTATGAATATTTAATTGATTTTAGCTCATTGAGCAGTGGCAGTATAGACAAACAAAGTGATCGAAATGGAGAATGACAGATTTGGAGAAGGAGAAAAGCTCAAATGATGAGCAACGACACATGACAAAAGTGTTTATTTGTCCTCTGTGAGTCACTGCTCTTATCCAGATCTGGAGCTTGTTTAATCATCATTATATTTTCTGTTTAGTCATGGCCGGTATGTTTTACTGTTAGCTCATTTCACAGGACACAAACTTCTGGCAGAGGCTTAAATCTTGTTTGTGTTCATCCTGCCTCTTAATTCTTAAAAAAAACAAAAACATATTTTGTATTCTTTCTTGCAATGCTTTCTTGGGTATTGACAGGTACAGTAATACCATGTGGACTACACTAAATTCAACATACAATATTCAAAGCTTTACTGGGAGAACAGCAGCTGTCGTAATATGAAAAGGAAAATGGATTTATAGCCAAATGTTCTATGAGCAGAACGTCTATTATCTTTGGCTTTCTTGCCACCTCCATGTTTTATGTGCCTAAGTGTCCAAAATAAATCAGAAAAGCTTATTTGTCTTTATTGAGACAGCTCCTGTCTGAATAATGACTGGTGCAGCCGCTCCAGCTCATGAATAAAGTCTGTTCGTAAATATGTGTGTGCATGCGCATTCGTGTGTGCGTGCGTGTGTGTGTCTGGCATCCCGCTCCTGTTGGGAACACCTTTTATTCAGAGCTCTAGCAGGCATCAGCTGTGGCCAGCTGCCAGACACAAACGTGCCCAGAGTTAATGTGTTAGTGTGATTCAGGCAATGTACCATTGCAACCTGCTGGGTCATTGTCTCAGCGTGCAGCGGCCTTTTTCTCTTTCTCACTCTTTTATTAACAGTCTCCTTTAATTCAAAAACTTTTTGTGCTTTTCCGAGGCCACTACAACATGATCCGCAATCAAAGGCAACCAGGCCATTAGTGAAGACCTGTTGAGGGAACCAAATGTTCTGTGCTTGCACCTGTGCGACCTCTTGAAAACAAACAGGTGTCAGAGAGGAGACTATTCAGCGCACTGTGAAACGCCATCAGACTTTTATCTTCCTCAATAGTTGGGATGAAAGTCCCTTTCTTCTTGAAAGGACACACATGAAAACTTAAAGAAAGGCCTTTGACTAAAAATTCACTTTAAATCTTTTGACATAATATATAGGCTACCTAGCAAAATAAATACTTAAAGTCACCATGAACTCCATTTTTATGAAATATTGCAATACTTGTTATAAATTATTTATCTCTGCGCATCATTATTATTTTTTTAATTCATGTGTCCTCATAATCTTTAATCAAAATAACTTCCCCTCCCTCTTGCAGCATCATCTCTTATCTTCTTTGATGATGTGTTTATTGGTGCAAGGGCGGGGCAACCTGACATCACAGCAATAGCAAACCAAAATCATCCAATCAATTCCCAATGGACAAAATCAAGTCCAACCCTAAAAAAAATATTTTTATTTT
Source organism: Squalius cephalus (assembly GCF_949319135.1). Lineage (NCBI taxonomy): Eukaryota > Metazoa > Chordata > Actinopteri > Cypriniformes > Leuciscidae > Squalius > Squalius cephalus. The sequence continues at coordinate 24,046,775 of NC_137128.1, forward strand.
TATTGTTTTTTTGATACACAGTATTCAATTTCATGCCGACTCAATGCCCAACGTATTATTCTGTTTTTACTTAATTCTAATTGGTCAATTGTGCCATGCCTTTCCTGATATCACAGTTGTCCATGGCAACGCTGATCTGGGTAAATGAAACCGGCACTAAATTTCATGTCTCTCATCTTACACCGCAAACTCGCTCCCTGTTGTTACATACAAAATGCCCCTCAGGGCTGCAGTTTTCACTGGTTGGAAGGAGCCAGACACCCCTTCACAGTACTAGCAGATCACAAAAATTTGCAGCATCTACTGTGAAGCTATAGGAGACTGAAATCCAGACAGGCCGATTGACTCTCTTCTTCACAAGGTACAACTTTACAATCTCTTATCATTCTGGAACCAAGAATGTGAGGGCGGATGCTCTCTCACTCCATGCCCCTGATGAAACTCAGACCAAACCAGTGCTTCCCTCCTCCCTCATCAATGGAACATTCAGTCCAATCCAATGGAACATCTAGGAACATATTGCTGAGGCTACCTTCTCTGATCCAGCTCCGCCGGGCTGTCCAGACAGACATGTTCCCCTAAACTTTCTGATTACCATACATTCTGCTCATTTTTTGTTGGGCACTGGCCACCCAGGGACCACACAGATCCTCTCGTACTACTAGATCGATTCTGGTGGCCTGGTATGGCCAATGACATCCGGCAATAAGTCCAAGGCTGTTAGGAGTGTGCCACATCCAAGGTCCCACGCCATCTGCCGATTGGGAAACTCCTTCCTCTGCCCTTTCCTTGTCGCCCCTGGTCATACCTGGGGGTGGATTTCCTTTCTTACCTATCTGAATCAGACGGATACACTTCATCCTGGTAATCGTAGACCATTTCTCCAAGGCCTGCACGTTGATATCTTTACAAGGTCTTCAAACTGCAATGGAAACCACTGTATGTTCAACCAGATATTCAGAAACTTTGGTATCCTTGAGGGAATTGTCAGATCGTGGACCACAGTTTATCTCTCATGTGTGGAAGGCCTTTTTCTCTGTGAGTCTCACATCCAGATACCAGGGTTTTTCACACTTGAGTCCTCTTTAAAAGAACCAAACTCAGACTCCTTTAAGTGGATCAAGAGGTGAACCAAGTGAAAAATGACCCAGTTCTCTTAACGTTCACACTTTCCCTGTCCCTGAAAGAGAGCTCAGATCCTTATTTGGTCCACTTAAGAATGTGGTCTCAGACCCCTTTGTTTATACTGTTGCTTTTTGGATCTAGTCCAGTTCAGTGTTTGATGGCTGACCCTATGGCCCTATTTGATCCCATTCACTTATGTGCCTCACTAACCAAGATATTTGTTTGTATGGATTATTATTATTATTATTATTATTATTATTATTATTATTAATTATTATTATTTTGTAAAACGACATTGCTACAAATGCTGTTAAAGAGCATAACTCTAAGTTGTTTATCTTTTACACACAAAAAATAATAATTTTGTTGCAATCCTTATTCTTGCACTGTATCACACATCCACCTTTGTTAAAAAAAAAAAAAACCAAAAAAAAAACCCTAGTTACGCATGTAACTGTGGTTCTGTGAATTCTGGATGACCACCAGAGGCAGTGTAAACACTATGGATTATCGCAGCGCCAGCTAGATAGGTCGAGAGAATATACCAATAAAGTCACGTGACATATGCTGAGCCCTGGAGGGTTAAAAGCTACAGTAGCTCAGCACTATGCCTCGGTACGCCTTTCTCGCACATTCCGAGTGACTGAGAACTCTGGTGGTCATCCAGAATTCACAGACCCACAGATACAAGCGTAACTAGCGTTCTGTTTCATTCCTACTGACCGGCAGAGGCAGTGTAAACACTATGGATGACGCATACCAACATAGTCATGAGGAATGCCACCCACCTGATGAAAATTCAGGCTGCTCTAGAAGAACCGCAGAACTAACTGCATGATGAGCAGCGACATTGACCTTATAAAACCGGGCAAACGTGCATGGAGAAGCCCAGGTGGCAGCAGTGCAGATATCTGCCAAAGGAAACTCCTCTAAAAACAGCCCATGAAGATGAGATGGCCCTAGTGAAATGGCAAGTTAGTCTCCAGGGCAGTGGTCTCCCTGCTGCCTTGTAAGCCAGCGTAATGGTCTTTACTATCCAGTTCGACAACCTCTGCTTCGACACTGGTGCACCTTTCTTCACACCACCATAGCAGACAAATAACTGGTCTGACTGTCTAAATTGAACAGTAGAGTTCACATTACACTTCAAAGCACGAACAGGACACAAAAGTTGGGCACGGTAACCAACGCAAGCACAATTCGCTAACAGACAGCGTGTGCAACTCACTGACTTGTTTTGCAGTAGCAAAAGCTAACAAAAAAAGAAGTCTTCAAGGACAACCATTTAATGTCAATGCTTTGCAAGGGCTCAAACTGGGGTGAGCACAGGAATGCAAGCACGAGTGGCAAATCCCACACAAGAAAGTGAGGATTCCGAGCAGGGTTCAGACGGTGCGCGCCCTTCAGAAAACTGCAGACAAGAGAAGAGAAGAGCCACCAACTGGAACATGTTATGCAGAAATTGCAGCAACGTACACTTTCAACGTGAAAGCTGCTTTTCCCTCCTCCAGTAAACGTTGAAGAAAGCTTAAGATACTCGGAATGTCACATGTTGCAGGATCAAGCCCCCGTTCCTCACACCATGCAGAAAAAAGCTTCCAACGGGAAGCATAAATCTGTTGTGTGGAAGAAGCCCAAGCATTAGAGATGGTGTGAATAACAGCAGGGTCACTATGCTCCAGGGAAGGATTTAACCCAATGGCCAGACCCAAAGCTGCAGACGAGCCGGGTCCGGATGCCAGACACTGGCCTCCAGCTGGGAGAGGAGTCCTGGCGGGATGCTTCCATGTGTTGCCTGTCAGAAGTCTCAGCAACAAAGGAAACCATGATCTGGCTAGCCATCGTGGTGCCACGAGTAACACTCTGTACTTGCACAGGGAGATCCTGTGCAACGTCTCCCATAATAGAGGGATAGGTGGAATCGCATATAGTAGGCAGTTCGGCCATTCGTGAAACAGCGCATCCTGGCCCAGGGGGCTGGATACTTCTGTCCTTGCGAACCATGAGCGACAGTGAGTGGTCATCTCTGAAGCAAAAAGACCTCTGCTCTTCCAAATCGTAGCCAGATCTCCTGCACTACATCTGGATGAAGCCTCCATTCCCCTGGATGTACTTGATCCCTGGAAAGAGCATCCGCTGTCTGGTTGCACGCTGGAATATGAGCTGCCCTCAGTGAAGCGAGTCGTGGCTGACACCATGTCAGGATTTTGTGAGTCAGCTGTAGAGACCTGCAGGATCTCGTGCCGCCCTGGTGGTTCAGACAGAACACTGTTGAGGTATTGTCGGACCGAACGAGAACATGGTGGCCTGCCAGGACCAGCATGAAGTACTTTAGAGCCAAGAACACTGCCCTCAGTTCTAGCAGGTTGATATGTCCTGGGTCGGTGCCCAGCGCCCCCAAACACCCCTCTGATTCCACGTTGCCCCCCATCCTGTGAGTGAAGCGTCTGTCGTGACCAACTCCCGACGAGAGGGAATAACACCCAGGGGCGATCCTGCCTTCAGAAACTCTACCTATCTCCACCGCCTCAACGCACATACTGTATGCAACGGTGAGAAATTATAACCAGCCTATGGCGATGTCTGGTGGGATCTAGCCGCATAACTGGAGTGGTCTGAGGTGGAGTAAACTCAGGGGGATCACCACTGTAGCCGCTGTTAACATCCCTATCAGTCGTAGGACCACCTCATACTGCAAAGACACACCCGGGCGAAAGCGAGCCAAAAGTTGCAGAATGTTCGTCACACATTCCTGAGACAGGGAGGCAAACATTAGGCAGGAATTCAGGGTCATTCCTGTGAACGTTGTGGTCTGTGTTGGAATCAGACAGCTCTTTTTCTCGTTCACAGAAAACCCTAGCTTCTGCACGTCTCAAAAGCAGTTTGGAGTCTTGCACAGCCTGTCGCTCTCTGGGGGCACAGAGAAGACAGTCGTCGCAGAAAATTTCTGTGATATACAGCAATTGGGACGTGAAAGTATGCATCTTTCAGGTCGACACTTATAAACCAATAGTCTGCTGTCACAGAACAGCATTCGAAAAGGAAGGACCTTTAGGAACAAATTCAGAAGCCTCGAATTGAGAATTTGGCGGAAACCACCGTCCTTCTTCGGAACAAGAAAATACGTTGAATAGAACCCGTCTCCCTGAATGAGGGGATGCACTTTTTCTATGGCTCCCTTCTCTAACAGTGAACAAATTTCCAGAGAGAGAGCCATTGCTCGAACCGCGTCTCTGACAACCGAAGGAACAATTCTTGAAAATCTGGGAGGCCGGCGTCAAAACTGTAGAGTATATCCCCTGCTCAGAGTCGTCAACACCCAGGGATCTGCTCTGTTGGATCTCCAGTACTACAGCTGTTCTATAGAAAAATGATCGACCGCCGGCCTGACTGTCTCAGGCTTTATGTGTGCGATTTTTAGTGTCACGGGGGGACGCTGAGGGGGTCCTCCTGGAAACAGTCGATGAGGTGGGCGAAAAACTCTCGCATCTTCAGGAGCACGAGGTCTTTGAGGGGGCTGTGACTGAGGTGTAGCGTCCCGACGGAAATGTTGCTCCGATGTGCCACAGTGATGTCGGGACTGAACCGCTGGCATCCTGAAGGTAGGGTTGCGCTGCACATGTGTCAGTTGACAAGTGGCTTCAGACAGCTTTACCCTCTTTTCCAACAGTTACGGAATATTTGGACCAAAAAGTTGCCCGGGAACAAATGGAAGATCTCTCAAGGTTTTCTTACAGTCCTCCGGCAGCCGTGCTTGGGCAAGCCACACTTGAAGGTGGGCTGCCAGAAGCGTGGCTGTAAGACTACCCAGCTCGCGGGTCACATGGCCTGTTGCCAACAGAGCAGTTTGCAGAAATTGTGAAATAGAGGGATCCGCTTTTGCAGGTTCCAGCGTACTGGTGGCAGCAAGAAGTGACTGGCAGATTGTGTTTTCTGCACGAGAAATGTAGGCAATACTACTAATAGTGATATTAAAACACATTTTAGGCTTAATATTAAGAAATGTGCATTGTGCAAAAAATAAGTACTCCAAATAAAGATTAATTATAATTTTAATTTAATAATTATAATTTTATATTAGTAAGTCTCAAGCGATATGTCAGTAAATATGTTAATGGATTTGTAGTATACTTAGTATAAACGTAGGCTATATTAAATACATTTTGGTAAAGTTTTTTTTAGTATCCAGTACCATTTTTTCTAGTACACGCTCTCTATGTGTTGATTCATTTTGAGGAAAGTAACGATTCATTTTTGAATAGTAGTGATTCGTTTTGAGGAAAGGATCCATTCATTTTAGGAAAAGTAGCGATTCATTTTAGGGAAAGTAGCAATTTCCAGTTAATTTGCCATTAATTCCTATGTAGTCCGGTTAATTACTATGGAAAGTTTCCAACTTAAATTCCCAGAATTTTGTAACCCTTGTGATAAATGGGATAAAGTACAGTCAACCGTGCAAAATAAAACTTAATTTTGCAATGATGGCTGGCTGACTGTGCATTATCTCTTATGTAGTTAGTACTCTTATCTTAGTGTCTTAGTGTTTGAAAATCCGCCCATAACAAGAAAGATAATGGTCATTGGGGCATGGTTAATGATTTTCTTTCTCTCTCTCTCTCTCTCTCTCTCTATGGTTGACACATGTTGGCTTGCGGTATGAAGACAGCCTCTGAGATGTCTTGTCTGCAGCTGTTTTGAGGTTTGATACATAGCTTGACTGATGTGTTCTCGAGGGGTGGGCACCTCCTGGAAAGACCAAGGTGACTCCTGCAGCTTCTGCTATATAGGAGAACAGAGTTTTAAAATATACTTTAAAATATACACCCAGCTGGTGCCGTCAGATTTCAGTGGTGCATTCCTGGCTTTTAAATGACTGCATTCATCATTCAAACTTCCAACTTATTTTTAATTGAGCAGTAATGTCTTCAAATAAATGTAATTTCACTGACATTGTTTAAACGGACATGACACTAAAGTAAACAAGACTTTCTCTTTTGATAAAGGAACAGATAAAGAGAGAAGCCTTCCTCTAAAAAAAGACAGGCTAACCACACATGTTGCCAAGCAACTAATTGAGATTTTGAGCAGAGGTGCAGTGAAAGTTTATGCTCTAACCTCTGATGAGGTAATTTTAGCATGTCTGTATCTGTAGATAATGTGCTGATATGCTTGTTTTCTTGGTTAATGAAGCGACTCATTATTGAAAGTTTGCAGTTCTGGTTACCCAGTTGTATTAGGCCTCAAAAAGTAGCTATTAGAGAAATAGGTTTGGAAACCGATAACAGTTTCTGCTCTTTTTCTTTTCTTCTTTTTTTTTTTTTAAATAGGCAATATTCTTTCTGACAGTATTCTTGCACTGTTGGGCTATTCGGTGTGACACAACACCGGTAGGGATCGGGGTAACCTACATATAGTAGGCTATTTGACAAAAAAACGCTTTTCTCAGCTTTTTGCTCAATATGTTTTTATTTATTTATTAAACTTACCCAAATTCAAGTGTTGAGAAAAACGGAATGCATGAAACTAGCATATTTTTTTATTATTATTATTATTATGTTTGTTTAAAAGAAGAGGGCTTGTTCTTTCTTTTGACATTTTGCATGCTCAGACATTTCATACAACAATATTCTGGGGGTCATGAAACTTGTGCAAATGATTAAAAAACATTTGGGTGTTTGCCAACTTTTTTTAAAAAACGCTGGCGGGGAAAGAGTTAAAAAAAATTACGAATGATAACCACCTTTTTTGTTGTTGTTGTTGTTGTTGTTGTTGTTTAACTAATTTTATTAAGCTTCTAGCCATGATGATTTTATTGAATGTATGCTACTTTAAAAAGTACAGTTTAATTCCTTAAATCCAAATATATTTTCTCCACAAGCGCTAAAATAATCGAATTAATAAGAATTAAGGAACCATCGTTCGATTCTTTTCAATTCTCACCCCTATTGAGCAACATCTAATGAACATTTTGGTTATGTTTAATCCTTACTCCTCCTCACGTTGCAAAGACATAAAAGTCGTGATTGTATCCCTTTAATTTACTCTTAGATATATTAAGTTTGGTTAATGAAAGTGTAACCCCGCACTGAGATGCTGTAATGATGTAATATCCGCTGAGAGTCTCCACACATCTCAAACTTTTCTTCGCTCAGAGCGACGATGACAGCGCACGCACTTTCAGCGGTTCTGTCGAGGGTTCCCGATCCCAAGATACTGGCGAGAAGCTCGATCTGAAACATCGGAGAGTGAATCCGCTTGTAACAGAGACGTAGGAGGGAGACTCGTCTGGAGGCAGAATGCGGGCGCTGTTCGTGGTGCTGAAACCGCTGTGTTTTCTCGCTCTGCTCGGCTACTGCCCTTCCGCGGTGAGTGATGCGCACCCGCACCTTACTGACTTAGACAGAAACTTGACATGTCTGAGCCCAGCTCCGACTACACCAGTGACTCATAGAACATACGCAAAACTAAATGTATATGCAAAGTGATTAGCTGTCAGTGTTATATTATGATCATGTCTTATGAGAACTATGCGTTCTTCCGATAATATCATTTTACTGACAACCTCAGAGAGATGGAGAGAAGGAAATGCAGTAATACTTAAACTGGGACAAAAAAAAAAAAAAAAAAAAAAAAAAAACCTTGATAGACGTGGGATACCCTAACATTGTGTTTAAAAATCGTGTTTTCCATTTCATGTAACTTTCTCTTTGATTGTAGCTGAAATGGTCACAGAATATTGTTAGACCCTCTGTTCTGTTACAGTGAATGATCTACTGTGCATTAAAGCTTTCAGCTTGCGGTCTCTTATTTCTGGTCTTGTTTCAAAGGTTTTAAGCATCCGCCTGTACCGAGCATTGGCTGTTTATTTTACCTTGGATCACACTTTTTTTTTTTTTTTTTAGATAAATGCTATTTACATTACAATACAATGAACTTATGTACAGTATGTTGTTCTGAGGAACTGTCATGAGATTTCCATTTGCTGCTACTAGGGAAAGCCTTATGAATAAGGTTTGTATTAGGGTCCCTGTTGGACAAATAAACAGTGCATGAATATTGCATGTGCCTTTTCACAGAACAAGAGTTACCGTGTAGCCCACCACCGCCCCTATTTTCTCCCCATCATCTCCTTTCTCCACTCTATTGCAACTATTATATTAGTATATATTACTGTTTACTCTGCAATGCAAATTAAGATGCATGTTTCCTTCAGTAAGTACAAGAGTAGCCTATAATTACAATAATTACATGCAGTTGTTTTAAATATACAGTGTAACAGCACGTGTTGTATGTACAGAATGCTAACATTGTAATTTAGTTAAAGACATAATATAAAGTTGTAATGTACTATTTTAGTACTAATATCATTTGTTATATCGAGAGCTCAATAGTAATCTACAGTTGCGGATGTTGATGAGTTTAAATGAGGAAATGTTTTCTTCCTTAGCGTTTATTCTCAGCACTACTAGTAATCTGTATGCAATTCCTAAGGGTTTATTTTAGCACTGGGTCAAGATCAGATCAACTATTTGTCATGTAGCAGCAAGATAACTGCATGAATTTCACATGTCATATGTGACTGGAAACCAAAGAAATCCGTAGTGTCTATGAGAATGTCATGAGGATCTCTCTCATCCAGGCTTAATTAACCCAGCTGCAGGTCTTATTTGAGGAGCAGAATCCCTCTGCTCATATCTCATAATGGCTGTGAACTAGCAGGAAGTACCCATCCAACTTGGATATGTTACAATTTGCTGAAATTGCAGTTAGTTGTTAGTTGCAGCAGCATGAGGAAGTGTGCCAGAATGTGTAAAGAACTCTCTTTTTCAGCTCGCCTGTAAAAGGCTAGTCCCCAGAGCCGGCCTTTCAAAGCCCGCTGCGAGAGTGGGAAAAATGAATATGGGTGTTTACAAAGCTCCTTTATGTTGCAGACAATTGTGGGAAATTTGGGGGGATGAATGTAGAGAGAGAGGCTTTATCATGAAGGTGTTGCAGTGGGGCAACACCCACTGCAACCATAGTGTGTTTTGTTGTCAAAACACATATGTTTGGCCTTGCCATGTGTGTGCTTGAAATATTTTCAGAATTATGAATCAGTGTGAATCAAAATTAATATTCAGTGAAGTACGTAGAAACTGAACTATATTTCTCCTGTGCTTGTATTAATTTGAAAATAATTTCAAATGAAGTGTATAATGTCTTATACAGTCAGAGACACAGATTTGGGATCCTTTCAGCCAGACAGTTTGGTTACGCTTTACTTAAAAGTCTGTATGTATAATGCATTATAAAGGTATTCATAATGTACATTATATTGCAATATGTCCATTAACCAAAGTTAATATTATAGTATTTTCAGATGAAATGGGTTGTTTTGGTGTTTTAAGGTGTAACTGTGGATAGTATTGTAATAACTGTGGTTACAATTATTCAGATCATACAATGCATTATAAGGTGCATTACAAGGCATGATTAATGCATTAAAATACTTATATATATAAAGACTAAGAAAAGTGTTACTGAAAGGTAAGCTAGAAATATGAGGGCTATGCTTGTGGGATCAAGAAAATTTTATTACATCCACTTGTTTCTGGGATCCAGTGTATTCAGTGCCAGGGATTATAATGGTTTCTGTTTGCTTTTGACGTGACGCTCACATCCAGTGTCAAATGTCAGCGACTGATGTAAATGCCATGATTTATATCTATTTGTTAAAAGTCTTGCTCTGGAGGCATTTATATGCAAATGTATTTGCCCATGTGACGTCACCGATCCTGCAATATAAAAACATTGCTTGATTAAATAAATGTTCTGTTTATAATGTTTATAATATTTTAAAACTTGTATGTTCTTAATGGTTCAAATACCTCTTATATGAACACACACACACACACATCGATTTTACACAATATTCTCTCCATTTAACAAATGTAATAAGTTCTACATTGCAAACTAAATGGTTAATAAAAAAAAGCACTGCAGTGAATGCTGTGCCATGCAAATGTGTTCAGTTTCACTGCTTAAAGGCATACAAATGTTGTCATTTTGTATGTCATTGAAATTCATTGCACTAAGAATGTCATTAGAATTTGTATTTATGTTTATTTATTTGTAGACAAAAAACCTCACGCATGCCTGTGTTTGTGTCCAGACCATCAGACCAAAGGAAGGCTGGCAGGTGTACAGTTCAGCGCAGGATGCCGACGGCCGCTGCATCTGTACGGTGGTGGCACCAGAACAGAGCTTGTGCTCCAGAGATGCAAAGAGCAGACAGCTCCGCCTGTTACTGGAGAAGGTGTGTGCGCGCACATATTGTGTGTCTAAGTCTCTAAAGTCGCTTTATATTGAGATCTGGTTCGGATAACAAAAGCTCTCATTGCAGTGATTTGAAAGCATTATGCTAGACTGCTCTCCATTGTCATCAGTTAAGAATGCCGCTGGCTTCTCTGCAGATGATTGTGGAGGAGCATAAAGATGATGGTAATGCGTAAAGGCCTGAAGGGTGTTTTAGGCCCCCTCTCGTTCCTGCTTCCTACGCTTTTCTTCTCTGTTACAGTAAAAGGCCAGCTTATTGGCCCATAAGACGTCTCTGTGTCTTTTTTTGTTTGGAGGATGCTAGTGAAGGAGGTACTAGGGTTAACCGATACAGTCACTTCTTTGTGTCAGTTGTGGTTTGTCTCTGAGATCTATCTGTCTTTGCTTTGGTTGTGTTTAGTTGAATTATGGAAATGCAGAATTCCTTGGAGACACAGTGTCAGGGCTGATTTAGACCAGTCGGAAATATAATTCAAATCTCGCATCTTCCATTTTGCAGTTCAAAGAATGATTAACGGATCCTAACTTCATCTTTCTCTCTTAAGATTCAGAACATGTCGCAATCAATCGAAGTGCTGAACCTGAGGACCCAGAGGGATTTCCAGTATGTCATGAAAATGGAGAGCCAGATAAAAGGACTCCGATCAAAGTTCAGACAAATCGAGTCGAACCGAAGAACGTTATTGACTAAAAACTTTCAGGTGGGCTACCATTAAAGTCAGGCCTCAGAGAAAATCAATGGTCCTTTCTCATGTGAACAGAACGGTTTGAAAAAGCCAAACTCTTGCCATTACTCTCCAAGAATGAAGAATCATATCCTGCTTAAAAGCTTCTAATCTTTATCCTTCACAAGCATTTGAAAAGGCCACACGCAGTTCAACATTCTTGGAAATCCTGTAAACCTGTAAAGGTCATGTTTCATTTCCAGGCAGTAATATCATTGCGGTCTAACATGTTATTGTTCAGAACTTCTTGCGAGCTGTGCTCTTGAATCTGTTTCTGTTAATGTAAGTTAATCTCCCCTCATGTGATTCCCATTTAAATGTTTTTTTCAGGAGCTGAAGGGGAAGATGAATGAACTGCAGCCGCTGATTCCAGTGCTGGAGCAGTACAAGACTGATGCCACGCTCATTTCCCAGTTCAAGCTGGAGATCAGGAACCTGTCTCTGGTGTTGACTGCTATCCAGGAGGAGATAGGAGCATATGATTATGAGGAACTCCAGCAGAGGGTCCTTGGCTTGGAGGGAAGACTGAGGAACTGCATGAACAAGCTCAGTGAGTTTGAAACTCAACTTGACTTTGATGGTATTTTCTTCTTATATATGGCATGGTATGTGTTTTCAGACTGATAATACACTTAGGTTGAAAATGTCTATATAACAGCCGATATTCCTTATCATTCTCCATTTTGTCAGCCTGTGGTAAGTTGATGAAAATCACGGGGCCCATCACCGTAAAGACATCGGGAACGAGGTTTGGAGCATGGATGACAGACCCTCAGGCTTCACCTAAGAACAACAAGGTAATCTATGGCTATGCAACTGTGCCTGCAGCAGCATTTTCAGCCGAGCCTTTTCAGCAGCATTGCTTCCAGGAACTATTTTTTCCTTCATAAAAAAGAAGAAAAAAAAGGCATGTTCAAAGGCATGAACAGAACCAACAAGCTCTGAAATCAATCACAGCATATACAACTTGATTTGAAGCACAAATTACATGAAAATCTATATTTAATATATGAAAAGAAAAAGAGACAAAGGTAAGACTGTGTAATATAATTATTTCATGGTGAGATAACCCGATGCATTATGAATGATTTACTGAAATAAAAAAAAAAAATTATTTATATTTAGATTATAAAAATACAACCATATTTTAAACTTTTTTTTTTATATAGATTTTTCAGATGAATAGAAATTTCAAAAGAACAACATTCATTTTCTTTTAACGATTTGATTTTGAAATTGATTTTTACTTCCTGATCCCTGTTGTTGCGCTCTATAAATGATTCCTTTCATATAATTCAAATTCAAGTTTCGATTGTTACTCATCACATTTGTAACGTTCTAATGCAGGTTTGGTACATGGACAGCTATACAAACAACAAGATAGTCAGGGAGTACAAATCGGTGAGCGACTTCGTAGCTGGGATTGAGTCAAGAACCTACAACCTTCCGTTCCACTGGGCGGGCACCAATCATGTGGTCTACAACGGCTCCCTGTACTACAACAAGTACCAGAGCAACATCATCGTCAGATACAGCTTCGAAAGTGGCCGGGTCACGACCCAACGAGCGCTTGAGTCTGCTGGCTTCCACAACGTCTACCCGTACACCTGGGGCGGCTTCTCCGACATTGACCTGATGGCAGACGAGCTCGGTTTATGGGCCATCTACGCCACCAATCAGAATGCAGGGAATATAGTGATAAGCCGGCTGGATCCTCTGACCATTCAGGTGCTGAACTCTTGGAACACTGAATACTCCAAACGAAACGCTGGTGAGTCCTTCATGATCTGCGGCACGCTGTACATCACCAACTCCCATCTGACCGGGGCTAAGGTGTATTACTCTTATTCCACCAAAACCTCTACCTATGAGTATATGGACATCCCCATCCATAACCAGTACTTTCACATGTCCATGCTGGATTACAACGCCAGGGATCGTGCACTTTACGGCTGGAACAATGGCCACCAGGTACTGTTTAACGTCACGCTGTTCCACATTATTAAAACTGATGACGAATCCTGAGAGATGCACCCTGAGGTGAGAGGAAAACTTTCTGCTGACGCCGTTTCTGCAGTTACATTGATCTGTATTCACAATTGGTATTGCTGTGAAATAATGGGTTTTATATGTCTCAGTCAAAAGATGAGCTTAGTTTGAGGTTCAGTGTCTCTGGAGATGTCCGTCAGCATTGCACTCCTCCATTTGTAAAACAATCGTGATTAAGTTCACTTAACTCAGAAAAGGACATTAATGAACTTCTAAAGCTCTATTTAAATGTCGTTTGTGCGTAACAGTGGAATTCAGCTGTAATACTCCATTCAACTTACCACTAGAAACTTGTTAAGTAAAAAAAAATCTTATTATGGACATTAAATATTGATCTGTCTGACTGCATCTCTTAGTTTTAGCTTGTCGAGTATTTAGGGAAGTTAGGACATATTTTTAAACTTGTTTTATGATTTAAAGGGACAGTTCATCTAAAAATAAAAATGTGTCATTATTTACTGCTCACCTTCATGTTGTTCCAAAGCTGCATGATTTCCTTTCTTCTCTGGAACACAAAAGAAGACATTTTTAGAAATATATCCACACAATGGTTGTCCACACAATGATAATCAATGGGCTCCAAACATAGAGAGAGAGAGAGAGAGAGAGAGAGAGAGAGAGAGAGAGAGAGAGAGAGAGAGAGAGACTTTTTTTTTTACTTTTAAAACCCTTTTAATTTACCCCATTTTCCAGAACATTACAGAGCTAGTATACAAAACACACATAATTAAATAAAAGAAAGAAAGAAAGAAAGAAAGAAAGAAAGAAAGAAAGAAAGAAAGAAAGATATGGCCAGGTTTAATTGGTAATTTTACCAATTAAAAACCAGATTTCCAAAATCACTAATTGTCACTAAAGCATCTCTCACACCCCACCTCATTATAAAAAAAGGTACATTATCAGTTTGTTTGTATGCAAATTCAATAGCAACCCTAAATTCTACCAATGATTTAAAAAGAAACAACAAATCAACATCTTGACCAGCATTTTTACATTGATGTGTTTTCAGGATTGCTAACTTGGCTTGGCCCATTAAAAAATTGGCAAGCACACAATGTTCGCGCCATGACTGTTTATAGTTGCAACCAAAAATAAAAAGGGTGTTTGTAAAAGAAAAACCCAATTTCATAATTAGTTTTTCAAAAAGTACAAAAAGTGGAACCAGCAGTTGAACACACAAAATAAATGAAATACAGTATCGGAAGCCTTACAGAACGAACATTCAGGTAAAACCACTTCATTAGATTTAGAAACAAAATTATTTGTAGCCAACACACTGTGAAGTATTCTCCACTCTAGATCTCCACATTTGGAATAGGAGGCTTATACAACAGCCTCCATGAGGGATTCACATCTCTGGGCACTGAAAGGTACGTCCTCCATTTAGTATCTATCCTTTCCTTCAACTGTCCAAAGTGTGCCGATTTATAGCACAAACATGATAAACCGTTTTCTTCCCCATACTTTGGAAATCCAAAAATTCAAACCCCTTTAACAAAAGAACCTTAGTGTTCTCTTCAGTTTCCAACTTTTAATGCCGCAAAAGTCTTTGATAACAAGCCATTATTTAAAGCAGAATCAGCAAATGATGTGAATACTGGGGGGAAACAAGCCTTAAAGCTCTTAACTACCCCTTCCACTATTCTTACTGACCTCATCCCAACCTGGTCAGCAAGTGACTGAGCCGTTCGCCACTGACCTCTTGTCATATCAAGCAGATCTATAACTCTAGTTATTCCAGCATTCAAGAACATTTCAATAACAGAACCTGATACTGGAGGCTGTAGCTTAAAAAGAGGGTTAAAAAACAAAGGTTCTGCACATTCCATCATTTTCATCACCCACTCTTGAAAATTTTAACAAACTCCATGATTGAAAAATAGAACATAAAAAGAGAACAATACACATTTTCAACACAAGGCTTCTCAATTAAGAATAGCTCTTTGTCAAGGTCTGTTCCTCCAAGTTCTTTAAGAATATACAAACAATAATCAATCCACGGCATACTATCAGAGCAGTATAGCAGTTTTTGCAATGTTTGTAGTCTCACTGCAGCAATTTTGGATTCAACATGTTTAAGGCCTTGACCTCCCTCTGCAACGGGAAGATAAAGCACTCCAGGAGGAAGCCAATGATGGCCATTCCAGAAGAAATCAACAAATGCCTTTTGAACCTTTAAAAGCAATTCTTTAGAGGGATCTAACACTGTAACCTTATGCCACAGCATTGAAGCGCCCCTTATGCCATATGCCAACCTTATGCCACAGCATTGAAGAGTGTTCCCAGTTCCCAGTAGAGAGAGAGAGAGAGAGAGAGAGTAAATGATGACAGAATTTTATGGTGAACTCTTTCTTTAAAATCAATCCATGCTGAAAAGAAAACATTTCGCATTGTACAGTGTAATTAAAATAAATAATTGTTACATTAAGTGTTCATGGTTTTATGTTGTTTCCTGTGTGCTTCAAAATGCATTGCATTCAAACATATCTCAACTCTCCCACAGAACTGCAGACAGCAGTCTGGGGTGTTTTGTCAGAAATATTATTATTCAGTAATGTTACCTCTTCCTCACCTTTTCAAACATAATGCAACAAAGGCTTTGTTCGTGTTTGCTTTTTTCTGCCCTAGGAAATTCGTGGATGAGAGAATGAGAGGGTTTTGTGATTTTGCTTTTGATGTTGATGAAAGATCAAACATTTTATAAAAAAATATTCTAATTATCCCAAAGCGTGTAGAAAAAGATTCTTCATTTGAGGAGAATGAATGAATTCAAAGAATGATCAGACCCAAATATCTGGAAAAACCCTAATTCTTGTGTTCTGTTTGTACTCATTCAGAATTCCTGTCCCCGCTCAATGATAGTAGTAATGAAGATTCAGAATGTTCAAACATTCACACAGACCAGCTAAATATGCTGTTGTTCTCGACACATGATTCAGTCAGTTATTTTCTATGCCAGAGGATGCTCTATCAGTATTCATAAACCTCAATGACAAATATCTAAAACAAAGTCATTCATTTTCCCCTTAAAGAAACAGCTGATTTTTTCTTCCCTTCTGCTGATTCAGAAACTTCATTCAACACATCTCTGCAGGCCCCTGAATCAGAGAAACATTATTCAGCAAAGTGAGAATAAGTATATTTATGTAAGTGATAATACACAGTCAACCGGTTGTTATCGCAAAATAAACCCTGATGGGGATGGCGATCAGGTCTTGCATCCTTCTAGATTTTGAAGGGGTTTGACTTGCTATAATAACCATCTGACTATACTGTACTCTAGTCTAGTGTCACCACTTGTCCTGTGGGTGGCACTAGTAGGTTTTGACTGTACATAAGTGTGCCAAACGTGTTCATAATTTACCTGTGTGTTGCTTGCCTTTTTACAAAGACATAACATATTAGTGACGAGAATGCCGTGGAATTTAAGTCAGCCTACACCTTTTCTACAAATGTATGATGCCATTTAAAGGGGGGGTGAAATGCTCATTTTCACTCAATCTCCTGTTAATCTTGAGTACCTATAGAGTAATATTGCATCCTTCATATCTCCAAAAAGTCTTTTGTTTTATTAAATTTTTAACAGAAAGATAGGCTGTACCGAGTCTTTCCGGAAAAAACCGAGCGGCTGGGGGCGGGCCGTGTGGGCGGAGCTTAGCTGTGCTAACGCGCCAAGCTAGTGACAACACACAGAGACATTTGTTCAACAAACAGTTTTACTCACCGTCCGGTTCCAACGCACGACCGCGAACCTTTATCATTGTGACTGCTCGATCCTTAAGCATTAGACGATCTGCAAATCCGTCGATATGGGCTTTGTTTATAAAACAATCATCGTCGAAATGCAGGGAACAACAGTCTTACACAACTCCGTTTATGCTTAGGAAAACAAACTCCATCCACGGGTTCCTTAATGCTGGGTTCTTTGGGAATCTGTGCAGGGTTGTCTTGCCCTGGCAACCAAAAACACACTTCTTTGGTGACATTGACTTCCCAAAAGCCGGGCAGGGCGCTTTGATGGCGAACTGCTTTCACTCTCTTGCTCTGGTCTACGAGTGCGCGCGCGGCCGCGATCTTACCGGAGAAGTGCCCTTAGGACCCATATAAGGAAATTCCGCCCTATCTTACGTAAGACAGAGCCATACTCGAAAAAAACTTTCCGAAACTTGTGACAACCCGGAAGGAGTATTTTTGGAACAAAAATACTCCTTCAAACGTACAACTTAGTTTTTGAAACTTTGTCCATGTTTAGCATGGGAATCCAACTCTTTACCAGTGTAAAAAACTCAGTATGCATGAAATAGCATTTCACCCCCCCTTTAAGGCATATATCCGTGTTTTCGGAAACTACGTCTTGGCAATGGACGAAGAGCTGTCGGAAGCCCGAAAATGTGCTCTACTGATTCACTACCTGGGGGCAGAAGACCAGAGACTTTTTTACATGCTTAAGATTACTGATGATAAGTACAACACGGCATTGCAAGCTATTCGCACATTCTTCGAGCCAAAAGTGAATGTGGTAGCTGAACGGTACAGATTTCGCAATGGCGTGGTGAAACTACGGATCAATATGTTGTGGCGCTAAAGGAGCTTGCGGCTACATGCGAATTCGGAACCATGGACGAGGAAATGATACGGGATGATTACTGATCATGATTTACTCCTAGAAGTGGATCTTACTTTGAAAAAACTGTCACAATTGCCAGCCAATTAGAAACGGTAGAGGCTGAGGCAAAAGTGATGAGCAAACCGGCAGATGGCACAGTACAAGTTATACAACAGTCACGTCATCACCACAACAGACCCAGCCACGAAACGGGGAAAAATGCACAGACATTACGAGGAGTGATGGCGATGCGCTCACCTACATCCCAAGGGAAAATGTGTTACAGGTGTGGTTCAAAACAGCATACTGCCTTGGACTGGCATCAGGGCTGAGTTATTTTCAGAAACTGATGCCGACCATATTCGAAGGACTTGCACGTGTTCAATGTTACTTGGACGACGTCATTGTCTCAGGAAAGACCTTTGAGGAACATGATAAGAACTTGAACGCAGCACTTCAGCGTCTGGAAGCAGCTGGACTTAAATTGAACTTTGACAAATGCCACATCAGACAGATGGAGCTGTCATTCTTAGGACACGTAATATAAGCTAAAGGACTTCTGCCGGATGCTTCTCATGTCCATGCAGTTTCACAACCTCCACCACCAACTGATACGCTCTTTCCTTGGGCTCACATCGTGGTATTCAAAATTCATACCGATTATTCTGCAGCGGTCGAGTCCCTCAGAGCATTGAATCTGGGATCTGCTTCATTCACATGGACGACTGAGGCACAGACAAGTTTTGAGCGGGTGAAAGACCTCATAAATAATAGCCCTGCACTGACACTTTTTGACCCTGAGCTACACACTATCATTACAACTGGTGCTTCTAATTACGTTCTGGGCTCCATTCTCACCCAAATGCACCTGGACGGGTCTGAAAAGACTGTTGCTTTTGCATCACGCACCCTCACACAGGTAGAACGCAAGTACTCCACATGTGTGTAGGCAACGGAGAAATGGAGAATTTACCTGTGGGGGCAATGTTTTCCGTTATGTACAGACCACAGTCCACTCATAACACTGCTCACTACGAAGGGACAAGGACAAGCAGGACTTCAGATTGCTCTGTGATCAGCTAGGTTGATGACTTTTGACTATGACATCCAGTACAAACCTGGACATGAAAATGTTACAGCTGATTGCTTGTCTCGATTGCCATTACGGAGCAGAGGTCCTGTGCTGGAGGATGACGTGGAAGTGGTCGCACTTACTTCAACCCTCACGGCCATATCTGCTGATGAATTCAGGGCTACCTGCCCAATATACTGTGAGCTACGTGACCTACTGATGACCAAATGGCCAAAATCCCCTAAGGGCCTAGGACCTGATCTTTCGCCATACTACAAAATCCAACATGAACTTTCTCTTCAGGATGATTGCGTGGTAAGAGGCACACAGAGTTTTTAGTATCAGAGACTTTGCGTGTGCAGTTCATTGCATTGGCCCATGACACACATCAAGGCATTGTTAGAACCAAGCAAAGACTCAGAGAACTGTATTGGTGGCCGGGTATGGATACCCAGGTTGAGACAGCCATCAAATCATGCATTACGTGTCAAACATATGACAAGTCAGCAGTCGTTCTCACTCTAGCCTGTACCCCTTCCAGATGGAGCATGGGAGAAACGTATAGAAAATGTGGGGGCCTTTGACAAAGCTCCAGCAGAATGTCATTTTGCTGTGACTTTACTAAGTGGCCAGAGATTGCTTTCACGCCTCAGGTAACCTCATCAGCTGTCATTCAGTTTCTTTCAATTGTGTTCAGCCGTGAAGATGATCTCTGATCACGGCTCTCAATTCATGCCATGAGAGTTTGAGATGTTTCTGCGAAACCGAGGATTTATGCATCTAACTTCACCTGTGTATTATCCTCGTGCCAATGGAGAGGCCGAGCCTTTTAACCGTACTCTGAAGCACGCGTTGCTAACTACTTCCCTGGAAGGCAAAGGTTGGAGAGAATTCACAAGGGAATTCTTACAAGCATACCGCGCTACACCTCATTCGACTACTCCGCGTTCACCTGCTGAATTGTTAAACGCAAGACAGATGCTAAACTTCACCTAACTTCACATCTCAGGATTCCAGACACTGCAGCGTCTTTATCAACCATGTGTGCAGAACATTGTGGATCGAGTGAAAGAAAATATCCAAAACATATACTGATCGCAATCGTGGAACGACGTGAAGCGACGAGGTATTCCTCCTAAGCTGCATTCAGCATTTTCAAAACCATTGAAAGTACTGGAAAAGACTGGTCCTTACACTTACAAACTGTCTGATGGAGTATGGGCTCGGGACTATGTTATGTACTATTGATTCCATGTGAAAAGTACTTTACATAGGGGAGTGATAAGGTAACAAATGCATATAGAGTAAAGTGATGTTCTGTAATGCATGTTGTGCGACTATTGAATTCAGGGGAGAATGTTAAGTTCATGTTTGAAACATTGGTACTGAAATGTTGGTACTAGTATGCAATGTCATTGTGTTAAAACAGAGCATTTGGTTGTACAGAACATAAGTGAATATACTAAGTTAAAAGAGAGAGAGATGTGGTGTCACCACAAGGTTTTGAGTGTACATGAGTGTACCATACGAAGAGATGAGTTGAGTCTGAGTAAAAAAAGCGTGTTCATGAGTTACCTGTGTGTTGTTTGCGTTTTAACAAAGACATACCATCTACATTGCCCTGCTTATTACACAGTTGCTTCAAATGAATAAGCAAATGAGCATAAAATATTTAGTGTTTAGTTCAATTGACTAATCAGAATCAAGTATTCCAGAGAGCTGTGTTATAATTATAGACAATTAATGTGATAAGTAGAGATAAAGTAAAAATAAAGTCTGTTTCTCTTAGAAGCTTTAAAAAAGATGCAAATGTATCACACAATGACCCCATGCAAGACATGTATTCTAAGTGTTCTGGGGGTATACGAAAGGGTGTGGTACAAACTAAACCAAATTGTGATGTACTATTTAACGAAAGTTATAAGAAACCAAAACTTAAATGCATCATGAAATACAACGTCAAGAAATTCCCAAAAAAGTATCCATGTACCAACATCTAAGGACAGAAGGACTTTTTTTTTTTACCAAGCCCTATCATCATTCGCCATTAAAACAGCACCAGGGTGAGTACATGATTTAATTTTAGAGTGAACTAACCTTTTAAAAATACTTTTTACTCCACCTATGTGCAATTAAACATTATCAAGAACATTCAAATGAAACACAATCTTTTTCACAAATGCACTCACATGTAATGTGAAATTTGGATCTGTCCACCACTTGCCCATTCAGTTCTATTCACACATCACATTAAAGATGTCTCAATGACAGACAATATAATCACTAACTTATTATGAGAAAAATGAATGAGGGTCTTCTTGTAATTTGTCGTGTGTGACCTGGCTCCGGTCAGCCCTGTGCTCTGGGGTGTCTCAGTGTTGACTACAATGCCCATGACTGGCCGTTTGACTGACAGCCCCTGGGCAGATGAATCGGGCAAACTGTCAAACCGTGTCAAAGCTAGGGCAGGTGCTGACTGAGACAGGCCAAGCATAGCATATAAGGCCAACAGTAAATTAACTTTCTCAACACCCCTCTCAGCAGGCAGCCAGAGATGCGACTTTGAAGAAGAAAATGAAGGGGGGAAGAGAGAAAGCAAAAAAGACAGAGGAGAAGAATAGCGCATGCAGGCACAGCGAGAAAAACTGAGTAAATGGTCTTAAGTTCCTGTGTGCGAGCAGCAGGCCTGTGGGTGTTGGAGGCATATGAAGTTGACTCAGCTCTCAGGTGGTGTCAGAGTGACTGGGTCTGAATACATTAGACATGGTGAAATTAGAAAGATACCATGTCACATTTCTCAGAATGTGCATTTGTTAGCTTTCAGCTGCATATAAACAATATCGAGTGAAGTCGAAAATGTGGTCAATAACTGTGCGCAGCCATTTGTTATGCTGTATTTTGATTTAATGTGGTTTAAAACACACACACACACACACGTTGGGTTTCCATGATTTATGGAGACTTATACTTTGCAAACTGTACCTAACTCTACCCATAAACACAGCCCTCACAGAAATCTTTCTGCTATTTTACATTTTCAAAAAACATGATTTACGCTGGTTCCTAATGGGGAACAAAAAATGTCCCCACAAGGCCAAATATTTCTGGTATTGTCAATTTTGTCAAATTTCTTATTTTCTGTCATTTTTATCAGCCATTTGAATGAATTGCAGTTTGGTCTTTAAATCTATTTAAATTAGCAAGATTTTAGTGATTTATATGTCATGTTATAACAAGTGAGGGTTGTGCGTGTGTGTTATGAGAACATAGTGACTAGTAAAATAGATAAATTACCATAAATGCAACTGTTACTAGCTAAAAATAGTGCAAGTGAGCCTGTCTTGTAAACTCTTTAGGATTTAGGATTCCAATAGTTGACTCATGAGAGCATCCCCTTCCAGCTATACCAGCCCAGAGCTGCCCTAATTCATCTTCATATCTCAATTTTCTCTTCCCCTTTGGTCATGGAAATGAAGGTCAGTAGAAAGAATCCCTGATTAAATCTCATGTATCAAGGTTTCAGAAGCATCTGCATTTTATCTCTAAATGCAAATATCCAGACTATAGAAGCCCTGAACCGCATGGTGAAAAAAAGAAAAGAAAAAGAAAATTATCTCATATATTAAGTCGTTATTTCGACATAATATCTCGTTATTTCGACATAATATCTCATTATTTCGACATAATAACTTGTTATTTCGACATAATAAGGGGACATTCTTATATATGCATTAAGCCACATTTAGCGTTCTTATAATGGTTTTCTATGGGAGGAAAATGCTTAACGTGAAATTAAACACGTTGCGTTCATATTCTGGACTCATCTGATTTTTTGTAGTATACTTTATTATGATTTTAGTATTAATAAATGCACACAAAATTATCCGTGAACTTGATCAATGTTGCAGATATGTTTTACTATCCACAAATAAATTGCTTTCAACTCATGTGTGCAAAATTCAGAATTGAACGAATGTGCAGCAATTTGTACAAATAGGGACATTTTTGTGAATAAAGTGTTTTATTTTGTATTAGTGATCATAATTTGCGCATGCAACAAAGAAAATGTAGGGGAGAGCGGGGCACAACCTAACACATTTCGGTTTTGGCTCAATTATCAAAAAAATAATTAAGTTATTAATCTTATTTTATACAACTTTAAAACACTTAAAGTTTTTTTCTAGGACCTACCATTTTCGTACAGTTGCACTGAAAGTGACAGAAGTTTAGATGTTACAACTTACCCCATATGCGGGGTTAATTGTAACAGACAGAGGGGTTAGTTGTAACACTCGTGTGTAACACACATAATTCAGTACTATTTTATCTGTATAGTTTGATATTGTTTGTAGATCTGTATAGATAGAAGCCATACATCCATCCCTCATCCAAACAGAGAAAAAAACATTTAAATTCCAACATTGTTTGTGAAAGTCCAACAAAGTTAAATGTGGCAAAATAAATATATAAATAAATACTCAAACCTGAAAAGTTGTGTGGCTCCCTGTTTTCATTTCATTATCGTTGTACACTTGGCGGCTTAGTTGTAACACTGCGCTGTGTAAATAATATTTTAAGCCAAGCTAACAGTTGCTAGGAGTTGCTGATATGTTTCAAAATGGTGCTATGTTTTAGCCAACAAGACAGTGATTAAGGTAATATAAAGTTAGATTTGGTGACATAGCCTACACACCCAACTCAGAAACCGAAAATAAAACGTATGCTAAAAAAATTTACTTGCATGGTGTCAAAACACTCTTTGTCCTGTATCTTAACGAAATCTTATCAAAACTTTCCACAAATCCGTGGGAGACCGTCTTCTGGCAGAGAGAAAAAGAGCGGAAACCCAACCTGCTTGACCCTGACTAACTATGTAAAAGGTCCGTGTTATATACATTTAACCCTGCATTAATTAGGTTGTGACTCGCGCTCCCCTACAGGTGACACGCGTGCATTTCCAGTAGGGGTTCAGCGAAAAATCGGCAGCTGGCAGCAGGAAGTAGCTGCCACTGGCAGCTGACGTCAGCTGCCGCTAATAACCGGAAGTCGGAGGTGGATGCCGCTTTTAGCAAGGCAAATAAATTATTATATCAATGTATATATATAATTTTAGTACTTATTTAAATAAATTACTTAAATTTGTAATTATTTTGTAATTGGTTTAAAAAGGTTTATCAAATATAAATTAAGTAATGAAGATCATAGACATAGTACAAAAAACAAACATTAAACTACACTTGAAATTATGAATTTGTACGTGTATAAATATAATTTGTGTACATGTTTGTCAAAAAATGAAATATATACATAAATTAATGCCTATATAATAATATTGTATATTTATTAAACGTACATAAACATTCATTAAACAAATAATGAATGTCATGTCTAAAAGAAGAAAAAAAAACCATTTTCTCAATGACCTTTATTTAAAAATCATATTTTGCTATCATTTAAGTTCAGTTTTACATTTGTAGTATTTCAATACATTCTTGTCTTTGTTTTATAAAACAGCTGTAACTTTGAAAACAGGCTTGATATTTGTTGTTCTGAAATCGGAATGAACAACAATTCTGAACTAGATGTTAAAGTTCATAAAAAACTAAGTTGGCTTGAAAAAGAAAGTTTGAAAACGTTTTACAATGTTCTAGCATGGTTTAACATGATTTACAATGTTTCTAGTGTTAGGGAATAACAGCTTAAAGACCCAGGACCAGATATGATGAAAGAAGACCAGGAGTCGTGAGGTTCAATCAAATAAGTAAAAATTTAATGAAGAATAGTTTCATCGGTAGAGCCAGGCGTTAAAGTCTCACGGGGTCGCAAGCCAGAGACTCTACTGTACACAAAATCTCACACCAGTTATACCATTTCCAAGGGCATGATTGACATCAGTAAATACAGGTTGGCTACTTCTCATTGGCAAAAGAACAAAGTTAAAACAATTCTACACTTATGGATAGATAGGAGGGTAAGTCGACATTGTCATCCGAGTCCAAGATGGTCCGGTGATGACCTCGGAGGTCGTAGAAAGGCGTCTTGGGGTCAGCTGCTGCATATCACAAGACCTGCACAGAACATTCAACACACACACACACACACACACACACACACACAATGGAATCGCAGTTCCTCCAAAAGTAGTACAGATAATGTTCACTTTAAAGAAATACACATAAAAGTACAATTCTGTGAATCAGATCACATAGTGTTTAACCCCTGTAACCTTAAGATTAGTAAGAAAGACAGATGTTAGAAAAAGATAGATAAGTTAGGTATAAGTAGATAAGATAGATATGTTATGGGGAAACAAAATCACCGTAATAACTTACCATTAGCATGAATTCACTGCAGTCCACAGATCCCAACTGAGCTGGAACATCCTGGAAAAAAAAAAAATCGAAATGGAAAAACTAACATTTTATTTATACACTAAAGATAGCAAAGAAATCAAAATTGTTGTAACATGAAATCAATACCTTATTTTTAACAAGCTTCCGGATCCATCTTTATTGCAACTGAGCTTAAAAAGAAGGGGGAAAAAGTTAGTTATTTTACACACACGAGAGAAAGAGAGAGATGAACTCCGTGTTGAACCACTTAGCCATGTTGCAGCAGTAGACAGTAGCATACCTGAACTAGGGAGCAGGTGTAATTTATTTTTTAAATGCCACTGTCTATGCCTATCTAAAGCCAGAGAACAAAGTGTTGAACTGAACCACTGGACTAATATGTAAAACTTTGAAGCCCGGTTTCACAGATAGGGTTTAGATTATGCCAGGATTAGGCCTTAGTGCAATTAGGACTTTTATAAATATGCCTTAGAAAAAACATTACTGTTGTGAATCTTAAAAGAAACAATGGCACTGATATTTTAAGATACACAAGTGTAATTTGCTTTCAGTTAAACATGCATTTTAGTCTGGGACTAGTTTGAGCCTTGTCTGTGAAACTGGGGGTGAAAGTTATATGGAAAAAGTGAACAGTTCCAGTATATTTTGAATAGATATATATAAAATAATTATTATATATATATATATATATATATATATATACACTGGTCTCATCTGGTGATTGGGTCCCATCCAAAACATGATCAAACTAAGAAAATAAACAGACACTGAAATGTCAAATTTTCGATACAATCTAGAATTTGTATAAAAAAAATAAAAAGATAAAAAACAGAATGCCTTTTGCCTGCTTTGATCAAGACAGGATATAATACGTGAAATGTGTGAAAACATAACAGTGCGTTTGGTTGGTTTTGCAACTGGAAATCTGGGGTTTCCTTCATGGCACATATGTTTGTCCATCCCCAGCAATCTGTGACAGGCTGTGGTGAACTTGGTGAAACTAAAAAACAGAAGTTTAGAATATGGTGAAGTAATGTTGATTAAAATGGTGTTTTGTATTAAAACATAAGTTAGATCATTTGGGATATGTTTTGTTAGCGTTGCACGTGTATCATAAAGGCTGAGCTTGTCAATTCCAATAAATCAGCATGAGCTTTATTCTAATCAATAGATTAAGTTAACATGTTAACAAACGCTAATATTTAATGATATTGGTAACGTAAGTTAGTATTTAAAATTAATGATAGCCCCTCACAAACCAGGAGCACACGGTGCACAAGCTGCGTTTCTACAAATGATTAAATTAACCAATTCAACTTAAGTAGTCACAGATACACTGTCTCTAACATAAAAGTTAAACTCCAACGTACAGAGCAACAATTATTTATTAATCTGATAATATACGAACTTACCGAGCCAAATACCACCGCCATTACTGAAGATTCACCGGCGCCACCATTGGCTGCT
The DNA here is from genome assembly GCF_949319135.1 of Squalius cephalus. NCBI lineage: Eukaryota > Metazoa > Chordata > Actinopteri > Cypriniformes > Leuciscidae > Squalius > Squalius cephalus. The sequence goes on from NC_137128.1 coordinate 24,073,487, forward strand.
GTCGCTTGACTTCCAGGTAAATGTGATTGGTTGCTACTACGTTGGACGATACTGATTGGCTGCCACGAAATGGCAGGTCCCTCCTAATATGGCAGGGCTTCCGGCTGTCAACGGCAGCTACTTCCTGCTGCCAGTGGCAGCTACTTCCTGCTGCCAGCTGCCGATTTTTCGCTGAACCCCCTCTCGGCTGTGGTGAACTTGGTGAAACTAAAAAACAGAAGTTTAGAATATGGTGAAGTAATGTTGATTAAAATGGTGTTTTGTATTAAAACATAAGTTAGATCATTTGGGATATGTTTTGTTAGCGTTGCACGTGTATCATAAAGGCTGAGCTTGTCAATTCCAATAAATCAGCATGAGCTTTATTCTAATCAATAGATTAAGTTAACATGTTAACAAACGCTAATATTTAATGATATTGGTAACGTAAGTTAGTATTTAAAATTAATGATAGCCCCTCACAAACCAGGAGCACACGGTGCACAAGCTGCGTTTCTACAAATGATTAAATTAACCAATTCAACTTAAGTAGTCACAGATACACTGTCTCTAACATAAAAGTTAAACTCCAACGTACAGAGCAACAATTATTTATTAATCTGATAATATACGAACTTACCGAGCCAAATACCACCGCCATTACTGAAGATTCACCGGCGCCACCATTGGCTGCTGTCGCTTGACTTCCAGGTAAATGTGATTGGTTGCTACTACGTTGGACGATACTGATTGGCTGCCACGAAATGGCAGGTCCCTCCTAATATGGCAGGGCTTCCGGCTGTCAACGGCAGCTACTTCCTGCTGCCAGTGGCAGCTACTTCCTGCTGCCAGCTGCCGATTTTTCGCTGAACCCCCTCTCTGCATTTATTGACATCTTTTCTGAGTCAATCTCATTTGAGTGTATTCGGCAATGCTTAACGTGTAATTAAACGCGTTGAGTTTATATTCTGGGCTCATCAGATTTTTTGTACATAATATACTTTATTAGTACTTTTTACTGTGTTTCGTCTGTTAATAACACTGTCCGTCTCTTTATGTTTAGGTTTGTATTAATTTCGATATGCCACTAGAGGGCAGAATAAGACAGGGAATTAAAGAACGCATTGTAGTTATGTTGACCTACTGTTTTCATAACACTGGATATTCTACGAATTCATACTTTTCTAAAACGTGGCATAATGGCAATTAACTTATTTAGCAATTACATATAGTTTTGTGCTAGTTTTGTTGTCAGTGTTGCTTTCAGCCAGTTTATCTAATAGATTTGGTTTATTTGTTAACTTTACACAACTCATATAATCGCCTTTATATCATATAATTCTTTCTTTCCCTTTTTTTAAATAATGTAAATTCCCTTGGTATTCCGTTCAAGACCATTCCCGGAGTCTCCTTAGATTTTTATGAAATAAGGTTTGTTCTACAGCATAAGTTACAGTTTCGAAAGTTTTCTAAAAAATTTTTTTATTTTTTTTATTTTTTTTTTATGCTACTAAAAGACAATACAGATATATCTGTACTGTCTTTTAGTAGCATTAAAATAATAATATGAGTCTGCGTTTTTGACGAATCCGACAACCTACATTGTTAGCAATGAACAATTTCTCACATGAGGGAATTCAAATTCTATCTGAAATGTTGTAGTACAACATAACAGTCTTTTGCCATAAATCCAAAACCGCCATTGTAAAATCCCATTAGAAATTCCCAAGGGAATTAATGGCTTGAAATGCTAATTATTTCAGGTTTTAGAACTGAATATCACTATTCTGCTGTGTACGAGTAAACATAGCAGCATCAGAAACTCGAGCTATTTTCTTGTGACCTGTAAATAGAGTGAGTGCTGTCTCCTAGTGGTGAAAAACTGTATAAAATTGATTGTGTAAACTGTATATTGGCTGTAAACTGTATATTAACTATATAAAAGTCTCACTGAACATGGGACATCATCAAACTTCTCAGTTTTTTGGGGGAAATTGTGTAACCAAATCACTGTGTTGTCTGTGAACTGAACTCGCTAATCGCTAATTATGAAAGAAACTCACCCACTTCTTCCCATTAGAACAGCATTTCCTGCACACTGTTCAGTCAGTCACTGTAATTAGTGCATTTGTACATCCTCAGCAGCTCTTGATGTATGCCTGGTTCTATGGCTAATTATCCACTGTATTGATCACTGGAGACAACTGTCTATTTATTTCCAGCAGTAGAGCAGTTACTCTCCATTTGACATCCTCATTAGGATTCAGCAGAAGATATTTAGTGGGCCGATAGCATCTCATTCAACAAAGGCAAGACAGGGGTACATATGAGGAATTATGGCCTGTTCTGCTCACATGGACATGCTGGATGAAAACATTGAGTCTTTCAGAGGCTGGGAATCAATTGTGTGGCATGGATTTCACCTGGAGGACTGGAGGAGACATGGAGTCATTAATAGAGTTGCCTATTTTGAGGTAATTAATTGAATTACATTTTGCCTTTGTTTTCCCCCTCACAGATATTCTGTTTTAAATGGAAACAATGAATATATTGCTGCAGTTAATGAACTGTTTTTTTGTGTCCCACATGTCCCCATGACTCACTAGTGATACAATTAACAAAATAGAATTATTAGAATAATTAACAGTTAGTTAGATTTAATTAAAAAAATTTACCGATATTCACAGACCCTATCAGGTCTACTAATTTATGACTTCATATCTCTAAAGGATAACACATAAGAACACCATACATAGCGTGCTAAATATTAATTCATAATGAACTTAATAATGGACATGGCAACGGACACGCAAAAGGTGTAACTTAAAAGTGTGTTATATCTAAAATCAAAAAAAAAAAAGTGTTCTTGCCGCATTTTTGTAAAATTATGTTTCTCTTCCAGGTCATGAATGCATTATGAGGGTTAATAAAAACATATTTTATAAATATATATATATATATTTATAAACTAACATTAACAAAGATTAATACATTCTGCAAAAATATGTTGTAATTGTTAGTTTGTTAAGTAATGCATTAACTGGTGTCAACAAATAAAACCTTATTGTAAAGTGTTACCATTGTTATTGTTATCATTTTATGCTGAGTTGTTGTAGATTATTTTGTTATCATTGTGGCAGGAATAATTATTAGAAATGTAAGTGTAGACATTAATATTAATGTCTAATAATTAATATAAATTAAACATTATTTATTTAAATAATAGTAATTGTTTAAATATATATTTAAAATGATTATTATTATTAATCATGACCTACATTTTCATTTGATATGTAGAATAAGAGGGTTCCTGAGGATGAATCTGTTATGGTTTATCTCTGTGTGTGGTCTCATCTACTTTCACAGTGGGCTGATATCTCATCAGTGCTGTGCTTTACTTTTCTTCATTTAAAGCTGATAATCAAGGCTATATGTCAATGAAAGTCCGTATATGATTAAAGCTTGATGGGGGGTCGTCTCCCCTTACCAGAAGGATTAAACTCAAGCACTTGATGATATGATAGTTGGCAGTGTTATTGGAGTTCAGAGGTGCAGCGGGGCTGATGAATTGCCCCTCACCGTCAGAGACAAATTTAGACCAGCTTGCAGCTCCAAATCCAAGACGTCTCTCAGCCCCCTCACATCTCTCAGCTGGCGTGCGTCCGTGTGCATATACCTACTGCATGAGAGACACATTTCTGCAGACGCACCTCACAAATACTCCAAGTAATGTATGACATGACATACCAGCCCTGTTTTCTGGAAATATGAAGTCATGCATGATTGATAGCGTTAGAAATCTCAATATGTGGTAACCTGAGCAAAATTATGCAACTAAGTCAACATATACTCTTGCTGTGATACTCAACTGGATATGCCTGTGAGGTCATCATGAGCATGCCATGTCTTACCACGTGACTGTGAGGGTCCGATCGCTTCGCCCCCCCTGGCATCAGTATACCAACCTCCAAAATCAGGGTTCACAACCCTCAGCAGGCATCATGGAATGTCTGGACTTAAGGGATCTCTTCACCGTAGCCCATTTTATAAAGACCAGGTGTGAACACGGCCTGAAAGCTGGTCCCACCAAGGATAAGAATTATGTGTTTTTTGAGGTGGAGATCCTGGACCCCAAGAGCAAGGCGCAACTCTGCTACCTGGATAAGGTGTGTGTGCTTGGCCACCTTAGTGTTTGCACTGAGCCGAGTTGGTTTAATATCATTCATATGCTATTATAGTATTTATTTATTATTATTTTGAATTACTTTTTATATTGTCTAATTATTATTACTTAAATTTAGTGTTTATTCATTTTTATTTCAGCTTTAGTCGTTTTAGTACTTGTACTGTAGTAGTTGCCAAAGCAAAATTTCTAATTTCCATTTAGTTCATTTTTTTCATCGAATTTATATTTTATTGTATTCATTTTTCAGTGAAAAAAAAAACGTTTTTTTAATTGTTTTTGTTAACATCACTGGCATTGGGCCACAAATCATATTTGAGTAAAAAGTGCCTCGTTTCAATTCTTGAACTTCCTCAGGTGGAGCCCAACGCCACCGTTGCAGAGATCAAGACATTGTTGCACAAAATTTGTAAGTGATTTTTGTTCTTAAACAGTCAAAGACTTAATTTGATATGCTTATTCAAGCTCGGAAGCTTACATATATATATGACCAAGCTGTAAATTTTACATTTCTTGAAATCCCTGCAGATCCCAAGTTTTATCCATCAAGACAGGCACTGAAGCTGCATCCTGGTAAACTTACTTTTTTTATTTCTTATTTAATATTTTCTATTCTGTTCTATTGGACATCCTGTGTATTCACCAGCATTTCTTTCAAAGCCGGTTGATGCATTGAACTTGACCAAACCTTCAAAGGAGATGGTCAAATAAAAAAGAGAGAGAATGAACACCTCATACAGTAGTCAGATGCTTTTGCAATCATAGATCTGCAACAGCTGTGGCACATATGTGTGCGTCTGCAATTCTCCTGCCAGAATATCAGGCATCATTTCACACTGGAGAAGTGAGAGAGTGAGAAAATTGCAGCTTTCAAAAAACTAAAGCTGTTCACACTGCATTATTTATGAAAATTTCGATTTTTTTCTTTTAGTGACATGTGAAGGCCAAATATGGTAACCCATACTCGTAATTTGTCCTCTGCATTAACCCATCCAAGTGCACACACATTAGGAGTAGTGAGTACACACTGCAAACTATGGACACACACACCAGTGGGGAGCCTTTTTCTTTTCTTTCCTTTTTCTTTTTTTGCTGTGGAGTGTTTGGTGCCTTGCTCAAGAGCACCTCAGTCATTTCCTGCCGGAATTGAGAATCGAACACGCAACCTTCGGGTTACCAGTCTGACTCTCTAAAACATTGCGCCAAAAAATGTTGTTTTTATAATATACATCTAAACTGAGGTGCATGTCTCTTGACATTTATGCTATGACTGACTTGATTGATTCTCAGAGGGAAAGGCCCTCAGCGATGATGATGTGCTGGAGGATCTACCAGTTGGCACGACTGCAACGATGTTCTTCCAGGACCTCGGCCCACAGTTAGGCTGGACTATGGTAAAGAAAGCAATCTGATGCATGCTTATTTAGACAATAGCAGTGCATACTGTGTGCATGCCAGTAATGGTGTTTTTGTTGGGGGCTGATTGTAGGTATTTCTGGCAGAGTGTCTTGGGCCTCTTTTCATTTACCTGCTGTTCTTCTATCGGCTTCCATACTTCTACATGCCTGAGTATGACTACACCCAAAGTCCATTGAAAGTTGTCAAGTGAGTTCGAAGTGAAAAATCTTGTTCAGATGAGCTGAACTTGATGAATACTAATGAACAGAAAATTTATCACACTTAAATTGAGTTTATTCTTATTTTTTTTGGTGTAACCGTATGTATTTAGGTTGGTTCAGTGGTGTTAAATAGTATTTTTGACTTTAGATGCTACCACACGAAGCACGTTTTTAAGTTTAAAAAAATGCAGCTCATGTAATTTTTTCTTTTAGTGTGAAATAAATCATGAATAATTTAGCAAACGTGTGGCAAACAGTTTGCAAGTGGTTTATATTTGATCCTGTTGATACAGGCTGGCTTGCTGGTGCCACTCTCTTCATTACATCAAGAGGCTTGTGGAAACTATTTTTATCCATCGCTTTTCTGACGGAACGTTACCTTTACGCACCATCATGCTGGTATGTTTATGTCTGTATTTTTTCATGTAATATATTCATGAATTATTAACTTTTTCTTTCTCTGTATTTAATATGCCCCTTGCTGTTTTTGCACACTTAAAAATAAGACAACATGCTTTCCAAAGTCGTATTGTCACAGTTGTTCCAGTCTTGGCACATTAGCTAATGTGTCTGAAGTGCTTATGACATTGGCATTAGTTCAGTGGTGTCAGTGAAGCATTGAGGAGCTTTTGGGGGGACATTTGGCTGCTTTCCATTAAGTGTCGTCTTGCTGGTTTAAATTATGCCCCTAAAGTATCTTTCAACACACTGGGAATACATATGGTTTGACCATATGGAAGAGTCGTTGAAAATATTGCCTGCACAAATACTAACTATGCAAATGAGAAAGCTTAAATTAAGTAAAACATAGCTCAAGTATACATTTAAGGTTTCTCTTTAACATTAACTCTGGTATTATTCTTTGAGCAGTTACTTTGTGTTATGTGATCCTCACACACATTTATAATGTCGTTTCTTTAGCTCTGTTTGTACTACTGGGGATTTGCATCATGGCAGGCATATTATATCAATCATCCGCTCTACACACCACCAAGTAAGTGCTCATTATGTCACACATTAGATTAGTTTGTGTCTCTCATATTAACTCCTAATTGTTTCTCTAGGCTATGGGAGACTTCAAATCTACTCTGCACTGGCAATGTTTTTGGTATGTCAAAATCTCTCTATTAATTAAAGTCAAATATTTAAAGCAATTTTATGTAACTTCTTTGATTTCATTTTTTTTTTTTTAATAATGAGAGAGTGCAAAAGGTCATCTTTTCCAAATCATGCCTTTATCCAAGTTTGATAAACATATTATAATGATTAATATTTTAGAGCTGTCAGGACTCATTTCGTCGGAAATTGCATGCTGCACATAAGTAATTCACTTGTGCAAGTCATGTCATGTGCTTTGTAAAATGATTCACTTAAAAACGCCTTAAAAACGCCATGAGCCTGCTGGCCAGAGAAAACTCAAAACATGCATACAGAGCCCAAGCATGTACACAAACACCTTTTACAAACCAATTGCAAATACTGAAAGTGTAATCTATGCTAAAAGCTTAACAAATCATCTAATACCATTAAATATGAAGTGTCTGTATAATATGTGTTATTTTAGGGCTTGTTTTGTTTGTTTTATAGAGAGCTTGGTTAATCTGGCCAAAAATAAACTTTTAACTACAACTCTTCCTTTTCATTATACAAATGTGTTTCTATGTCCACAAATTTATAAAACTGATCTGAGATCAGCTAAAAACCTCTCAGGTTAGGACTGTAACCCGGGTTCCCTAAGTAGGGAACGAGACACTCCATCAGGTTGTTTACGCTTTGGGCCCGTGGTTTCAGCACATGTGAATTCACGCTTATTCTATTGGCTGCCAGTAGTCATATGACTTGAATTGTCACGTACCTGGGAGCCTGTGACCATCCTGCCACATCACAAGAAGATCCAGACAGCAAAGCTCTTAAAGAGGTCATGCCCTGAGTAGAGTGGGCTCTAATGCATAGGGGTGAAGGTACTCCACGCACTCCATAGGTCAGACAAACAACTGTTCTGATTTACGCCAATGGCCTGAGCGGTGGACAATGCTAAGGGCCCGAACAGGGTGTAAGAAATTAAGCCTCTCCTGCACCGCAGATTGAAAAGGCGGTGGAAAGAAGGTCTGAAGGACCACTGAACATGGGACTGAGGAAGGCACCTTCGGAACTAAATCTGGCCTAAAATGTAGAATAACTAACTCTACCAGGAGCAAAGACTAATCAGGAGGAGGCAAATGGCAGGCCCTGAAAATCTCATACACTCTTCAGGGAGGAAATCGCAAGGAGAAAGGGTACCGAAAGAGTCAGAACTTTACTCAAGAGGCTTAAATGCTGCCATAGCCAGACCTTCCAAGGTCCCAAAAAGGAACTCTGGACTGGGGAAAAGGCCTAAGATGTCTCGCTCCCCTCAGGAATCGAGACACCAAAGGATGCCTCCCCAGGGATGCTCCATTAATGGTTATGTGGCTAGCAGAAATGGCCGGCACATACACCTTAATTGCAGATGGAGTCAACCCAACAGAAAAGTAGTCTTGCAGGAACTCAAGCAGTGAACCAAGAGGGCAGTTAACCGGGTCCAGGGTCCATGCTCTCTGCACCACAAGGAAAGTAGCCTTCACTTGAGGCGTACAGTTTCCTAGTGGATTGAGCCCTAATGCTTAGGATGGTCTCAACAACCTCAGTTGAAAGATCAACACCTAGAGTTGATCCCCTCCATATTTTGGTCGGGGTGATAAATTATTGCCCCTGCCTGAGATAGAAGATCCCTTCGAACAGAAACTTCTCATGGAGAGCTGTCCAGTAGAGATATCAGTTCTGAAAACTAAACTCAGGCCGGCCAAAATGGGGCTATGAGTGATAGGCAAACCCGCACTGGCGTCATGTCTGTACCATGGCATCCAACCCCAAGGGTACTGGAGGTGTTAGAGAGAACCAGAGCATTCATTTAGACAAGCAAACAATAAATAAAAGAAAAGATTTCGCATCAACTGACTACCGGCAGCCAATTGCGTGATTTCACATGTGCTTCAGAGACCGGTAACATGGAAGCGTTGCCATAGCATCATTAAAAATGACTCAGTATTGAGTTCCCTCGAAAGGGAACCACATAAAGTATACAATGGTTCATTGGTTAACAGAGATCTTCACCCCCCTGGCGGGAAACATTTTGAAATTGTTATGCTGTAACAAAGCCTCATTTGATTAAATCATGTGACATTGGCAGTTTGATACACAATCCGAATCACTGATTTGAGATAAATTGTTCACAAAGATTTTGAAGCTTCACAAAGAAGCGTTTCGAAAGTGCCCATCACTAGCGAAAAGTATCTCCAGCTGTGCGTACTCTGAAACTGAAGGAAAAATTGTAAACTTCAACACAGTAAACCTCTGGGGAATCACTAGTTGTAAAAACAAAGAAACTATTATTTATGCACTTTAATTTTTTGGGGGGCCACATGTAACTAAGTGTAGCTTTTTTCTCCATCAACTCTTTGTCTGTTCATTTTTATTCAGGTCTGTGAGTTTGGCAATCTCTCAGTTCATCTGATTCTGAATCGAATCAGCTGTAATGGTGAGCCCTAATAAAGATTCATCTCTTTAGTTGTGTGGGCGTAATCATGACCAATCAAGACAGACAGTGAAACCCAGTGATTGTGATTAATTACCATTTCTTTCTTCCATTTCATAAAGAAATCTGTGGGTGTATGCTGTAAAATGATATCTCATTAATACCTGCTTCAGAGACTAGACATTCTCCTGAATGGATCCTCAGCTCTTTAGTGTCTTGAATATTATCCAGTTATATATAGCTTTCATTAACTCATAACCTTATGATCTTCTCACACATCGACAGGGTCCAGGCCTACAGAGATTCCTTATCCCACAAAGAATCCATTCACTTGGCTGTTTTTCTTCGTGTCCTGCCCAAACTACACATATGAGGTTTGTCATGTGTACAAAGTAAGCATTTTGCATGTCAAAAAAGCAGTAAATGAGACATTTGGAACATCTGAGGTTGTGTCCACATCTGTAGAGAGCAGATACATCACAGATACAGTGTGTGAAATGTTTCTGGTTAAAGTATCCTTGTGGAAATATTGTTTTATGCAGTGATGCAAAATTTGAAACCTGAATTTATTTCCAGGTGGGATCATGGATCAGCTTCACAGTCATGACACAGTGTGTTCCAGGTACACAGTGTTACAAACCAACTGCAGAGAGTCCAAATGTCTGAGACCACAAATCGAATGCAAAAAAATCGAATCGAAACCTGTGAATTAAAGTTTATGTATTTATGACATAAACTGAATGAGATATATTTAAGGGTTTTTTTTAGGCAACAATCTTTCCATTTTTTTAAATAGTTATGCTGATTATATGGTCAAAAGTGTTAGAATGCTTTTAAGAGAAGTATCTTATGCTTAGTTACCAGGCTGCATTTATGTGATCAAAAATACGGTAATAACAGTAATTCCTGTGATGGCAAACCTGAATTTTCAGCATCATTACTCCAGTCTTCAGTGTCACATGATCCTTCAGAAATCTTTTTTTGCTGCTCAATATTTTTTGTAGAACCCGTTATACATCTTTTTCAGGATTCTTTGATGAATAGAAAGTTTAATAAATAGCATTTATTTAAAATTAAAATATTTTGTAACATACATATCTTTACTGTCACTTTTGATCAATTTAATGCATTCTTGCCAAATAAAATATTAATCTCTTTAGATAGATAGATAGATAGTCTCTGACATTTGGACTTCTCTGTGTATAAATTATGTGTATATATTTTGCTGCAACTGCCTGATAAGAACCATGAATCCTTCATATTTCTGCAGTTGGAGTTTTCGCATTTTTGGGGTTTATTCAGATGACTATATGGGCTCGGGCAAAGCATAAAACCTACGCCCAGCAATTCGAAGACTATCCTGATCTGAGAACAGCTATCATTCCACTCTTCTTCTAGATCTGTTGGATAAAGGATGAATCTACATGCACTTTTGTCATTGGACTCTTCACCAAACATCAGAAAAATAAGTCTGAAAAATAAGTTCCCTAAGTCTTTTTTTTTTTAGACACAATTAAGTTTGTGATGTACTCTCCAAAGTATTAAATGGCGATTAATTACTAGTAATTGCATTAATTATAAAGAGGCTTACTGAGCATATACTGAGGTTATACTTCAAAGTCAAGGAAGATATACTGACAGTGACTAATACTTATGTGCAGGAGGCGTACATATCACAAACTTAAACATTTGCTTGACATCAGAGAGTAAGTTGAGTCTCGACTGAAGGTCTTCAGACCATCAAGCAGAAAACATGGTGTACAGTGTGATCCTGTTTTATTGTTGATTATTCATTTTTGTATTCCATTAAAACATTTTGCAGAACGTATCAGAAGTGTTTTTGTAGTAAAGAAAATGTTACTGAATATTTTTATTTCTCAGAAATAAGTGATTGTCAGTTTTCAAGTGTCAGTATTTTCAAGATATGGTAAAACAACAATCTTACAGAACGGTTTTTATTGTTAATGAAAACCATCTGTTGTATTATTGCATATTAAAACTATATTTGCTTAAAATATTTACTGATGAATACAATTGAAACTCTCTATTCCTCAAAACAGACACATTTACTCACTGATTTTCACGGTTTTCATGGTTTGGCTGTTGGTAGATGCCGTAAGTGTGTATTCACTGCATAAAAAAAACCTCAAACCAAATAAAGAGTTTCAGAGAGAGTGCCAGCCAGCTGACCCCTAGAAAGAGTAACAATAAAAAGTCACTTTTTTGAAATGCTGCAAATCTGCATACGTTTCAGGTTCTGATTACAGATTTCAAATTTATTTAAGCTCATACTGTTGGTTTAACCAGTACAAAATCAACACATTATCAAAGTTATATTAGAATGAAGCATTTTGGTGAGTGCGTACACAGGCACTGCTGTAGCAGATGCTCTTTCATTCAGCATTTGAAAGATTTGTACAACAAAGAAAAATTGCAACACTAATATTTACAGATGTATAAATATAATGAACATTTCAGATTGTATGGGAACCTAAAGTAAGTTTTGTGTCCAACAACTTAAAAGTATTTTTCAAGAGTTTTATACATCTGCTTCGCCTGACCTGCATCAATTCATCCGCATTACTGTATCAATGAAGGTTTCCTTTCATTGGGTGGAGATTGACCTTTGGCTCAAAGTGCTGTGGACTAAGGGCAGATGTTCAAACATTTTAAATATAATAAAAAAATCGCATTTTTTAAACTTAATATAGATGCAGTTGGTTTTGTGTATAAATACATATATAAAAGGCTTTAGGGAACTTTATAAACACTTAATCACTGTCCCTTTGAAGCATCTGAGTTCATTCTATCTGTTTTTTGACGTTACTCTTTGTAGTGGCGAGATCTTTTTCTCTCGTCTTGATCCTGATGCTCTGAGATGAGGTGGGACAATATCTTCGTCTCCTGACTGCTGCTTGGCAAAACTCACAAACACCTGTAAGGCAGTGAAACAGATGAGCTGTTAGTCCTGTCAGTCAAATCAGCTGAGCAAATCGAATTCAATCTCCGAATGGGAATTTCAACCAATAATTCATTTCTAATGAAAGGTCCCTAAAGCACAGCATGTCAGTTTTACAGAATCAAGCCATTTTTCTTGTCTGCGGTGAAAGTGAAATGCTAAAATAATGCTGTGGGCAGCTGGTATAGACTGACATGAAAGAGATTTGTCGCTTGATGCTTTATCAAATCGCACCTGATCTAATGTGGTCTGAGACACAGAGTAGTCCTCAATGTTCAGCCTCTCTTTGTTGGTCAGCACCAGCTGGAAGATTCGTGCCAGTGAAGTGGTGGCGATTTCATATTGTAAAGTGTTGTAGTGTTTCTCTCGCTGTATACATCCCGGGAAGCTGCTGTCCATGAAGGACTCGGCCGGGCCCAGGTCAGGAGTCAGGCCTGCTTTTGCAGCTTTGATCTTCATCGTGACTACATAACCACCTCCAAACCTGTCCACAAGTACAATCAATACACACAATGCATATAAAATCAAGTATGCACTTGTTTTGTTGACCATTTGAAAGATTGTTACGCATATCAGCATTAAAAGTTGAACATTTAAAGGGGACCTATTATGCCCTTTTACAAATTCCTGATTTAGTTTTTGGGGTCTACTAGAATAGGATTTCATGCTTGAATGTTCAAAAAACACCTTATTGTTCACATATTTAAAGGGTTAGTTCACCCAAAAATAAAAATTCTGTCAGTAATTACTCACCCTCATGTTGTTCCAACCGCGTAAGACCTTCGTTCATCTTCGGAACATAAATTAAGATATTTTTGATTAAATCTGAGTGCTGGATCACTCCTCCATAGGCTGCTAGGTGACCGAAACTTGCTGGCCCAGAAAAGTTATTAAAGAGATCGTTAATATAGTCCAAGTGACTCCAGTGGCTCAATCTTAAGTATATCAAGCGACGAGAATACTTTTTGTGCGCAAAAACAACAAAAATAACGACTTTATTCCACTGTTCATTTCCTTCTCTCTGGGCCTCGTAGTGTTTTTGCGCTGCGCGTCTGTGTTGCACGTCACCACGTATCACACACATGACCAGCTTCGGCCAATTGTGAGCCTACGTGGTGACGTGTAACACAGACGCGCTACGCAAAAACACTACGTGAACCAACTAGAGGCCCAGAGAGAAGGAAATGAAAAGTGGAATAAAGTCATTATTTTTGTTTGTTTTTGCGCACAAAAAGTATTCTCGTCGCTTGATAAACTTAAGATTGAGCCACTGTAGTCACTTGGACTATATTAACGATCTCTTTAATAACTTTTCTGGGCCAGCAAGTTTCGGTCACCTAGCAGCCTATGGAGGAGTGATCCAGCTCTCAGATTTAATAAAAAATATCTTAATTTATGTTCCGAAGATGAACGAAGGTCTTACGGGGTTGGAACAACATGAGGGTGAGTAATTACTGACAGAATTTTCATTTTTGGGTGAACACCTTTAACATCGTTGCAGCACCTCTCTTCCCAGTCTGTAACATTATGTTTAGTTTCGGTCTCTGTGAAGCCCCTTGTTCCGAAAAGCACAATGTGCTCTGATTGGTCGGCTAGCCAGTGCTGTGATTGGTCAACTGCTTCTAGTGTGTTTTTGAAATGTCACGCCCCTCACCATAACCTTGAGTTTCAACACACTACTAATGCAACTCAACCAGGCCTCGCCCCCTTCTTTTGAGTATGCCTTGAGTGGGAATATTTACACACTTGTGAAGTGTACATTCCCGGAAGTTTCAGCAGTTCAGAAACAGTGCTTACCGATATAGAGAATAACTCCCTGTGGACTTTGTAACTTTGCAGACCTTTTTCATGCAAAATTACACACTAAAGGAGGTTGAAAATGTAAAAAAGCATAATAGGACTCATTTAACACTGGAAAACCATTTAAGTTGATTTGGGGTAATATGGACATGGCATCCTTGAGTTTTTATTTAAAAAAAAAAAAACGTTCCAAAATAACATACTCACTTGTATTTCAGATGCTGGATTGTGCCCAGACATTTAAATGTCCCATTGACCATGATGGCCAAACGAGTACAAAGAGCTTCACACTCTTCCATACTGTAAATGCAAGCAAACAAACAAATAAATAAATAATGTAAAAATATTTTAATTTTGTTTGAATAATTGATTAATACATTAAAATAATATTTGGACACTTAGTTATTTTTTTCAAATATATTTTTATTATATATATATATATATATATATATATATATATATATATATATATATATATTTTGTATAAATATATTAATTATAAGTATTATATACACTTGGCATGTCACTAAAAAACTATGCATGTGATTGTTTGAAGTACCACTGAGATTGTAAATATATATTTCAATAATTTAACAACACATTTGCATGTTCACTGTTCACTGATGTTGGTTAATGGTAACATGACATGCAAGTGAACAGATAAAATATCTTTTTCAGTATATATATATATATATTATATATATAGATAGATAGATAGATAGATAGAGAGAGAGAGAGAGAGAGAGAGAGAGAGAGAGAGAGAGAGAGAGAGAGAGAGAGAGAGAGAGAGAGAGAGTGAGAGAGAGAGAGAGAGAGAGAGAGAGCGAGAGAGAGAGAGAGAGAGAGAGAGCTGCATGGCAAGGACAAAAAATTCTACTGTGATATTCTACGATTTGAACTGTGATGTGACATTTCATTTCACATTAAATATCTCATATTGCTACTGATTTACTTTCAACATGGTATAAGCTGTTAAATGAACAGTGATGCTCTTCACTCTGAAACACACAATGCGACTGACTGTATACTTCATTAATTATTAAATTACATCCCGTTTGGGAAACCCTGACAAATACTTGCCTGTGTGACGTCAAAACGACTGCCCTCCCATCACGGATGATACTCAGAATGGCGGTCCACAGGAACCGACGGGAGTGAGGGTCCATTCCTGTGGTGGGCTCATCCTACACACATTTACAGGGTTACATTACACCAGTGTTTTGTTTTGCGCAATGACACTGGGAATGCTTAGGAAAAACATACCAGGAGCACTAAAGGAGGACAGCCAATCATAGCGATAGCAGTAGACAGCTTCCTCTTGTTGCCCCCGCTGTAGGTACCAGCACAGTTTCCGGCATATTCAGACAGACCCAGCTTCTGAACGCCCCATTCTGCCACCTACAGAAAACATATCATCATACATGATGATTGTATCAGAATGCTTTAAGAATTTCAGCCAACAAAGCCTAATATATAGTAGTTATTTGTGTCTAATGAAATGTGGAAACCTTTCTACTTTCACTCAAGTATGTGTTCAAGTGTCATGTGCTATGTTTTTGTCCTGGTGTGTGTCATGTGATCTGTAAGGGGTGGGAGTCTCACTCTGCTAATCTCAGATTCAGGGATCCCACGGAGACGGGCGTACAGGTACAGGTGCTCCCTCCCTGTCAGCAGTTCATCTATGGCATCAAACTGAGGACAGTAGCCCATGTTCTGGTGCACATCCAGTATGTTGGTAAGAATGCTGAAGACAAGCAGTTCATGATTAGCGTTTACATCCAATGTAAGTTCACAACTAGTGGCTCTTTATAATTTGTACATTACCTGTATCCAGCTACTGACGCCTCGCCTGATGTCACATCTGTGTCTCCGGTTAGCATTTTAAAGGTTGTGGTTTTACCTGCACCGTTTACACCAAGAAGCCCAAAGCACTGCATGAAAAATTTAAGTTGAATATCATTGTTCAGTCGTTCATTTCAATTGAAAGAGCAGCAGTATGGTTCATCTTTTCAAATCTGATACCTCCCCTGCTGGAACTCCTACACAGATTCTGTCCGTTGCTGGTCGTTTTCTGCGCCTGTATGTCTAAGATTAGACCGCACATTTCAGCATGGCAATAACGGTCCTTCAAAACACTACAAATTCAACACTGACATTGTTTACAAAAAATAATAAAAAAATGGAAGCTTTTTGTCTTATGGTCACTTACTTTTGACAAGTCTCGAACTAGAAGGATGTCATTCTTGTTCCCTCCTTTGTAAATGCGCTCTCTCTCCTGAGCTACATCATCATCTTCATCTTTAACAGGACTCTTCGCATAGTCTGTCACCCTGCACATTTCACCGTCACAAATAATAGTTACCACAAAACACAAAATATTAAACAGATCCAATTTTAAAGCTAACTTTTTTTTTAATGTTTATTTTGCAGTTGTAGAGTAAAAGTCTGTACTGAGCAGAATCCTTTTGTCTTTTTGCCCTCACCAGTGATCAAGGAAAAAATTGTACTGGATGAGCAGGTTTAAGATGAAATACACAAAACCCTCCACAGCCATACAGACGAGATTCTTCCCCACAAAGTTCCATCTGAACGGATCCATGGAATACTCCTCTCCTGTGCCAAGATATAGTTTATAGTAAGGACAGTGGCTTCTTTTTTTTTTTCTTTTTAGGGGGCGCCAGTAGCAGATCTGGCTCATTTGTTACAATAGATGAGATAAAACATGACAAAAGAAACTACTTAGTAGTTCATTGTATTAGCAGTGTTAGTTAGCAATTTTTGTTTAGTATTAATATATACACTGCTGTTTAAAAGTCAGTAATATTTTTGTTTTTGAGAAAGAAATGAATTCCTTAATTCTGAAAGGATACATTGACAGGGTTTTTTGAAACAATGTAAAAGTCTACTATTTCAAAAAAATGCTATTCTTTTGAACTTTTAATTTGTTAAAAATATATAAATCCTTCACACTACTTGAGTTTGCAAAATCACAAAAATATTTGAGTGAGCAACGTTTCGGTCAATCGACCTTCCTCAGGCTTACAAAAAATACAAAAGTCCAAGCACATTTGAGAACACATCATTTAGTGAGCAAAAACAGCTAAAACTGGCACGCCTCCAATTACAAGAAAACAATTATTTATTTAACTTTCTATTTATCAAAGAATCTTGAAAAAATATTATCACTGTTTTCACAAAAATATTAAGCAGCACAACTGTTTTCAACAAATATACTATTTTCAACATAATAAGAAGAAGTGTTTGATTTGTTTAGCACCAAATAATTTCAGAACAATTTCTGTAAGATCATGTGACACTGAAGATGGGCATGATGGATGCTGAAAATGCAGGAATTAATTACATTTAAAATATATTCAAATAGAAAACAGTTATTTTAAACTGTAATAATATTTCACAATATTACAATTTTTACTGTATTTTGATCAAATAAATGCAGCCTTGGTGAATATAGCATAATACAATACTAATAATAATTCTTAATTATTTTTGTGTTTTACTGGAAAATTATCATATGAGTTTCGAGTGAAGAATATGCAATTCAGTTGGATTTAGAGCAGTGAAGGAATGTTTTCAGCATTTTACCTACATAACTTACATACACATGATTATTTTTAGAAATTTCATTCAAATCAAGTTGGGTCAAAAATCTGAGGGGAAACGTACTGTCAGTTTAAACAGACATGCTGTTTTTAGAGTAAGGACATTAAAAGGCTTCATTTGAGGTGGCAGATTTTACACAACAATTGATCAATCATTAATAGTTCTTGCTAATAGAAGACCATACCAAATCTGGCGTAGACGTCAGTCACGGCCTGGTTCATGGCCATATCTATGAGACCTCGGCCGAGACAGAAGTGAGGGAAGACCAGTAACACCTTCTTCAACACCTCATTAAACATTATTAGAGACTGTAGGGTTTGTGAAGAAAAAACACAAGTAATTACTTCAAAATCTGAAATCAGTAAACATGGATTCTTAAGCAAACTTTTTTTTTTTAACTTTAATTAGAATTGTATATAAAAAAACAAAACAACAAAAAATGTAATTTTACCCTGTTGTTTTCAAAGAGCTCTAGGATGAAGGTGATGGCGCTACTGTTGATACCAATGAAAAGGTTGATGCAGGAGAGGGACACGTATGCCGTGCTGGGGACATTGAACATGTAGGACATGGGGTACATCATGGGCGTCACTGACCACCTGCATAGTGAAGAGTGGAAGAAAAATCACTGTTGTGCTTAGCTGATTTTCTTTAAGTCAATGGCAGAATACATAAGCCGCTGACTGACCCATAGAGACAAAGCAGAGCGACCAGCGCTGGCAGATTTGTGGGTGATGTGTAGCACCTCTTATCAAAACCCACGAAAATGGCCACAACCATCACTGTGCTGAGGGAGTAGTTCATCTGGCACAAACAAATGAATGGGATATGAGCAATCAAACAGCTCAAACATTTCACAATGACTAATGTTTGACATTTTACAGAACTGTCCTTGTTAACACACAATGCTGATAAATCTCACCATGTCCCAGAAAAAGTTGGCGACCCAGTAGACCACAGGGCTGACTCCACTAACAAACTGCAGATGTTTGGCCTTGGTGACACGTTCCTGAATGAGGTAGAGGATGAAGCTGGCCGGGACGAAGGACATGGCAAAGATGACGCAGATGGCCACCACTGCATCCACTGATGTGGCGAGACTGTCCGAAAGGAAAAGCAGCCTTTTACAACACAAAAGTACACTACACTTTTTACTTTAAATGTATTTTATTTTAAATTTTTGCATGTAAATACTTGAAATGATGTGTATCAGATGTCTGTGTTTCTGATTTCATGACTACATACACTACCACTCAAAAGCTTGGGGTTAGATTCAAGATTCAAGGATAAATTAAACTGATCAAAAGGGACAGTAAAAATATTTATAATGTTACAAAAAAAATCAAATGCTGTTCTTTTTAACTTTCTATTCATAGAGGAAAAATTGAGCAGTTTCCACAAAAATATTAAGCAGCACAACATTTTCAACATTCATAATAATAATAATAATAAATGTTTCTTGAGCAGCAAATATTATAATGATTTCTGAAGGATCATGTGACACTGAAGACTGAAGTAATTATGCTGAAAATTCAACTTTGAATCACAGGAATAAATCACATTTTTAAATATTTTAAAATAGAAAGATATTTTATATTGTAAAACATTTCACGATACTATTCTTACTGTATTTTTAATAAAAAAAAAATGCAGTCTTGGCGAGAATATGAGTCTTCTTTCAAAATCATTAAAGTGTACCAACCCCAAACTTTTGAATGGTACTGTACATCACTCATACATCACTATTAACTGAACGTCAGATTCTTCACATAAAGTTTAAAGTCCCCCTGTAGTAAATAATTTTATTCCTTAAAACTCATCTTTGATCACCAAAACTACATATTTAAACGTTTTTCCTTGGAAAAAAAAATTCTTCATGCCTTAAAATTGCTTGAATGTAACTCTACACCCATGCCTCATTTAGTATACATGGTTTTATGAAAATGCAAATAAGCCCCGCCTCCACTCACTCACACCAGCTCAGAGATCCACTGGTTGACGATCACATGTTGATGTGATTGATTGGTTACAAGGTAGTTTGTGACGTCAAAAACAACAGCAATTTGAAAAACGTTCTTGAGACTGTCTTTGGTTGACTGCAGTTTTAAGGAGAAAATACTCAGCAATGGTGTTGACTTATGAATTTGAACAAGGTTTGTCTTAAAGCATAATAAAAACACCACATATACATATAAACAACATTAAAAACACAATTTTCAACAGAGGGGGACTTTAAGATTAAAAACACTTGTTTTAGTAAAAAAACAACAGTTTGGACCCCATTTACACCTGTATTTAGTGCTGAGCATCCAAGACAGATGATGTAAACTTTTCAATCTGACACTCACACAGTGACTTCTGAGAGCTGCTCTTTGGTGAGGTTGAGCGGGTGGTTGATGGCAGTAATGCCGTATTCTGAAGGGTTGGCGTGAGGCGGCAGGTAAGCACGGAGAATGGCGTTGTTTGCTATGTTCATGAAGGAGACCATGGCGTGCCAGCCTTTGTTATTATACCACACCTGTGACAAGTTAGGAAACCAGGAGAAAAATAAAGTCAGTAGAAAAATGTCCTTGACAAGGAAAGTTTAATCATGGTTAAAGTGTCCAAACACATTTTGGGACATTGTACTGTTAAATACGGGGTTTAACTTACCTTAACATTGTACTCACTCTCCATGTAGTGCAAGAAAGTTCCGAATTCGTTCATGGCTGACTTTGAATATGGGCCCTAAGGAGAAGAAATCATTCAACAGTGTATATGTTGTGTGAGCAGTAATATATTTAAATGCATCTCATCAAATTCTTATGGGTAGTAAACACAATATCATACCCCTGTAATATTCATTATCCGTCCAAGCTGGGAAAGAATATCCTGGATCTCCTCAGGATCCACATCGAGGATCGGTAGTTGTCCACCAACAGAGAGTCCACCGTACCTGTGAAAGAATGGGTTTAATCGAGCATCGTTTTAAAGATTCCTCAGTTATTGTGTCCACTAATTTATGTTTGCATATTAACATTTTGCACTTGTATAACATGTCCATTTATTTTCATTGTCAATATTTATGACATTTTACAGTTTAACAAAATGTATGAGGGAAATTGTCTAATTTAGTTCTGTGACTGGTCACTCATCTATTTTAAGCTGCTTCAACTAGACAAATTAACCCTTGTGCATCAATTTAAAAAAGTTACTCATAGGTCCAAAGAGGACAAAAATGTCCATGTCAAAAAACGGTCATAAAAAGTTGAAGCTTGGGAGCACAGACTTAACTTTGGTATCATTTTAAAGAATACCCTTGGCAGATTATTGCTGAAGTTAAATTTTTTTTATAAGTAAATCCAAAAAAAAGTTATATAGGTTTAAGTTTATGAAAATTATTTATGAATATTATTTTATATAAAATATATATTTTATGAAACAAGTTGAACTCTAAAACGGCTAGAAAATCAAAGCCATAAATCTAAATAAGTTGTGTTCCAAATTTGAGGTTGATATCTCAAAAAATGAGCTTTCAGTAAGATTTTGTTTGGGCGCAGTACCAGACTTTCCCCATTGGATCCCAGCAAAACTCCTCTGGTCACACAGTGATTGGCTTTGTTATTTGCAGTTGAGTTTTTCTCTATCAATACTACAAACACACACATGCACACAAACAATTTTTTTTTTATATAACACACATACCAACCACACTCTGACATCCATACCAACACACCCACACAATTATCATTGCATAATCATTGCATATCATTGCTATAATAGCTCAAAATTCATGCAGTTAACAGAAACAAAAAAACAAAAACTTACTCATAGGTCCAAAAGGGACAAAAATGTCCAAGTCAAAAAACTCTCATAAAAATGTTATGCTTAGGAGCAAATACTTAAGTTTGGTCTCATTTTAAAGAAGACCCTTGGCAGATTGTTGTTGAAGTGAAAAAAGTGAAAAACGTGCAACCAAATTTTTTTTATAGAAGTTTAAGTTTATGAAAAATATTTATGAACATTATAATCAATATTTTATATAAAATATATATAAGTATTTTGTGTAACTAGTGCAACATTTTTTTTTCAAATGAAATGGGGGTGAAATAGTAAAATTACAATAAAAATAGACACCTGTGCCAAAATTAATGCAGTTAACATAAAAAATTAAAAAAAACTTACTCATAGGTCCAAAAGGGACAAAAATGTCCAAGTCAAAAAACTCTCATAAAAATGTTATGCTTGGGAGCAAATACTTAAGTTTGGTCTCATTTTAAAGAAGACCCTTGGCAGATTGTTGTTGAAGTGAAAAAATTGAAAAAAAGTGCAACCAAAAAAATGTTATAGAAGTTTAAGTTTATGAAAAATATTTATGAACATTATAATCA
This sequence comes from Squalius cephalus, assembly GCF_949319135.1. Classification (NCBI taxonomy): domain Eukaryota; kingdom Metazoa; phylum Chordata; class Actinopteri; order Cypriniformes; family Leuciscidae; genus Squalius; species Squalius cephalus. The sequence continues at coordinate 24,095,571 of NC_137128.1, forward strand.
ATATTTTATATAAAATATATATTTTATGAAACATTTGGAACTCTAAAACTGATATAAATTCAAAGCCATAAATCTAAACAGGTTGTGTTCCAAATTTGAGGATGATATCTCAAAAAATGAGCTTTCAGTAAGATTTTGTTTGGGCGCAGTACCAGACTTTCCCCATTGGATGCCAGCAAAACTCCACTGGTGAACACAGTGATTGGATTTTCAATTTGCAGTTGAGTTTTTCTCTCTCAAATATTACAAGCACACACATGCACACAAACACTTTTTTTTTTTTATAACACACATACCAACCACACTTAGACATCCATACCAACAAACCCACACAATTATCGTTGCATAATTTATCCAGTTGGCTCTATAATATGCCGAAGCAGAAAACAGGAATAAAGCGAGTATTTGCTTTATAGGCCTAACCTGAAAAAATGGCACCATCTGATAAAAAATGGTAAAAATGTCAATTTTGAAGCCTTGCCAACAGAATGAAAGCCTATTAAAAAAGATTGCATCATTTTATAGTTAAACGGCACAGGGATTAAAAAATGCAGTTTTAATGGGTTTCAATGGGGACATTTTTGTCCTTAAGGTCCTGAGAGGAAGTATTTTGTGTAACTAGTGCAAAATAGATTTTTTAAAGAAAATGATGATGAAATAGTAAAATTCCAATAAAAATACACACCCGTGCCAAATTTTATGCAGTTAGCATTAACACAGGCAAAGTGATCAAAAAAACAAAACTGAAAAAGCCAAAAATGTCCTCAAGGATGCACAAGGGTTAAAAAGTAAAAATTTCCATTTAAAAAAATCAATGCATAATAATTACAAAATAATTAGCAAAATGGTGCTTAAAAGCATTTTTATAATATTTTACAATATTATAAATAAATAAATAAATAAATAAATAAATAAATAAATAAATAAATGTCACACTGAAGGACGTCGTCATCTCAAAAAAAAAAAAATTTTTTTTTTAAGTCCCTAGCTTATGTTTTTGGCCTAAATGAAGTAAAATCTTGAGGCATTCTGCAGAAAGAAATCTTTGATTATGATGTGTGGGTTTCTGGACAACTGTTTGATTGCTTTATATCAGCAACCACATCAAACATCCATACAACTAAATAAAAAAGACAGAAACTTTACCTTTGTTCATTCACCCAATATTTGCTCTTCAAGCTGCATATAAGGAAAACAGCAGCCATTACACAAAATGAAATGAATACTAACACTACTAGCACACTGAAGTTTTTTTAGAACAGCTCACCTGGTCTTGATGAGCTTGGGGTAAGTCTTCACTAAGTAATCAGAGATGTTTTTGTTTGTCATATCAAGCAAAATGTCCCCTGTTGGCTCTTTTCTCTACATGAGATAAAAAAAAAAAAACAAATTACTAAACTCACCTCCTGGATCTTTATAATTATGATAAAGTATTTCAGTTCCATCTGATCCTGACCTGTCGTGGTGGCAGTCCTCCAGCTCCAGCCGCACAGAACGGCAGCATGGTGAGCTTTGTATCAGTGCTGCACTCACAGGAAGGGGAAGGGTTTCTTGTATTCCACTCAGGACTCAATAAGATGTTCGTGACCTCAGGAGACACTGGAGGAACTTCCCAATCAGAGGATGTGTTTAAACAGGTAAAGAGGTTCCTGTGAGCACATATTCACATATATGATATGATATAATAAATATAATATAATATAATATAATATAATATAATATAATATAATATAATATAATATAATATAATATAATATAATATAATATAATATAATAAATTACTATTCTATTTTAAGTATAACTGTATAATTATTGCAAAATATTATTTTAATTATTAAAAATATAAAAAATGTCAGCATCATTACTCCAGTCTTCAGTCACCTGATTCTTCAGAAATCATTCTAAAATGCTGAATTGCTGCTCAAGAAACATTTATTATTATTATCAATGTTGAAAACAGCTAACAGCTGCTTAATATTTTTGTGGAAACTGTTAAAAGAAAAGTTAAAAAGAAAAGTATTTATTTACAATAGATATTTTTTTAATAACATAATAAATGTATTTATTGTTACTTTAATCAATTTAACCAATTTGAACAAAAGTGTTACAAAAATAAACAATCTTACTGACCCAAAACTTTTCTATTGGTAGTTTAACTTACTATGAATTTGGTAACTAAGCAATTAACTTAAAATGATATTGAATCGTGGCACAGATGCATAGCCCTGAAATGTTTATACATTATTTTTATATATCTATGGAGAAAACTCACGCTCTGAAGATTTTGTCACGCTCCATTCAAAGATTACATTTCTGTCATGACAACTCTAGGAGTGTTTGGGATGGTAATGGATATGACAATGTTGATATGTTTGGTCTTTGTGGAATAGATCTGCTACGCTGCTGCTGTTAGTGCTGTTGCAGTTGATAATTGTTGCTGCTGCTGCAGAGCAAGTACAGGACTTGCTACTGCCAATACATACACAACACTGTTGTGAGCAAGTAAGACATGCTGCTGCTGTACAAAATAGCATACATGAATTACCTGTCGTAGCAGATCTATACAGGTGGAGCTGGGGAAGATGGAGGGTTTCTGAAAGAGCACTGCAACTGCTACAACAAATGCTTACCAAGTATTTGAAAGTTGAGCAGAAAGCTCATTGCTACTGATAGAGCAGGAACCATTCAGCTGTGTCCTATAGAGAATGATGTGATTGCAGGCAGATTGAGTTAAGGATTTATCAGCCTGCACCATCTAGAGTTTCATGACAGAACTCTGTATTTATAGAAGTAATCACATAAATCAGAATCGCATAAATCAGAGCTGGATAGGTGTGCACTGGCTCAACATATTCTCCAGAGTCAATCTCAAAATAATTAAAGTATGCTCATAGTGTAGTTTCAAAACCCCCTCAGACCAAACTTAAAAACTCACTCCAAGGGCTGATTTGCCATACAGCGTGTTCCCATGCCAGGGTCCTTCAGCAACGTCTGCATGAAATGCTTCATTTTTGGATGCGATGGCTGCTCATTACTGAGATACAGAAGACAGGTGAGAAATTCATCGTGAATGAAAACATACAAATTACTTCATAAACAGATTCTTAGGGAGTTTTCACACCTGGCTAATTTGGAGCATTTGTTTTGGAACCTGGTGCGTTTTCTCCCTTAATTCGGTTCTTTTAGGCATATGTGAAAACGGCAATAGCGCTCCGATCCGCACCAAAATAATCTGTCCGAGATCGCATCAACGAGGTGGTCTTAGCCCAATTGCAACAACTGTGGAGCTGTTCGCTTGTAGTGAGAAAACAATCCGACCCGACGAACCAACGAACCAGGCTGTATCACAATATATGATGGGGAATTACGTACTGTACGTTGCATGAAAAGCAGCAGTGTGTGTTTTGCTAATGCCTCTCAAAAAGAATCGCAGGTTAACCTGGAGCAAAGACGAAGTGAAATGTCTTATTAAAATTTGGTCGAATAAACATATTTCTGAACAAAAACGCATAACAATACAAACAAAGCCTTGCTAAAATGATAAAGTAATATATAATGACCGCTATGAGATGAATCCTGGAACATAAACAGGTGCGCGCGGACCAATGAGAGGAGACTTTACTCACACTTGACTCGTATTAACTAATGTTTGTCCATTTGGAAATGTTGCCTTGTGAAAGCGAACTGAACCAAGAAGAAATCACAACATTGTAACAATTTTAACCCTAGCTTCGAAACAAAAAAAACAATCTACAGGTGTGAAAACGCACTTAGACTCTAAACAGCTGATCTCACCTGATGAAGGTCAACTGTGGTCCATACATCCATGGAGTGAGGGTCAGACTGGGATACTCTCCAAATGGTGGGACAATCATAGTGAAGATCAAAGCAATAAGGACAAAACTGGATGGCAAAACAATCTACAAAAAAGCAAGATGTAAAGAAAACCTCTGCTTGTTGTCTATTCTAGAAAAAACACATGGCATCAAATAAGTGGCCAGAATATTTTTTAGGTTTGGAACGGATAACAGAATGATGCTTTTTGGGTGAAATTTCCTCATTTTCATAACACTGTGTCCACATGCAAACTTCACCTTACCTGTGCAAGGAAATCTTTGTGGCTGCGTGTGGCATGGTGAAATCTCTTGACCAGAAGAGCGTGGAACTGCTTGAGTACCAGGCTAAACCCTTTAACCTGCTTGGAGGCTCTACCACCACTGTTGTCAGACTCTACTGGGTTCCCCACACCATTTGCATCTGTAAACCAGACCAGATACAGGCATAATCTAATTAGACCTGCTGTATAAACTGTGTTTATACAGTTTATACAACTGACCAGCTCAAACCTCTAAACCAGCAAGACCACATTAGTTGCTTTAACAAGCAAGACCCCATATGTTTTCTAGCTTAACCAAGAACCATTTTCGGGCAATCAATCAGCACGATTGACTGGTTCGCCAGCTAGACCAGCACTAATCAGCACAAACCAGCATGGAGCAGAATGGAAATGCATATTGGTCTAAGATGATCTGATGTCTGCCAAGAGCTACTGTATCTCAAGAAGCTTTATCTCTACACAAAGCATAGCACCTCAGTCAAACCCTTCATATCACCCTGTTAGCTTCTTAGCATGAGCGCTAAGCAAAGCTGAGATCTGGGATCTCGATTCACCTTCAACATTGTTCGTAGTCTCTCTGTCTCTCAAGAAACTATTTTTCCTCTGTTGTAGCATCCATTGCTCTGAGGGGGTAGTTTGACACAGTCAAACACAGCAGGGATTTAAAAGACAATCATAAACTATTCCATAAACTCCTGGTTTATGGAAAGTACAGGACTTGAATTAACTTAATGATATATATTATAGGTATTATGGCTGTTGATATAGGTAATATGAGGATATTTACCTGGTGTGACAGAGCTGTTGGCTGCCTCTCCATCTGCTGTAACTTTCAGAAAGATCTAAATATATACAACACAGTGTCTTAAATCATAAGTGAGGACACACTTATCTATATATTTTGCACAGTAACAACCAGCGTTGTTTTAGCATTATATATATATATAAAATAACAGCCAAAAATGGATATAAAAATTATACAGAAAATTGAAACACAAGAACTGTAGCTATATATTACGCAGTCTGTTGACTGTTATCACTGATGGTAATGGTTGCTAAAGCATAATGCAGAAATAAATGTTGTCCAACCTCTTCTAGTGATGTGTCAGATATGCCAAAGCTACTGAGGCCCATGTCAGCCAAAGTTTCCTCCAGTTCTCGGAAAAGGCTGGCGTACGCACGATATTTAAAACCCTTATTAGGGAGTAGATAGGTCATCTCTTGACCGACCATTTCAATCAGCTTTGCCTCAGGTACATGGTGATGAATCAGAGTAGTGATGCTCTCAACATTCCCTGTGTAGAGAGATGAAAAAATGATTCCTTTTTGAAGAAATGAGGCTGTTATATCAATGAATATTTTGAGCTAAGCCCACTGACCGTCCAGTATTCTCTCGGGCTGTAGTGCCTGACTCTCCTCTTTATATCTAGTGCAGGAGGAGCAGGAGCAGGAACACTCAGACGCACAGTCACACTCATTCTGAAGAGCACAGACAAAGAACACTTACTGAACACAGTCGAAATACCGATTTTGGGCTATTTTGCTACCATATTGTGCCTTTTTTTCAGCCTAATGAAAAGAAAATATCCAAAATACGTAATAAAGTGTCTATTGTATTACACTTTATCTATTTGAGTCAGTAGATTTCAATTACAATACACATCTTTAAAGGCTGTTTTCTCAAAATGAGATCTCCACAGTAGCACTTCCAGTCTCGTTCTGTGAAGGTTTTTACAGAGGGGATTTGATTTATATAACATTTTATTCCTAAAATAGTGCTTTCTGATTATGGAGTGATAAAAAGATATATCCAAAATAAAAATAAAAGAAACAAGAATTTAATCAACAACATGGTGAACTGTCACAGAAGTCTCACCTCTTTCTTGCGCTGGTCTTTCATGCGACGCACCAGCGTGAGGTAGAAACCCACTCCAAAGCAGTTCTTCAGAAAGAGAGGAGAGCCACTGCAGTGTAATTTACCTTTAGAGATAATGGCCACTCTGTCACTTAACAGGTCTGCCTCGTCCATGTGATGAGTGGACAGTATTACTGTGCGGCCTGGATGAAGTGTACGTGTAAGAGAGAGAGAAAGAGATGATACAGATATTTAACAACAGGAGGATAAGATTTGTATCTTATTGCATGAGCAGCTCTACAAATGAAAGTCTCTTGCAGTGATTGTCTTTTTAATCCTGCATTATTATCTTTGGCCAGAAGGTGGCAGTACCTGTGCGGTACTTGAGTAGCAGGTCCCAAATGGAGCGCCTGGCGTATGGATCCACTCCTGATGTTGGCTCATCCAATATCACCACCCTAGAACCGCCTACGAAAGCCATCGCCACCGACAGCTTCCTCTGCATACCCCCTATAGACAGAGTCGAAACACAAATTGTTTAAAACACTGACTTTATAGATATTGGTGCTTGATGTTTAAGAAAAAATGCATTTAAAATTGCATTTACTGTGGATACTGTCAGAGATATTGACAATGACACCCAGGAATTGTCTAAGGAATTAACATTGGCATTTGAAACATTGGCACAGTCATTATGCAAGGCAAGCCATGTTTTTTCACCTCAGAGTAAAAAATAAAACATGCAATTGAGAGATAAAGTTGAAAATAAGAAATAAAGTCACATTAGGAGATGTACTGTATCAGTTCTGAGATTTAAAGAGAAATCACGTAGAAATTACGAGACGCAATTGTGATATATTAAGTCATATTGTGTGATATAATGTCAGTTATATAATGTCAGTTATATTCAATCATTTAGTAGACTTAATGACAAATTGAGGAGAACAATAGAAGCAATTAATCCAACAAAAAGGCAATATGTAAGTGCTGTGACAAGCACCAGTTAGTCTAGTACATGTAGCAAGTTTTTATATACAGTATATATACAGATAAATAGAAAGAAAGAATAAAAACAAAGTCACAATTACCTATTATTTAAGTATTTATACGAGTAAAGGGTTTCTCATTTACTTTGAGCCATTTTAGTATGTAGTAGTATGACTCCAAATGTTGTGAAATTAATTTGACTGTTAACAATGAATACTGAGAAATATGTTTAAAAAGCTGATAATTGTTACGTAACGTGGTATATTAGAAACTTGCATGACGAGGAATAATTGCAGGAAACAGACTTTAATCACAAACACTCAGGAACCAGGAGAAACACAGGAGAAAACCACACAAACATTAACGGACAGAGACTAAGGGATAACTGAGGGTTTAAGTAATACAGAGCAAACAAAGTAACTTAATTAGTAAATTAACAGGGTGAATGGTGGATAAATGACATAACTAATTAAACAGACTGGGGAAAACTACGTCACAGGACTAAACCAAAAACACAGTGAAAACATAGGAGGCATGTAACAATAATGTGTAACCAAATAATGAGTAAATAAAAAAGGCCATATAAATGATTAAAGAGTGATCTATTATGAGGGAAAGATGATGAAAGATTAAAGCAAAACTCAGTTTGTTATAAACGCCTTGTTCAACAAAAGAACAGCATTTATTAAAAATATAAATCTTTTGTGACATTAGAAATGTCTCTACTGACACTTTTTTCGCATCGTTAATTCATCTTTGCTGAATAAAAGTATTAATTTCTTAAAAAAAAAAAAAAAAAAAAAAACTGACCCCAAACTTTTGAACAGTATAGTGTAGCCTACAAACACACTTGCCACCAAGGCAACATCATTTCCATGTTTACTCTATAGGAGAGGCTTTATTTTATCCCTAACCCAGATTAGATCCAAATAAGAATCTTTTCTCCAGTACCCCCCCGTCTCCCCTGGTTTTTAAGTATCTGTCTAAAACGCAGATCCTGAATGGGCAAACTCAAAACCCCCTTAATAACAGATTACAGATTACCAGATTATTATCTCAGGTTTGCATCAAGACCCACCAGAGAGGTTCTGTGCTTCCTCGTCTCGTTTATGAGGTAATCCCAGGTCCTCCAGCATGTCCTCGACCTCCTGCTTGGCCTCCTTGTGCTCACGTCCCTTCATCAGAGAGTAGAAGAGAATATGCTCCTCTACTGTCAGACTGAGTGAAATAAAACAAAACATACCTATCAGACTGTAGTATTTATAATATTATGTCCACTTGCAAAGAACAGGTGCTCACTGGTTGAAGAGGATGTTGTATTGTGGACACATGCCCAACGATTGTCGTATGGTGTCCATTTCTGTACGAATGTCCCTCCCATATATGTAAGCCGTTCCAGAGGTGGGCGGAAACAACCCGGTCAATATGGACCTGCAACAGTACAAGATGTATAAGAAATGAGTCCAAGATGACACAAACTAGATGGGATTTATATTTCAGGTTAAAGAGATATGTAAGGACGCACAAAGTGGTGGTCTTTCCTGCCCCATTGTGACCCAGGAAAGAAGTGATCTGGCCCTCATAGAAGTTCATGTTAAGACAGTCCACTGCAGGTCTTGAGTTTCTAGAATACACCTTCACCAAGTCCTGCACTGACACTCCTATTAACAGACCCTCCGGCTCTGGCTCAAAGAATGGATTTCCTGCGGGAAAATACCCATACGGACACTAAACCAAACAGATAACTGACAATATAACAGGTCTGGGTTCATATACAGGTACTACAGAAACAGACCAAGTTTATACAGAAACACTTTCTAAAGATCAAAGCATTCATTGAGATTTGAATTGGAACGACAGGAACGCGCTTAAAGGAAATTACTGAAACACAGATCAAAGAAATTCAACATAATTACATATAAATAATAAAGGATTAGTACAAATTCTGCAAAATATATATAGTGTACATACATACATTATATATATATATATATATATATATATTTCCCTGCAGCAGCTTGCATTCTATTCACCGTATTTATGTGTATGTTTCGGCAGTAGCTTTCCTTCATGCAGCATGACGTAGCAAATCTAGTCCGCCAATTCTAAGCATATGTTCATTCCACTCTTATTAACAAGTGCTGTTTAAACCCAGAGTTGCCATCAAATATGTATATGACATTTAATTCCATTAATTCTTTACTGTATTTATAAGTGAAATTGCAATTCTATATACACTATACCGTTCAAAATGTTGGGGATATTTTTCACTGTTTTTAAAACTCTCTTAAGCTCAGCAAAGCTGAATTTAATTAAAAATACAGTAAATATTGTGAAATATTATTCAAATTTAAAATAACTGTTTTCTATATGAATACATTTTAAAATGTAAATTTGTAACCCTTGACTGTTAAAACTTCACTTATGGTACAGTTCTATAAATTCCTTTGAATTTATAATTAAGTTTTGCAATTCTTTTGCAATAAATTTTGCAGTCTTTTTGAAACTTCTATCCTGGAAAGTTTTTTTCAATTCAAATTTGTAAATGACGCACAACCCAACTGGAATCCTTACCATCGTGCACAGGCTGGATCTCCTCTTGTTGAATCTCTTCGTGTATTTTTAGATGCTCCTCCCGCTCTCTCTCTTTCTCCATCCTCTCTCGTTTCTCCTTGTGCTTGCAGTCCTTGCTGCTGCGGGAACCATTGCATTCCCTGTGCTCCGGCGAAAGGCCACCATACTCAACATCCTCCCGCTTCTCCAAGTTATTTACCAGAGGCATCTCAGGGCCTACAGAGAAACAGAGGTGTGTTCACAAAATAAATCTAATGTAGGCCCTGTGTACACATGTATTTAATGCTGCCAACTTGTGATTGAATCATCCTAGATGGATGTTTATATCAGGTGTAAATAAATCAACCATACCTGGATCTGGATTCTGTGAGGGTAAAGGTGTCGGCTTCAGCCAGTACGAGGGCTGCAGAGGGAAATAAAATGGCTGACCGATGCCATACTGGCCTGAAAAGCCAATGGAAAAAAGTAAGCTTTCTTTTATAGTAGTTTAGCATATTCAGTGCAGTGCTTTGTAAGAAACGAACCAGGAAAGACGTTGTCGAGATACCAAGCCAAAACAGCATAAAGAACTGCATCCAATAGCATCATCCGAATAGAAGTGAAGAAGGAGTACTCATCACCCTCTAGAGGACTGGTACCAATATTGTCCCACTGCAGACCCAGGCCTTGCTCCTCATAGCGGGATAGATACTCTGTCCCAAAACCAAAGGCCACTGGAGACAGCAAGCTCTGGAAAAGCAGGAGCATTTTACAAAACATTAACTACGTGCAAGAGCCATTTTGACCAATCAGATGTAAAGTCCAAATATAAATGAATGACTTTCTAAATTTAAATAGTTTCTAAATTAAATAAGACATTTATAGCAGTGGTTCTCAACCTATTTTACTTGAAGGCCTCCCTTTGTCCAATGCAATATTCCAAAGCTTAAACTGGGAGTGTTGATATATGAAATTAATTAACCACAAATAATGTGGTAACTTTCAAAGTTTATGTTCTTCAATTAAAAACAACAGATACTAAAGGGAGAACAATTTTTTCAAATTTTAATATATTTTTTTAATTACATATTGTTTTATTATACTATAGTATTATATAAGAATTACATTTCTGTTTACATATTTATTTTATGTGTTTTTAGCTTTTTACTTTATGAATAAAGTCAAGACAACTCTCAAGAGTGTTTGGCATTGTAATGGATATGACAATGTTGATATGTCAACATATCAGCTGTGCCCTACACTGTAAAAAATACTTAAACATCTAAGTTGATTGCACTTAATAATTTAAGTCATTTCAACTTAAATTACATTAAACTGACTTTATAAAAATGAAATGAATCTTATATAACTTGTATAAAAAAAGTTGAAAATTGCTTGAACTCATCAAAATATGTTGTCAACTTATTGATCATATAATTTAAAGTGTATAGAGAATGATGTGATTGTAGGCAGATTGAGTTAAGGACCTATCAGCCAGCGCCATCTAGAGTTTCATGACAGAACTTTGTATTTTGATTATTTTCAATATAATCATTTATTCATTTAACTGTGAAACTTTTTATTCATCTTGAGGGCCCTTTCACAGTTTGTTAAGGCCCCCTACTGATCCCCAGAACCCTGGTTGAGAATCACAGATTTTTGGCAACTTTAAATGCTGCCATTTTAGATTGGATCAAACTGAAGAGAAGAGGAAAACCATATTGGACTCACCACTGCTAACTTCATGTTCTTGGTAATGCGGTCCTGCCAGGCGAAACATAAGATATGAGGGAGGTACAGGGTGAAGTAGATGATGCCGCTGCATGCTGCAGCCAGGTTGGCCTTATTGAAGAACACGCTCATCAGAAAGCACTGCATGATAGTGGCCACAGTGAATGTGAGGAGGAACAGGAACAGGATGATAGGATCGCTGTAATTGAGCACTTTTCCAGCCTGAGGACAAAGGCATTCAATAATTAAGATACTCTTCTAATTTAAAACAGTGCTGTGTAATAAAAAGAGAGTGAGAGAAAGAGAGACAGAGACCCTCCATGTACTAACAACATACATCCAGCAGAGGTCACAATGCAACAAGTCTGAGAAAGGCTCAGAGGGACAAAGTTCATCAGTCATCACATTTCTTCCTCACCATGATAATGGCAGTCAACAGAGCGGTGCTGGCGGACATCACGAGGAAACTGTCGATAAACCATGTGTACCAGATGACACTATTAGTGACGCCCATGGCCTTCAGTGTCTCCTTCAGCCTCATCTCCTTCTCCAGCACGATGCTCTTCACCACCATAGACACTGAGTAGATCCAGGCCAGCACCATGAAGATGGGGAAACAGCGATTTAGGGTCAGCATGAACCTTGATATGGGACAAAACAAACAAGATCCATCGGATAATTGCAAGGTTTCATTGAGAACCATGATATGCCATGAAATAATGCAACTGGAGTCATTTTTGTACTTCATTGCAATGGACAGACCACCCAACATGAAAATTCTGTGAACATTTACTCACCCATATGTCGTTCCTAACTTGACGTTCCCATTGACTTTCATTGTATAGTCAAAAATATAATGGAAGTCAAAGGGAACCAAAACTTTTTGGTTGCCTACATTCTTCTTTTGTCTTTGACAGAAAAACAAAAAGTCATTCAGGTTTGAAACGACATGAGGATACTCACCCTGTATTCACATGGAGTTTGTTTGAAAATGACTTTTGTATATTATTTTTTGGTCCTTTTGGTTGGAAGAAATACATCTTATCTGTTCACTACCTGTCCTGCCTGTTCTTGGCTATGATTACCACACACCCAAATGATGAGAGAATTTTCATTTTTGGGTGGAATATCCATTTAAGCTGGTGTGATGATATGGGAAAGGATTAGTTAGCCATCACTCACATGTCATCCACGTAGCAGGGATAGGGCATCTGCTGCACGTAAACACCTAGAGGCCAGTCATGACCTGTGTGTAACTTGAGGATACCATGTTCAATCATGTCCTGCAGGTAGGCAAAACCTCCCCAAATGTAGCGATGGTCCTCCAGAGGGTCTGCCCTGGGACCAGGGTCCCAGTACCTAAGAGAAAAGGAGGGCATTTAGTAGTTTGGTGCTCATTTAAAAAGTTTTTAAAAACACAAGAAATGTTTCTTGAGCAGAAAATTTTAGCAGGAAATCATACAGTATTTGAATGATTTCTGAATGATCATGTGACGTATGTAATGTAATGCATGACGTATGCATGTAATGATGATGAAAATTCAGCTTTGCCATCACAGGAATAATTTACATATCAAAATATACTCCAAAAGAAAACAGTTATTTTAAATTGTAATAATATTTCACAATATTACTGTTTCACTGAATTTTATCAAATAAATGCACCCTTGTAAAAACATGTTAAATATTAACGATCCCAAACTTTTGAACAGTTGTGGATATTTTTATAATGCAGTAAAAATGCATTAATCCTTAGTGGCCAACAGTTCTCACACAATAGAGATCATTCAGTAAATCATAGGCTACAGTATTTCCAATTATTTTCGATGTCGTCTAATAAAACTCTATAGACTGATCATTGGGCTACACTGAGATGTGTATGGAAGCTTGTTTCCGCCACTGAATAATAAATAAATAAATAATAATAATTGCGAATTTTTATCTCACAATTCTGACTTTTTTTCTCACAATTGCGATATATCAAGTCAGAATTGTGACTTTTTTTCTCAGAATTGCGAGATATGAAGTCAGAATTGTGAGAAATAAAGTCGCAATTCTGAGAAATAAAGTCGCAATTCTGAGAAATAAAGTCGCAATTGCGAGATATAAAGTCGCAATTCTGAGAAATAAAGTCGCAATTGCGAGATATAAAGTCGCAATTCTGAGAAATAAAGTCGCAATTGGGAGATATAAAGTCGCAATTCTGAGAAATAAAGTCGCAATTACGAGATATAAAGTCAGAATTGCATGATATAAAGTCGCAATTGCGTGTTATAAAGTCAGAATTGTGAGATACAAACTATTCTGAGGTAAAAAAAAAAAAATTAGAATTAGACTTTATATCTCACAATTGTGAGTTTATATCTCACAATTCTGAGAAAAGATGTCAGAATTGCGAGATATAAACTCGCAATTATGTGTTATAAAGTCAGAATTGCGTGATATAAAGTCGCAATTGTGAGAAAAAAAGTCCGAATTCTGACTTTATATCTCGCAATTCTGACTTTATAACACGCAATTGCGACTTTATTTCACGCAATTCTGACTTTATATCTCACAATTCTGAGAAATAAAGTCAGAATTGCGAGATGTAAACTCGCAATTGTGAGATAAAAAGTCGCAATTATCTTTTAAAATGTTTTATTTTGTGGCGGAAACAAGCTTCCATAGATGTGGGCTACACAAATTCTAAATTAAAATTCTGCCTTCAAACACGTCACATTTGCTGTGTAATCCAACATGAATGACTCAAAAATGTCAAATTCAATAGTCTTTAATCCAAGAAATCTAAATACTCGGGAGATACGTAATGAAAATGCACATTAAACAATGACGACAACCGACAGGGGACAACAGAAACTCAGAGCTATATATACACAAGAGAAACTAATCTAGACACAGGTGCAAAACATAGGTAACCATGGAAACAAACAGTGACACATTTGACAACCTAGGAGACAGTTAAGCGGGAACATAGGCTACGTTCGTTGTCAGTCCAAATCAGATTTTTTCCCCCCATACGATTGGAATCTGATCTAAATTTATTGACACCCACATTATGTATCGCAACTGTTAAGATCCGATTTGCATCCATGCCGCTCTTTTGTTTTGCAGAATATCTGCATCGGTTTCTATGGCAATGATTTTGTGTTGGTAGGCAGTGTAGTTGCTGAGCTGGTGTGTCTTATGAGGCATCGGCAGACACATAGGAGGCTGGTATGCATGGCTTTATTACGAGCTTTCATCTCCGCCGGTCTCCGTTATAATGTAATTTTCTGCTCTTCCGCCACTTTGCAACAACACAACCTTGTTTCTGCAGGGACTTTCAGTGCGTTTCCTATAACAACGTGTGATGTTTACATGAGAAAGTCACATAAACCACGATAAATCCGATCAGAGCAGTCAGACTGAAAGGGATTTCCAGAAATGCGATTTGAATAACATTTCAAACCACATATGAATGTAAAAGGCTACGTTCAAACTGTCAGTCCATTTTTTGTGCGTATCCGATTGAAATCTGATCAGATTTAAAAAGTGTAAACTGTAATAATAATTTTATATCAGATTACTATTGGATACACAAATAATAGTTTTTCGGACTGACAGTGTGAACGTAGCCAAAATGATTTGCAAAAATAAAATATTTTGGCCGTTCACACTTGCTAAATCTGATCGCATTTCAATCGGATATGCACAAAAATCGGATATAGACTGACAGTCTGAATGTAGCCATAGAGAACAAAAGAAAAAAGGAAGGCAACACATGGAAACAATGTGATAAATTATAAGTCCATGAAAACAAAACATAACCCTGACAGAGCAACTGCTAATATGAAATTTGGTTTATAATACTCAAAGCAACTGTAGGCCTCTAAATGTGCATTTTCAGGTACCTTCAGGGGGTTAGTAAACTACTGTATATGAATATTCCAGGACCTTCGAGTATTAAGAGAGTAGTTTGTCATGTACGTGTAAAGAAATGTCAACCTCCTAGTTTGCTGGTAAGACTTCTCAAGACAGTCAAAGCCAAGACAGTTGGCTTTAATCTCAATTATAATAATGCTGACATTTTGCAATAAAGCCTGTTTTTCCACAAGCCATACCATAACAACATATCCTTAAAATGACTAGGAGAAGTGCCACACACACACACACACAAACACAAAATAAAAAAAAATCACAATTTGTAATTCAATTCACATTGTTTTTTTGTGGTGGCTGCGCTTTGCATTATGACCACAATAATGTAAACACAATGAACCGTGTCATTCTATCCTCTGCTGATGAACACACAGTGTCATTCTATCCTCTGCTGTTTGTCTTCGTTTGTTAAAGAGGGACGTCTACAGTGAGATGTGACCAGACTAACACCTGCAGGCATGTTTTGTGCTTCAGAGAAACTCTCAGTAATGAGTGGTGTCACTTTGCAGTGTGCAGCACACGTGGAGAAAGTGATTGTGCCCGCTCTTTCTCTTTCTGTTTCTCTAACAATAGTGTGTTGAGCAGCAACACCTTACATGAACAATTAAGAGAAGATCTTCCATTCTCTCCTTACACAATAAATGTTATATAAAATCTGAATCAAAACATGCACTCTGAAAGATGAGACATGAACTTTAATCTAATGTTCCTTCAAAGCTCCCTCAAGATTGATTTAGACATTTGCTTGCTTGACTAGGATCTGTCTGAGTAAAGAAGTCCACTAAAGGCTGGAATGGTTTCTTTAAAATTGGCGATTAAGATTAATGTCAAACAGATTCAGTTTCACTATAATTCAGTGGTTTAATGGTCTCTTAATCTGTGTCTCATGAACTACCCAGCCTGACCCTATATAAGGAACAACCCTTATTAGATCAAGTGAACAATCAGGCCATTTCAACATTATGACATCTCACCTGTCTTTGATTTTGTTGGTACGTTCCACTGCATCAATATCCATTCGGATCTTGAACTTGACGTGGTGGGGCACGACTGTGGTCCAGGGGTACATGTCCATGAAAACCAGACCCGCCCAGAACTTATTCTCCCCCAGCAGGTGCAGGGCCTGATGGGTCATCAGATCCTCATCCATGTGACCCACAAACTTATCCAGACTTATACACTGATAAGATATAAAAAGAAGAAGAGTGTAAATATGAGGAAATAGAAAACAATGTGTGTTTGAATGTTGAATCCTATATGTGCTTGTGGTGACATCCATAATTACAGTGGATCATATACTGTATAGATATACAAACGATGCAGGAAAAGTTGCATGTGCTATTCGTACTTTTTATTCATTGCTCGAGAAGAAGCAATATTGCACGAGCAAGTGTTGTTGTCCCACTGTTGTTACGAATATTCAGACAAACAACACACTGCAAATGTGATTTTTTTTATACAACAGGCCATTCAATAAAAAATAAATTAGTTATCAATTTTTTACATTTTAGACACAATATTGCCAGTTACTTTGTCTATTTTTGCTCTGCCATTGAAAATAGTTCCAAACGAAGCAACAACAGAGCCGTTCTGCATCTTCGTGCTTCACTAATGGAATGAATCAGTGTTTTTAAACAAATGAATGGTTGCATCCGAAATCGCATACTTCCCTACTAGGGCTGAACGATATTCTGTTTTAACATCGACATCGCGATGTGCGAATGAGCGATAGTCACATCGCCGGAACATGCGATGTGAAGGGTAACGTTAGTAGTACCCATAAGAGAACGGTAGCACACAGTAAACACGAGTTTGTTGTATGGCTTTTTGCTGGGGTGACATACGCGTTCTGCGTGCCTGCACAGTGATTGGTTCGCTGTGCCGCAGCTCACCGCGCTCACAGCCAACATTCAAAAATGCGCGACGAAGAGGATCCGCTGCAAAAAAAAGTCAAAATCAGCTATTTGGGACTAGCCTATTTCGTCTACAAAAAGGAGGATGTTGACCAAAAAGAGGTAGGCTACTTTGCTGGAGTGTTATAAAGTTGTGGATGGTTGTCTTTTTTAAACATTCGTTTATTTTTCGTGTTCGCATTTATGAGGAAAAAACAATGTTACGTGATATTACGGACGCGACCGTTATGAAAGCGACACTAAAAGACTGCTTTAAAACTTTCACAGAGACCTCAAACAGAAAGCACAAAGCCTTTCTTTAAAACGAATTTCGTTTTGTATTAATTGTATCTTAATTTTAATCAGTATTTCATTATCCAATTTCCTGGATTTAATAATGATTAATAATAATTAAATATAGCAGCCAGCGCCTGAACCCGAGATTAAGCTATGATCCATGAACCGAAACTCAGCGTAAAAGGTAGCCTACTCGCCTCACACACCTAAAAAAAAAAAAAAAAAGAAAGAAAGAAATATCTATTATCTACAGAAATCTCTACTTTTAAACAGAACCATTAAAAAAAATATAGCTATATTTAATCTGTATGAAAAGTGCATTTCTCCCGATCACTGCTGCGAAGATCGCGAGTCAGTATATTGTCAACTTCATCTTTACAGAAAACACTTGTTTATTAATAAACAATTAAAATGTCTCATTGTAATATTTTACATATTATTAATCATTACTTTTGCTGGGTCTAGGTGCCGTTTACATGAACACGTCACTGAATCAGCACAGAAAACATAATTTTTCAGGTCCTAGAACCCGAAGAACGTTAGGTCCTGCGTAGAACGTTCACCGAATTCTGAGAGAAATATGTTTCTGGAATAAAATATTAAGTGGCCTTTTTGTTACTTGTAATGAAGCTTGCTTATTAGTGAAATTATTAATAACATGGAATGGTAATTATTGACTTTAGCCTGGATTGATGGCTCGCAATATCGCGATATATATCGTTGGGAAAAAAATATCGCAATGTAATTTTTTTTCCAATATCGTGCAGCCCTATTCCCTACTATACAGTATGCGACAAAAGAAGTACGTCTGAATTCACAGTATTCATAAAAGAGTAGGCAAAAAGTACCCAGACGACCTACTACTTCTGGCGAGATTCTGAAGTGTGCATAAGATGGACACTTTACTATCCCATGAGGCCACGGGAGAGGATTTGTTGATGACAGTGAAGCAACGTAACTGGCGCAAGTCACGTGACAATGACTACATGGTGAATGTAGTACGTCCAGATTGCATTCAAACCGCACACATTCATACTATATAGAATGTACTATTTTAGCAGTTCTGAAGTAATTACTTATTACTCATTCAAAATAAGTACCTACTCAAGAGAATATGCGATTTCAGACGCAGCCATTCTGCTGAGTAAATGATTGTTTTTGAACAAATGGGCTTGCCACTTGCCCCACCTACTGCCGTAACAATGTAACTGCAGAAAGAGTCTCTCTAAGATCCCATCACATCTAGAGTACGCAAACACAGACAAGCGGCCAATAAGAAAATCGAGGACTGGAACTAATAATGTTGTGTAATAATGTGTGAGTGTGTGTTTGTGTGTGTGTGTCACGCTTTCAAGAGCCGAAGCCGTTCTCCACATAGCAGGCCTCTCGTTCTCAAAGCGCTCCAGTGACATGGGAAAATCACAGAGTCTGTGTTGGCTCCTCACTGGAGGACTGCTGTACAATAGCTGAGTGAACGGCTCGCTCTCACATCACATGCCATCGCACTAGAGCCGAGAGGCCTCCTATTTCATGTGCACCATATCTAATGGAGTCATTCATGGTAATGTACAATGCCACCAGAGGTCCCGAACAAACAAGTGAATGGAAAGGTTCAATGGGACCCCCCGCAGGACTCACATGTTCTAAACACATTTCAATTCAAAAACACAACATTCACATTCAGAAGCACTCAGCTTGAGATCACACCCCTGAAAAACCACAAACAAACCAAAAATAGAGAGAATTTCTTTCAGTGCCAAATTATGCTCTTCAAGGTAACATTTGAGCAGGACTGAACGATGACAGCTATAGCTAATGGGCTAAACAAGCAAGGTTTGTTTGTAAAGCACGATGGCTCGCCGCTCGAGCAGAGACAAAGGGAGGCTGGGTCACTCTATGATAGCTTTCTCCCACCATCGCCGTCCCAATCTAATCAATTTGCGGGGAAGAGGCCTCCAGCTTACGGGGCCGGTTGTGGCTGGGGAGGTGAGGTAACAGAGTGATTTGCCCCTCTTGTTTCTCAATGAAGCCCCCTGTCCACAAAAACAACACGGCGCTGGCAAAGGCTGGCTCTCCCTCCCACTCTCCACTTAATCACAGCCGCACAATAGAGGGGCCTGCATGCTGTTGACAGCTTGCTTGTTCTTTTCCCTTTCACCCATCTGGCCACGGTGGGCTCTATATAGCTGTGCTAAGTGGTCTTTCTTGTGGTGATGTGCTGAGAGCAATCAGCACTCCGCAGAACGAGAGCTAAAGAGCCTCATTCTGTGAAGTGAGGAACGGCAAGGATGGTTTGAGGAAATGCTTTACATGCTCTACATCGAGAGAACTTTTCATCTCTTCTAGAAAGAGCTGAATTGCATCCTCAAGGTCAAAGGATGCAAATTCAGTTTGACTATTCATGGAAGATATTTGCCAATATTAACATTACAGTGCTAAATAATATTCCTTTTGGCTTTCACCGGACACTCCGCCTATGATTGTTTCATATTTATATTATATCAAATATCTTTACAATATCTTTACAGTGGTAAATAATATTCCTTTCACACCTGTGGATGTGTCTGAAAGCTGAAAGATGCTGAAATTGGATCCTTAATTTATCCTTAAAGGGTTATTTCACCCAAAAATGAAAATTCTGTCATAATTTACTCAGCCTCATTTCATTCCGAACCTGTAAGACCCACTTCCAGGTTTTACGTCAGAATACCAGCTCATTATTGGTCAACTCTGTTCACATGAGCAGCACGACACATGGCATGCGTGTGATGCTGATGCAGGAGCTGGCCAATAATGAGGCGGGCGTTCTTTCATAGAACCGGGAAGCGCTGCACTGTGTTTACTACGTGAAAAGCGTAGCAGACTGACATGGAGGAGAAGAGATTGTTGAATATAGTCGTTATTTTTGGGTTGTTTTTTTGCGCACAAAAGTATTCTCGATTTCTCGTCGCTTCATAACCTTATGGTTGAACCGCTGTAGTCACATGAACTATTTTGACGATGTCTTTACTACCTTTCTGGGCCTTGAAAGTGGTAGTGGCGTTGCTGTTCATAGAGAGGTCAGACAGCTCTCAGATTTCATCAAAAATATCTTAATTTGTGTTCCGAAGATGAACAAGGTCTTACGGGTTTGGAACGACATGAGGGTGAGAAATTAAAGAAAGAAATTTCATTTTTTGGGTGAACTAATCCTATTCTGAATTGATCTCACCTCACTGTACTGGTTGAGCATCCGAATAGCCTGATCAGCCAGACTGAAGACATTTCTCCAGTCAAAGTTTGTCATGTTCATATATCGATCCTCTGCTGGACCATTGTGCAGGAAGTTAAGGATGTCTTTGGTAGAGAACTCTGTTTCTTTAGACGCCTGTCCAAAAAGTCCATCACTGTGGGATTTCTAAGCGTGTCCTACAGTGGGGAGGAAAGAGAGAGAAAGTTGGAAATAGAAATGAAGGACAGTAACACACACTGCAAAAAAGTATCTTATGCTCACCAAGAATCAATGTATGTGATCAAAAATACAGTGAAAACAGTGTTATTAAAAAAAAAAATAGCTGATTTATCATTATCAATGTTGAAAACAGTTTTTTTTTTGTTTTTTTTTTGAGGAAGCAATGATCCATTTCTTCAGGTTTCTTTGATGAAAAGAATGTTATAATTATAATTATATTTACTGTAACTTTCGATCAATTTAATGCATTTCTGAAAGGTATTATTCTTTTTTTAAAAATCTTACTGACCCCAAAACTTTTAAACAGCAGTTTATACAAATACTCTCAGACAATATTTGAGAATGGATTTACTTATACATTAGATACCATATGATACAGAGAGATGATACAAATTAAAACTTAATCCCATGAGAGATCATACATAGACTAAAGGAGGGCAGAGGATTAGATATTCGAACGTTTGTTGGCATGTGAAGAGAGGTGTGTGTATGTGTGTGCATGTACTGTATGTGTGGGTATGAGATGAAAAGAAATAGATATGTTACCCGTATCATGTTCATTTGAACGCTGTTCTGAAAGAACTCCCATAGCTGTGGTCCCACCTCTTCCCAGACCTTACCCATTTTCTGCAACCTCTCTAGCTCCTCAAAAGTAGTGTTGGCCTGGAGAACACACACACAATCATGAATCCATATGCATTGTCAGTGTCATACTGTATGTCTACATGGCAACTTAGGGATACACAATAACAAAATAATTGACTCGGAAATGTTCCAGCTCATTGAAACAAAAACAACCTTCCAGATGGAAACAGCAGCTCATATGCTGCTGTTATTAAAGAAAAAGAGAGATAAACCAAATACTGAGACATTCTCAAATTCATGTTCAGGTTTTTTTTTTTTTTTTTTTTTAGATTTTGATGAATCCTTTTGAACATTCTGAAGCAATTTTGCAACTACATGTCTACTTCTCATGTCTTCTTCTCATAGTAGAGTATTAGTAGACTGTCTGCTTAATATCTGCTAACTCTTTATTGTGATGGTCCTCGAATAGACATTCTGCTAACTGTAAGTAACTTTGCAAGTACATGTCAACTTATTCTAACCCTATCAGTCTACTAATACTCTACTAATACTCTAATGAGAGTTAGTAGACATGTAGGTGCAATGTTATTTATAGTCACAGAGTTAAAGCTACCATCGAAATAAAGTGAAACCACGATTTTTTGTCTGTACTGTATTCCATTCGAAAGTTTGGGGTCAGTAAGATTTTTTTCTTCTTCTTTTTAGAAACTACTACTTTTATTTAGCAAGGATGCATTCAATTATTCAAAAGGCAAAAGTAAAGACTTTTATAATGTTACAAAACATTTATATCTCATTAGCCTGGCAAGCCAGACCTACATCAAGATGTTAGGTCTGGCAACTCACCATAGACACGGCTCAATCCGAGGGGCGGGATAAACGGCTGTCTTTCAAATTCCCTCTGCACGCAATAGGACAGCGCTACAACCAACCAGAGCGTTTTCCCAACAGCGGAGATTGATAGATTCAACTTTTGCCATATCTGGCCGGCAAAACTACGAACACATCTTCCTTTTTTTAAGAATGACTTAAGTGCCGTTCTTTGCTCTTTTCTCAAAGAAAAACTTAACTCCAAGTCCTCCAGAGTCGCGGCCAAAGCCGATTCGAAAGACTGTTCGCCAGCAGCAGCCGCCATTCTTTGTTTTCAAGTAGCAGCAACCGTCCCAACTCTGTCGTCATTATGTTAAGCCCGCCCCGCCTACTCTATACGCGATGTGATTGGCCTGACCCAATTTAGGTTTTTGCAGCTCGAAAGTCAATGGAGAGTTGCTAGACTACCCTGGCTGCAAAATACATTTTGCTGCCGCTAGGGTGCGTCTAGATTTCTAGGCTAATATCTCATATAAATGCTCTTAAACTCTATAAAAATGTGTCACTGTTTCCACAAAAATATTAAGCAACTGTTTTTAATATCGATAATAATAAGAAATGTTTCTTAAACATCAAATCAGCATACTATAATGGCTTCTGAAGGATCGTG
The DNA here is from genome assembly GCF_949319135.1 of Squalius cephalus. Lineage (NCBI taxonomy): Eukaryota > Metazoa > Chordata > Actinopteri > Cypriniformes > Leuciscidae > Squalius > Squalius cephalus. The sequence continues at coordinate 24,118,440 of NC_137128.1, forward strand.
TGACAATAAAGACTGGAGTAATGATGCTAAAAGCTTTCATGCAATTTATATGCATGAATAAATTGCATTTTAAAATATATAAAAAAAAACAAAAAAACAGTTATTTTAAATTGTAATAATATTTCACAATATTACTGTTTCTACTGTATTTTTTATCAAATAAATGCAGCTGCATAAGCATAAGACACTTATTTCAGAGAAAATCTTACCAATCAGCCCAAAATATTTTTGAATGGTAGAATTTGATTTGGTTGATTATGCATGTGTGCGAGTGGGTGGATTTTAAAATCTTACACTCTTTATTATCTTTCTGACAGCCGGGGAATCTGGGGTGTACAGGATCTTCCCCATCACCAGAGGCTTCACTGTATTCCACACGATTTTAGTAATAGGGTTCGACTCCAGGTTCTGTATCAATGCATTACAGAATGGAGCTGTGGGCCACAGAGAGAGTAAATGAGCAACAGAACAAGAAAAGAAAGAGAAAGTGAAGAATAGAAAGTAAAAGAAAGAGAAAGTAAAAGCGATAAAAAAAAGAAGAAACAAACTGAAACAGACAGATTAACAGCTCTCACTTGCTGTCTTGTCATAGATGTAGCTCTCATGTCCTCTTGAGTTGTTGATGCCTAGGAAAGCCTTGTAGTTGTTGTCCTCGTACCAGTTAAAGGAGAAGACCCGGGTGCCCTCCCCCTCAGGGTATCCACAGAACAGATCTGACACAGTGGATATCAGCTGACTGAAGGAAGAGGGACCCCCAGGCTGGAAGATGGAGTACACGACCCGCATCAAGTCTTGGGAGCTGGGCCTCTCTGCAAGCTGTGAGAAAAAGGACATTTTAGTAAATGTAAACGTTTTAAAAATCAAAACTATAACAACACAGTATATACAGATTAATTTATGTATATGGGGTGTTAAATGCAACAGGGCAGGAGAGATGGAGGAAGGCAAGATTTTCAGCCCAAAAACATCTTGAATGATAATTTTTTGATGCGTTAATGACCTTTTTGAGCTTGAATTACCAGCTATTTTAATTGTATAGGAAAGAGCAACTTGGACATTCTGCTAAACATCTATTTTTATGATCCACAAAAAAAAAAAAACCTGCGCTTTGTTAACTATGTCTTTAAGGGTATAAGTCATTATGGCTGTAAGCACCACTCTTACTTGAGAATAACTATAAAATTGGATGTATTCCTTAAAACATTCACTACCAGTAAAAAAAAGTCGCAGTTTCCACATAAACATTAAGCAGAACAACTGAATAACTGATTTCAACATTAATAATAATAAGAAATGTTTATTGAGCAGCAAATCATCATATTAGAATGATTTCTCAAGGATCATGTGACACTGAAGACTGGAGTAATGATGCTGAAAATTCAGCTTTACCATCATAGGAACAAATTACATTTAAAATTTATTAAAACAGAAAACAGTTATGTTAAATTATAATATATCACAATATTTCACACTATTTTTACTGTATCTTTAATCAAATAAATTTAGCCTTAATGAGAATTATGAGATAATGAGAGACTTCCTTCAAAGCATTAAAAAATCTTACCGACCCCAAACCTATGAACCTTAGAGTCCCTTTTTATTCTTTATTATTTTAGGCAAATAGTACAGTTACCAAATGGAAGTTTAAGAATTTGATGAAGTAAATGAAAAAAAAAAAAGGCAAGAGATGTGCCCTAGACGGTCGCTTACAGTAAGTTGCCTAATTGGTTGACCGACCTTGTCTAAACCTCTCCATCCAGGTCAACATCTCTTATCTGCCAGAACTATTCTCAATACACGTGGCAACCTAAAGACGCATCTCCTTGAAGAGGAAATCCCTAAATAACCCTTCATGTACAGTTGTGGCTGAATTTGGCATCCTGGAGGTAAACATAAGGTGAGAACCAGGTTTGGAATTGATCCGATTTGAATTCTGCCATGCATGATCAATCTAATCCAGCTGGTAAACTTTGTATAGAAATAATCAACACACAAAAAAAGTGTTTTTTGTCCATACAATGTCCAATGCTGTTTTGAACCCCAGTGACAAAAGAGAAAAGAAAAAAAGATTAAGCTTGCTTCAGAATACCTTGTATTCTGTGTATTAATGTGTATTAAAGAAAACAATTTCTATTTCTACAACAATATAAAAGACATCATGTAATCTGATGTTATCTCTGATGTTAAGGGAAATGCATCAGGGAGAATTCCTGTGGGGGGCAAATATCCTCACAGCTGTTATGCTCATATTCATCTCCAGACTGCACCACAAAGCCTAGCAAACACTGCTCTGTGTCAAAATACGAGTGAACGTGAGATCCAGCACTTTTCCATGGGTCGTGAACTCTAGTTCACATTATGATAGCCAAAGTAAGACAAACCAGGTCAAGATAAGTGTAAGTGAAAACATGAAGATTTCCATAGAGGCTTTCAGTATGAGTAATGAGTCATTGCTCAACCTCGACTAAACTAACACTTTTACTCCCTACTTCCCATTCATACATTCAGACCCACTCAGCGCAGATGGATTTAGAGATGGGTGATAGCAATAGTTGGCCAGGCTTTCTGTCACCCAAGCAAAAGGGAAAGAAATGTACTCCACCTTCAGGATGTGACCTCAGTGGAATGTCCTTTCGACATAATAATAAAACAGGAGTGATGACACACATGCATGTACACACATGAACTGGTCATATAAACGCGTTCTGCCCTCTTCACGAGATTGTGGTGATTTAACCGTACAGTTGAGGTTCTGATGCGATAGACAAAAACGATCCGCACACACGCTCCTGACCTCTTTCTTGGAGCTTTCTGAAGAGCTGAAGGGAAGTGAGGCGCTTCCTGGATGCTAAAATAAGGGTCTTGAAAGGGGGAGAGGAACTGAGCTTTCTCAAGCAGTCTTACCTCCTGAAGCTTGTCAGACACTGCTGAAAGCACTCGACCCCAGAACCGCAGGTCCATCCCAGTCGTGTGATTATCCAGGACCATGGGCAACTAAACACAGAGAGAAGGAAAGAGACGTTTGAGTTTATATGAAACCAAGTAAAAAAGAAATTAGGTTACAAATCAGTATATAATTACTTTGAGTACACAATTCTAAACATGTTATTCAATAGCTTTTTGTCATTTTAATACTTTTTTAAAAGTACAAATTAAAATACATTACATATCACCATTTAAAGGTGCATTGTGTAATATTTAGGAGGATCTGTTGACAGAAATGCAATATCATATACATAACTATGTTTTCAGTGGTGTTTAAAGACCTTACATAATGAACTGTTATGTTTTTATTACCTTAGAACGAGCCGTTTCTACATACACCACGGGTCCCCTTACTTTGAAATAGCCATTTTGCGCCGACATGTTTCTACAGTAGCCCTAAATGGACAAACTACTACAGAGCGCGTTTCGTCACTATGTTGTTCTTCATACAAAGAAGCTAGCTAAAGTCAGCGAATAAAACACTAGCCGCGTTTCCATTACCCTTCAAATTGCGCAAATTGAAATTGCGAATTAAAAATACGCTCAATGGAAACACGTCAATTTCGCAAAAACTCCCGTTTATCGCAAAAAAGTTTTTACGCTCTCATGAGGTGGTTTTTCAGGCAATTCGAAAAAGGAATATTTCGCAAAACTGCAATGGAAACAGTTTTTGCGCATTTACAGTCACCTGACTTAGAAGACGCGGTGTGTTTGAGGTCTATGTATAGCTACGCAAATAGGCCTAATAATTATTTTATATTGTTTTATTTTAACATTTAATAGGCTATATTTAGAAGACGCTTTTATGCAAAAAAAGAACAAAGCTGAGTGTGGAGCGCGCACTGCATGGCACGGAGGCGGGGGCGCGAACACTTGCATTTTCCTATCAACAGTGGAAACAACTTAAAAATACTCTATCATTTCTGGTCATACAGAAAATAATAATACATTATTCTCAACTACTTTTATTTGTGTAAACTCACAATAACAAAATAAAACGTTGTGCTTTTGTAAAGTAAAAGAAAACAATCAGACGCACTTTCATGATCTCCGTAAACTGGAGCGCGAGAACTGAAACAAAATATAGGCTAAAGCTTGAAATGTTCACTTTAAAACGAACAAATTCGAATCGAAAGCTAATACCTTCTGATTTTGTAATGCATTTCAAGTGCATTTCTCTCTAAAAGCGCATCTGCTTAACAGCGGAGCGGAGATGGAGATGGATGGAGATGTGATTTTAGCCAAAACAATAGTTTATTAATAATATTAATGGCTCTTCTCATTCAGCACTGCGGGAAAACATCAATTCCAGGTTCTAATTTGGTCTTAGAAAACCAGTAAAATCGAGATGTTTTCCATATTAATTTGTGACTATTTTAAATGTTAAGGGGCAAAAAGTCATAAACAAAAATCTGAAAATTCGTCGATATTTACTTTTTTTGCGCAGCAGTTGGTGTAGCCAGTTCAAATTAAAATTTTGGTGTTCAACTTTGCGTTTTAAAAAGACAACAACCGTTCATTTTCGTTTTTCAATTACGGGTTAAAAAAGGAAAAACGAATGGACACAAAATAGCCTACATGGATCGTTTGGACAGAATACGAGACAGAGTTCTTTATTAAATTCATTAAAAAAACAAATAATTAGACTATAGGAATACTGGATTCTAAATCTCAAAGAAATGCCACAATCAAAACCTCGGAGCAGAAATGAGGGCGAAACACCCAGAAACTCCATGTGTCGTTCGCATTATAAGGGTCTTTCCCTGCCATTAATGCTTGGATAACACGCCACGTGTTAATAATAATGTTCCATTAATAATAATAATGTCTAATGCGGTGGCTGTGATATTATATAAACCAACGTCAGTTGCCGTGACTTATCGCGAGAGAAAAAATTACGTTTTAGTCGCATAACATCGGTTAATGGAAACGCCGTCATTTCGCAATCGTTTTTTATCGATATTTAGATAATAGCGCAAAACATTTGCGCAAATCTGTAATGGAAACGCGGCTACTGACACGATGATGAACAAGTAATAATAATGTTCGCAATAACATATCGTTTTAATGAATAATTAAGTAAACATCGTTTCTTTAATTTATCTTTATAAAGAAACCTCATTGCTTAACTGGCCACTCTCTGACGTCTCAGACGACGACATCTTTTCCTGTCGGCCACCGTAACTTCTGGTGGTTGCAATTCGTAACCTCACCACTAGATGCCTTTAAAAATCACACACTGCACCTTTAAAGGATTTTAAAATGTTTTTAAAAGTCTCTTATGCTCACCAAGGCAGCATTTTCTTTCTTTTTTTAATCACATGATCCATCATAAATCCTTCTAATACACTGATTTGGAACTCAAGAAACATTTATTACTATTATCAATGTTGAAAATAGTTGTGCTGCTTAATATTTTTGTGGAAACCGTGATACACTGATACAACCATGATTTATTAATGAACTTTTGAACAGTAGTGTATGTAAATATATTTTTCATATAATACATTTTTATTTAAATAGATGCCAAACATTTTTAAGATTTTACATTTTACGTCTATATATATATTATGTAGATAGTAGCCTACCTGTCACCTGTCCTGTTTATGTAACCCTTTAAAAATCAGCAAAAGGGTTATATAAATCCAATTTATTATGAAACAAAATGCAAAAAAATTTTATGTACATAGTTTAGTCTTATTCAGTGTCTTCTTGGTGCTACTTGTGTCTTGTATTCATTAATGGGAGCATCTCTTGTCACTGTCCAGCAATAATCTGCAAGCATCTATGGGCTCCATTTGCTCAATTTGAAGTTTTCTGCATTGTTCACACAAGTGCATTGCATCTCTGTTCACTTTGGCTAAACAGAAATGTGTCCCTTTGCAAAATCAAACACTGACAAAAAAGAGAGCACAGCCCCACAGAGTTTAGCGTTCAGCCTTAATTAAACGCACCTGATCCAGCTCATCAAGTCCTTCAGGCTTATTTGAAAACTACAGGTACTGTATGAGTTGGAGCAGGGTTTGGAATTAAACCCCCAGGAACTGAGTTTTGCACCCCCTGCTGTAAGATTTCTAGAGCTGATATAGGGCAATTTGCTCAGCAGAGTGATCATGGTGATTGCATCACCCATGACTTAACATGATGCAATTCATATCATGTATGACGGAATACCAGCTTCAGATTTTATCATTCATTGTTTTGCCTAAAAAGCAAGAACAGTCATAGATATATTCATAGATCCAGTCAAAGATGTATTTTAGTGATTTCCGGTGATCCATTCCCTTTATAACTCACTTTTCCTCTGCCATTCCCAAGTCAAGGCTCGTATACTGACCCAATAGCATATCATTCTCAGTAACCAAGAATTAGTAAAGTTTGACTACATTTATTTCAGAAGCATTTCGGCTGTAGACCAGTGTAATTAATGGTTTATCGTTTATTGATTAATTATAATGATCTTTAATAAAAGTAGAAAATGTATTTCCTCATTGCACTGCTACTTGTTTAAATGTAGACAATTTATTAGTACACATTATTCCAAATAAAAAAAAAATGTCTTTTATGAAAATATAATAACTTGCTCTGCCTCTTCCTCTGAAATGATTTGATAATGTTTTACCAAAAACAAAACGTTGTTTGGGTACTTTTCTAACAAATTCACATTCAGGTATGGATCCATTCTGATGTGTGAGGCCCACACCACAATGGGGTGAGTCAGTGTTTAAGATATGAGTAGAGATGCAAGATTAGCAACAACTTTTTCCGAAAGCTTAACATCATCACGAGACGGCAAAACTGCTCAAAGAAGTCCTTATCACCGCGAGGGTGTGTCTTCATTAATCTCATTAGTAAATTAGGCCAAGCAGTGTCATCATGCTAACGCTACCATCTGCTTTGGCCTAACCCTGGCTGAACCTCAGAGAGAGAGAGAGAGACTAAGAAAGAGAAAGCTGATAAGTAGTGTTGTTTCAGCAGTGGTATTCATAGGTCTCCTAAAATCTAACAACAGGTAAGTAGGTCTGGCTCACGATCCACATTCTTAGTTTAGTGCGCCACCTGCCAACACTTATGATGTGTTTAGAACAGCTTTTCCATAATTCCAAAACATGTGACACATCAGGTGACATCCGTACAGCTCCTGTATACAACATACTGGAGTACATTGATGAAAGTTAATTACTGTTGATTCTGACCTAAATATTTCCAAACTTTATGAAAAATATTTAAATTTCCCTGAAACAAAACATACCGGTTTAAAAATGTATAAGGCAAACAGAGAGTGAGTTACAGAGAGAGTACATTATAACACCCCGTGACCATTTAGAAACATTTCGAGATCTAAAAAAAACATTGGGAGCTTACTGGACCCACCATTAGGCTACAGTTGAACTATTCTGGTTGTATTATATATATGTATATATATATATATATATATATATATATATATATATATATATATATATATATATATATATAATAACTATTTAACTTTATAACTACTCTATTATATTTATAAATGTATAAGTTATTATAATGTCGGTATAATTTAGTCTTTAATTTACCATTCAAAGTTTGGGCGTCAGTGTAATTTTTAACGTTTCTGAAGGAAGTCTCTAAAGGCCCTTGCACACTGAGTCCGAAATTCGCGTCCGACAATGTCGCACGTTAAAAAATAAATACGACCTCACGTTATGTCAATCACGCTTGCACACTGCCTCCGAAACTTTCGTCCGTCAAAAAAAAATTGAATCAGGTTAGATTTTCTGCGTTTTTCGCATCCGTAGCAAGCATTTTGAATGGTGTTTTGACAATTCAGAGCCACCGAATCACGAAAGCGAAAAAACGCATGCGATAATTTCGGACTCAGTGTGCAAGGGCCTTAACGCTCACCAAGACTGTATTTATAAAAATAAAAATAAAAGTAATATTTTTACAATTTAAAATATCTGTTTTAGCAAAGCTGAATTTTCACCATCATTACTCGTCTTTAGTGTCACATGATCCTTCAGAAATCATTATAATATGCTGATTTGATCCTCAAGAAATATTTCTTATTATTATCAGTGTTGAAAACAGTTCAATACTGCTCAATATTTTTTAAAAGCCGTGATACATTTTTTCAGGATTCTTTGATGAATTCAAAAGAACAGCATTTTTTTAAATCGATTTTTTTTGTGTGTGTAAGAATGTAAACATCTTTACTGTCACTTTTGATCAATTTAATGCATCCTTTCTGCATAAAAGTATTCATTTCTTTCAAAATATTTGAGTGGTACAACAGTCGGCCTTGAATGTAGTTATACACAACATTTTCAATCCATTTCGTTTTGGAATTATAATTTTCAGACATTAAATTTGGTCATATTTTGGGATTGAATTACATCTCATTTCTCTAAACACCAGTATAACAGTGCCGCATGTGAAAAGAGAAAGTGCCATGACTGACCAGTCGGAAGAGCTTGAAGAAGTCTAAGTTGGCATAAAGTACATCCTCGATCTTCTGCAGTCTCTGCTGGGAAAGGGCACACATGGCGCTGTGGACCCCGTACAATCCTCTGCGGCTGGGGAAGATGAGGAATCGCTCCAGAAGAGCCTGACTGCAGGCGATCTCCTTCAGAGTCAGATCCGGGACACCATATGCAAACTGGAAACACAGGAACAGATTTTTGGGCAAAGTTCAGCATGTCCAGAATTAAAGCTCTGCTTAGTGAAGATGAGACTGCCCAGAAGATGTTGTTTTTATTGCTCAGTGGTTATTCTTACATAGCTATGAAAAACTCATTTCAGTTCTAAGTTACATTATGTTCGGTTGGAAAAACTTTGTTTTGCATAAACTATACAAAAAATAGACACAAATGAGACAATGGTTAACATTATAGTCAGAGTATAGAGATATAGAGATTTACATGTTGTGATTTGTATAGTCACAGCGTGTACAAATATTAAGGTCACATGAGACACAGCCATCTTCTAACCATATACATACTGGGAACTATATTCTCAGAAGGCGAAGCACTGCTACTTCTGCGGAGTGATTTACTCCAACTCTGACCGAACTCTGCTCCTCACCACGGGGCTTCTCAGGTTCTGCGAGCAAATCACTCCGCCCAAGTAGCAGTGCTTCGCCTTCTGAGAATATAGCTCCCAGTATGTATATGGTTAGAAGATGGCTGTGTCTCATGTGACCTTGTTATTTGTACACACTGTGACTATACAAATCACAACATGTAAATAGGGAAATGTTGGCGTTATTTTGTCACTTATTGGGAGCAGTATGCTAGCTGGAGCCATTTACCTCCAGTCTTTGTGCTAAGCTAGGCTAGCGGTGTGTGCGTCAGACAGAGTTATGGCACGCAAGGAGATGAAAAGGGTATGTATGGACTTATCTAACTCTGGGGGATATGGTGAATAAGCTATAGTCCAAAAAAGTTTTATGAGCAATAGAACCATTTTGTTTTATGAACCATATTCATCCACACAGTCATGTAGAACCGAAGCACAACCAAAACAATGTTCTTCAGCAAAATGCATAAAATTTTGTTTTATAACCGCTAAAGGGCCAAAAGTTGCATAGCATACCTTAAAACTTACTATAATTATTTACAGTGTAAGACTTTTTGAAACTCTAGAGGGCAAAAATAAGATTACTGAGGTAATGTTTATCGTAGGAAGACATTTCTGAGAAGCATCTCTATTAAGTTTCATTGCTATCTTGAAAAATGGGATTTAAATTTTTTTTTAATTTGTGTTGAAGAAATCATTCAAATACAGATTTCCAGAAACATCTCTCTACTGTACATTATGCTGTGTGTCACAATATATCGAGATGCACTTAGTAATGTGTAGGATCAAAGCAGTCTACTTAAGAGTGCTTAAAATCACTGAGACAATGGACTGCACAATAAATCAGCCTGTGTGTGAGAGGCCAGCGTAAAACAAAAGAAGACGTACGTCACCAAGACAATGACATAGAACCTCAGGAAGGGCTCTCAGTGACTGTTAAACACCATAAAAGACAACAAAAACCCACTAGATTTCGCTGGAAACATCTAGTGAGTCCCTATAGGAGTGTATGAGGATGTGACGGCGTGGCAAGATTCTTGTGGAAGTGGAAGCTGATCAAGCCTTTATGAAAGCAAACGTCTCACAAGAGAAGCAGCCATTGTGCTATTGAAAAATAGTAGCCTAAAAAGTTAAATTTGCCATAACTTACTTGCTCCACCCGCAATAGTGCACTTGTAAGATCATTCACAACAGCTACTGAAAGCCCAGCGTCCCGCAGTAGGAATGACGTTAGGCTCTCGTCATCCTTCAAAATGTCCTCCACTTTCAGTCCTTTACCTGAGAGCACAGGGGAAAGGAAAGAACATGGAGGGAAACATATGATTAAACATCAATGTAGCCTACGTGTGTGAGTACATAAAGGGGGAAAAAAATCACAGTTTCAGTATTGATAACTACATTTGTACAATGAAAATGTAAGAAAATGTGTGTGCCTATGCAAAACTCACTGCCATTGTTCACTCAATTTATTGTCCAGACAATAAAAGTCCAAGCCTCATTTAAGTATGTAAAGGTCATAAAAGATTTGTTTTAGATCATAAAAATTGCTTTCTTAAACTAAATCCTTTAAAACTTTTACTTGAGATACAAATATTCCCCTGTTTGTGGCCTAGTTACGTACATGTGAAATGGGAAGAATGCATTCCACACCTTCTTAACTGAAGCACTCTTAACATTGCAGCAGAGTGCTGACCAGCGTGTATAATGACTTTGACATATATTCACTCAGAGGACAAACTGTGCTGACAAAGTGCTTCAATGGATCACTTGATCACTGAATTCTTTGCTGAAAGCTTTGTCGCTCAACAGTATATACTCTGTGCTGAAAGGTTACGACATGGGAGTCGTGTGTGGAGAAAGTGCTGACAGATCCAACTAATTCACTGCAGTTAAAGGTGTTCAGAGATATACTAATAGGGCTGTTACTTGTATAAAATATTTGATAAGACATGTTATGAAAATGTATTTTATGTGACATTAAAAAGATGCAAATGATCACTGTGATGAGATATTTTTCCAAGTAGGATGTGTCCCTGGATCAAAATCCTAATTGGTCCTAGAACATTTCTGGAATGGGCCTAATAGTAGACAAGATGTTTATGAATAAAACTTCAATTTTCTTTTATGAACTTTTATGATACTTTAATGGCATTTTTTATTTTTAAGTTGGCATTATTATATTAAATTGTATTATATGCACTACTGTTTAAAAGTTTGGGTTCAGTAAGATTTTTTAATTAATACATGTATTATTAAATTGATCAAAAGTGACAGTGAAGACTTTTACATTGTTACAAAAGATTCCCGTTTTCAAATAAATGCTTGACCTCTACTCATTAAAGAATCATGAAAAAATGCTTCACTGTTTTAAAGTGGTGGTTGATTATGATTTCACTTTTCTAACTTTAATGTTGCTGTTTGAGCATAAACAACATCTGCAAAGTTACAACGCTCAAAGTTCAAAGCAAAGGGAGACATTTGCTTTTAAAGAAATAGTTTTTTAAGGACTACAACAAACGGCTGGTACAGACTACACAACATTCCTCCCGGGTTAGTGACATCACTAACTCTAAAATTTACATAAACCCCGCCCTCGGGAACACGAAGTCCATGTTGAGAAGAGGAAGAGTTGTTGTAGTACAGCACATTTGTGAGTCTGCTCAAGCTGTCGCCTCCTCTTTTCACATGCAATACAGTACGTAACACAAATGCAATTGCTTGTCACTCTGTAGGCATCTTACAACAGTTCCCACACAAGTGATTTTATAGATTATCATGACAGAATATGCTAATCAAAGACTTGAAGATAGTTAACTCCACATCAGCAACATAAATTGCAGAAACGTCCTGTTGCATTCTACATGTTGTCACTTCTTTTTGAGTCTCTCCATTGTTGTCCGACTCCAGTTTAAACATAAAAGGCAGAACAGTTTCTGACATTTTAGAGCTTGTCTGCGTGAGGTAATCGAAGATACTAATACACACGAGCTCTTGAAGCCCTGCCCTCTGTGCTGGGAGCAGCAGCTCATTTGCATTTAAAGAAACACGAAACGATGTGTTTTTACTGACCCTCAAAAAGGGACAATTTTAACACGCATTAAAAACACATCTGTGGGGTATTTTGAGCTAAACCTTCACATGAACACTCTTGGGACAACAGAGACTTATTTTACATATTGTAAAAAGGGGCATTATACCACCCCTTTAAACACTGATAAAAAATAATACATGTTTCTTGAGCAGCAAATCTTCATATTAGAATGATTTCTGAAGGATCATGTGACACTGAATACTGGAGTAATGGTGCTGAAAATTCAGCTTCGAATCACAGGAATAAATTACATTTAATTTATTAAAATACATTATTAAAATAAAAAAACATTTATTTTAAATTGTAGTAATATATTACTGTTTTTGCCATATTTTTGATCAAATAAATGCAGCCTTGGGGAGCATAAAATACTTTTAAAAACAGTAGAGTACCGGTAATTATATTAAAAAGAGCCATCACCTCATGTTCCACAGTAGAAAGAAATTCTTACATGTTTTGAATGACATGAGAAATAATTTCCCACTGATTTCATGGCTAGGACTATATTTGACAGGAATGTTGTCCCAGGACAAACTAAATATGTTAATAAGAGAACACATCCTATTTAGAAAAATCTTGATCACTGGACATTTTCCTAAAAAAAAAAAATTACTTTCCCAAAGCAGAAAAATTCACATCATCTATTAAGAAAGACTTGGGTTTTCCCTCACACTATAAGGACTAGTCATCAACCCATTAGAGGGAGTAGGAAAAGGAAACAAGTAATGCGAGGAGTGGAAGCACAAGAGAGGAAATGCCCACTCTCTCCATTCATCACTCAGATCCATTAAAGAGGTCCCATCAGTTCCTCTGAGGGCCAGGTTATGGGTCAGACAGCAGACCCTACCCACGCTCTACATACCTGCCACCAGCTCAGGATTGGTGCGCAGCGTCTCCATGAAGTTGCTCATGATAGTGACTTCATGCCACAAACGACCAAGCTGACGGAACTCAGTGTCGTTGAACAGCAGCTCCTGAGAATCCATGTAAAACCGTGCCAGTCTAAGGATGTTATAGAAATGAGTAACAATGATAACCTGGAACTGGGATTGGAAGTACATGTAAATTAAAAACAAGGTTCTCTCAAAGTTATGAACAAACATTCTTCCAGAAAAGATAATAAAACATTCGTTCATGGGTATCTGGGGCCGTATTCACAAAGCATTTTATCTTACCACTAGGAGTACTCCTAAATCGCACTAAAAGATTTTAGCTAGGAGTTTTCTCTTAAAAGTTATTCACAACGCCTTTCAGACCTACTCTTAGTAAAGAAAAATGACAACTCCTAAACTAAGAGTGAGTCTTCATTGCTATGGATGACGTCATTACTCATGCACGAGCTTGACTGAAGTGACCACCTTGATTGGCTGATGATTGTAACGCGGGAATGATTCCAAACACCTCCCCTACGATGATGAGTGACAGGTGACAGGTCTGAGAATGCGTGCGCTACACAAGTAGTGCGAAGGACGGAAGATGATGAATAACTGAATAAATAGCCTAAATGAATAAAGAGTAAGGCAAAACAAATAGCCTAGTAGCCTAATGAAACATATGGATTGATGCAATATCTTTGCAACATTATTGAATTAATCTGTCACTATATGCCTCTGCCTACGTTTGCAAAGAGAAGAACATTTTAATTTGATTCACAATGAAACGTTACAATTAGTTTACATGCAATGAGTAGCCTAGTTTTGGTTGTTGTTGGTGGCATTATTGCATCCCTAGTTATGCCTACAATGCAAAATAGTTCCCTCGCGATTGGAAGCTCCTGTAGCCGCCGCATACGCATTTCAAAACATCGCAACGTGAAATGCCACAAAAAGCGGTTTGTGAATAGGTCTTAGTGAGTTAGGAGTCTTCTCGACTTCTTTTAAGCTGTCCCAGACTTAGGTGCTACTTTTAGGGCTAAAATGCTTCGTGAATTACTCTTACTCAAAAAAATTAGGAGTCCTAAAGTTACGAGTGACACGCCCATTATTTTTAGGAGTTGCTCCTAAATTCGCCAGTTAGGAGCTACTTTTAGCCTTAAAATTCTTTGTGAATACGGCCCCTGGGCCCGTATTCATAAAGATTCTAAGAATCCTCTCAGAAAACTCTTAATTTAGCTTAAAAACTTTTACATAGGAGTCTTAGCTTAAGAGCGATTCGAGGCCGATCTGAGAGCAACTCTGAGCAAGGAAAAGACAAAAACTTTCATCTTAGTGAGGAGGCGGGGCTGACCCCGTTGCTATGTATGACACAATCTTTTGAAGACTGTGATTGGCTGGTTGTCCAAGAAGGAAAAAAAGAGTGATTTTAAGTATAGGGTCTATTCTAAGCCTTCACTTTGAAATTACATGCGACTGTGTACATTACACACTGCTGCATTGTTGCATTTTCCCAGTTGCCAAATATCGTAATGTAGTGATTACTTTAATTTCTGGCGCTACGGCATTTCTGCACTGTGTCGGAGATGTTAGCGCGTCTCTAAGATCAGTCACAAACATGATCCCTGCACAATCTAATCTATAGCGTTTTATTAACTCACTGTCATCCATTGTCTGCAACACATTTCTTCTCCTTTGTCTTTCTGCCATGTTCTCCTCTGCTAAAGAAACTCTTCAGCCTCTGAAAAGTCCTCGTCCGTACTCCTTACAATTTTGACCTTAAGACCTCTTTTAAGGGTTAAGATGCTTTCTGAATTACTTTTTTCTTTACTGGGATTTTTTCTTTAATTTTAAGAGTAAACGCCCACATTTCTAAGAATTTTCTTAGAATTTTGTCACTAGGAGCTACTCTTTGCATTAAGATTCTTTATGAATACGGGCCCAGGGCCCGTATTCATAAAGATTCTAAGAATACTCTCAGAAAACTCTTAATTTAGCTTAAAAACTTTTACGTAGGAGTCTTAGCTTAAGAGCAATTCGGAACTGATCTGAGAGCAACTCTGAGTAAGGAAAAGACAAAAACTTTTATCTTAGTGAGGAGGCGGGGTTGACCCCGTTGCTATGAATGACACAATCTTTTGAAGACTGTGATTGGTTGGTTGTCCAAGAAGGGGAAAAAAGTGATTTTAAGTATAGGGTCTATTCTAAGCCTTCACTTTGAAATTACATGCGTAATTTTTCCTATTTGACCGTTCTCACACACACACATTGTATATATAAATCCTTATTTTATTAACCATGCTGTTGATTTCCTATAAGGTATTTGCTTGGCTTAGAATGATAAAAATTGTTCCACTCTTTCCAATTACACTGATTGTTGGCATGTCTATTTAAATGGTGGTTTGAATGTTGGTTTTAATGTATCAAACATGGAATTTTCCCAGTTGCCAAATATCGTAATGTAGTGATTACTTTCATTTCTGGCGCTATGGCATTTCTGCGCTGTGTTGGAGATATTAGTGTGTCTCTAAAAAGATCTGTCACAAACATGATCCCTGCATGATCTAATTTAAAGCGTCTTATTAACTCACTGTCATCCATTGTCTGCAACACATTTCTTCTCCCTCTTCGTCTTTCTGCCATGTTCTCCTCTGCTAAAGAAACTCTTAAGCCTCTTAAAAGTCCTCGTCCGTGCTCCTAACAATTTTGACCTTAAGACCTCTTTTAAGGGTTAAGATGCTTTCTGAATTACTTTTTTCTTTACTAGGATTTTTTCTTTAAATTTAAGAGTAAACGCCCACATTTCTAAGAATTTTCTTAGAATTTTGTCACTAGGAGCTACTCTTTGCATTAAGATTCTTTATGAATACGGGCCCAGGGGCCGTATTCACAAAGCATTTTATCTTACCACTAGGAGTACTCCTAAATCGCACTAAAAGATTTTAGCTAGGAGTTTTCTCTTAAAAGTTATTCACAACGCCTTTCATACCTACTCTTAGTAAAGAAAAATGACAACTCCTAAACTAAGAGTGAGTCTTCGCTGCTATGGATGACGTCATTACTCATGCACGAGCTTGACTGAAGTGACCACCTTGATTGGCTGATGATTGTAACGCGGGAATGATTCCAAACACCTCCCCTACTACGATGATGAGTGACAGGTCTGAGAATGCGTGCGCTACACAAGTGCGAAGGACGGAAGATGATGAATAACTGAATAAATAGCCTAAATGAATAAAGAGTAAGGCAAAACAAATAGCCTAGTAGCCTAATGAAACATATGGATTGATGCAATATCTTTGCAACATTATTGAATTAATCTGTCACTATAAGCTATGCCTCTGCCTACGTTTGCAAAGAGAAGAACATTTTAATTTGATTCACAATGAAACGTTACAATTAGTTTACATGCAATGAGTAGCCTAGTTTTGGTTGTTGTTGGTGCCGGTGGTGTTATTGCATCCCTAGTTATGCCTACAATGCAAAATTGTTCCCTCGCGATTGGAAGCTCCTGTAGCCGCCGCATACGCATTTCAAAACATCGCAACGTGAAATGCCACAAAAAGCGGTTTGTGAATAGGTCTTAGTGAGTTAGGAGTCCTCTCGACTTCTTTTAAGCTGTCCCAGACTTAGGTGCTACTTTTAGGGCTAAAATGCTTTGTGAATTACTCATATTCAAAAAAATTAGGAGTCCTAAAGTTACGAGTGACACGCCCATTATTTTTAAATATTTAATTTTTCAAATTTTTAAATTCGCCAGTTAGGAGCTACTTTTAGCCTTAAAATTCTTTGTGAATACGGCCCCTGGTCTTTATAATGTTCTCAAAAACTATCGTCCATGGAATGTTTTTAACTGAAGCGTTTACTTGATTGTTCACCAAATGTTTCATTATGTTATAGGAAAACTTTGAAAAGTAACATTCCCATTATGTGTTTTCCCATTAAGTTCATATAACCAAGAAAAAAACAGTATTAAAACATTTAAAAATGGAAGAGAACATTTAGAAGTAACATTTAATAAGCAAAACGTTTATAGAACATATATTTTTGGCTGGGTCCCACCATTTTGTGGAATTAACTTCCATAAAAAAAAGCTTTCTTATTGGGATAAGACTAAATTTACAATCCCAAAATGTTAGTTGGACCTCCTGCAAAACTCCTCTGCATGGGAAGACACATTTTTCATCTAAACTGAATTGTGTCAGAGGACTATCTCTGAACGCCTACACAACACAACATGTGCTAGATAGGAAAATCTTCCAGATTCGAGCTGTGGAGGAGCGTCTGACTCACATGGAGTTGTGGTAGTTGGAAACGACCCCAGGCGACTCTCCTCGGGTTTGATGGCGAAAACATGGGTTATTAGCATTGCAGAAAATCCCTTGGATCCAAGGCAGGATTCCCGTTGAGGGCATAGCCTTGCTGGGAAAATGACCTGCATTTACAGATATGATAAGCAGACAGATGTTGTTGGAAACTTTTTGTTATTTGAAAACTCTTATCATTATCAATATATGGCTGTGAGCGTGACATTACACAACCGGAACTAACTATATACGTTAATGTGTATTCTTACATTCATGTTGGCGATACAAGGGATTTGCTCTTCGTAGCCAGACAAGTCCAATGAATAAAACCACAGGCCACAGAATCTCAACCAGGAAGCGAATCTGTACACACAACAAGAGAGCAGTATGTTCAGAAACACGTCAGATCTGAATGTAGGATTGTAGCAATGCTGGTAACACTTTGTAATACAAAAAAAGCTATAAACAATAAAACAATAAACAATACTATTTTTACTATTCACATTAATAAATACTGTACTATTTAAAGTATTTATTAGTTTATAAAATGTTATTTTATACATTAATGCATTTTTAACATTTCAAGTTGTACCAACTAAAACAATCTAACTTGACTATAAATTAAAAATGAAGATGATAAAACTGAAATGATACTTCTTCACCCCCTATACTCAATAACTTTTGTTTTTATTGAAGAACCTTCTGAAAACACAAAATGAATTGTAGTTAATTAATTTATATCATTTATTTTATCAATACTCTCAGTTTCTGATGATAAAAAGTTTTATAACAAGCAGCTTTTGTCATAATTACCACAGAAATACAGGAAATATCTTACTCTATGGGCCTCGATTACTAAATACTGTAATGAATTACTGTTCTTTGTTAGGTCATAATATATTAACTATACAGCAATTTTGAACAATACAATAATTCTTTTTCATGTATATGGTTATTCAACTGATAAATGGCCAATATTAAAATTATATACTAATTTGTCTAAATAAATGGAAAAGAAAACAATAAAAACATTAATTTAAGCATTAACATTTTATACAGTATGATCAAATTGATATTCATTTTCAGATACATGAAAGGGGTAGGCCTAATCTCATTGTAAAAATATGCAAAATAAGGATTTAGGCTAACATTTAATATCAAATATTGACAGATAAATCTAAATAAATTTCTCCAAATTCGCAAATGAACGATTTGGTACCAAATCATGCATAGAATCAAACCTTACTAAAAAGTGTTGCCCTTATGTTAAACAGTCGACAAAAAAAGTACACACATTATTTACTAAAAAAAATATACTCTATAAAATGCTGGTTTGTTTGTTAGGATCAAAATTTGATAAAAAACCTAACCGCTGGTTTAAATTTTTTAATTCAATTGTTTAAACCCAACGGTTGGGTTCATTCGTATTTGACCCAAACATTGGGTTGAATCAACCCAGCATTTTTATCCAACACTCAGTTTTCCGCTTCAGAGTGTTATATTTTGGTTTTGTGTGGTATGTCACACCTCATTGCCTAAATCCTGCACTCAGAACCAAATATCTGAGGCTTGTATTAAATGATATAAACAGAGCGCGCTAAATATAAGCTGTCTTTCTTGAGGCTTTAGAAACTACAGCCTGCGATGATGATTGTTTTGTGACTCCGTTGAATCGGTTAATTGTAGGCTACCTTTTGTCTCTTGCGGAGTGTCCAGTTCTTCCACAGCAGCAGACGGATCTTGCTGCTTGTGTTCATGGCTCCAACTCAACCCCTTGTAGGGGTCACCAAAACACAACAAACCTAGCAACACATCACATACTTCACTCTTACAATCAAACTGAGAGAAAACTTGCAAATGTTGTAGCCTATTGCAATTCAAGTGACAGATAAATACTGTTAGCATTTTAGAGCTTTACATGTGACCATGTGATCAGATTTTAGACGACCAACAGTCATTCCTTTATCATTTTATATATAAAAATTAAACAGCAGTTTTAGTGCTTGGAGACTTGTTTGTTAGTCATGTGAAATTGGGTCACAAATCTTTAAAGGAAAATGTGGGCCTAGCATTGAACCACTGAACTATTTTGAGCCACAGCAATGACTACAGCAAGACCAAAACAGTCACAGACAGAGCTGTTATTATGTCTGTAAGACATCTAATTTTCCACAGTGATCTTTTTACACAAACACTGATTAAAGCTCTTTGAGCTCAGGTTCAGATACAAATGTCTCATTTTACAGAGTCTCTTTTGACAGTTATATTACAAGTATACTTGATCTTTATGGCTAAATGATGATAGAATTAAAATGCCTATAACATGCTATTCTCTACCGAGGCCAACAACTTTAACCTGTCGTGAATGTACACTACTGTTCAAAGGTTTGGTGTCAGTAAGATTTCTTAATGTTTTTGAAGGAAGTCTCTTGTATATAAATATGTATTTTCAGCATCATTACTCCAATCTTCAGTGTCACATGATCCTTCAGAAATCATTCTAATGTGATGATTTGCTGCTCAAGAAACAGTTATTATTATATCAATATTTTTGAGTAAAACGTGATCATTTTTTTCAGGATTCTTTTAGAAACAGTAAGTTTCAATAGAACAGCATTTACTTGAAATAGAAATCTTGTTAAATTATAAATGGCTTTACTGTCACTTTTGATGAACTGAATGTATCCTTACTGAATAAAAGTACTAATCTTTAAAAAACCGAAACAAATAAAATATCTCACTGATCATAAACGTTTGAACAGTAGTGTATGACCAAAAAAATGGTATGCTTACCTCAGAGCTGAAAAGATTTGAGTCCCTCAATATTCGCATGTAAAGGTACATAATTACAGTCCATGATAGTCGCTGAAACACAACAGCCAAACTTGCAGCTCCTGACTGACTCAGGTGATACCACTAATCTGATTGCCTTAATCTGCTGGGTTAACTTGGCTATCAGCAAAGCCCTCCATTTTAACATGACTACTATTTCTTTACATGTACATGTGGTGGATCGATGGATTAGGAGATGCTAATAATGTGTGTTGTGTTATATTATGTATTATATGGGCATTTGGAGTATGTGTGCTTTATTTCATATCTCCTATTTCTGTGTTTGTTGGATGAGTCAGAGCTGAGCAGCTCAGTGCTGGAGCTCAGGTGACGTGTCTAATTAGGGATGAGGAGGGACAGAGTCTGTCCCGGACAGTTACAGATACACAGGGAGTGAGGACAATAGGCAAGAAGCAGGACACTGGTTTGACCTCCACATAAAATACAGCAGCTAAATTCAACTTTGACAAGAAATATTGAACATTCTCACCTGATTAAATTTAGCTTTAATCTATTTTTAAATTCAGTTTAGTTTTAATCATTTTAGTGCTTAAACTTAAACGCATTTTATTTTTAGTGCCAAGTCAACATTTCTGATTTTAAGTTTTATTTTAAGCCGTTCATCTAATATTTATATTTTATTTCAGCTTTATTTCAATAAACAAAAATGATTATAACTGGTTTTAGATTTAGTTAACAATAACAACACTGCGAGGGACTCAAACCCTGTGTGACGACAATATCTTTTTGATTTGGGCCAGTAATAAACCACCAGTAATATACCTAGCAACCACAAAAAATAAATAAATAAACCCTATCCCCTTGGACAGCACGCCAAATACGCATAACCTTTACTCTATTTAATTATATGCAAGTGTGAACTCCTGAAACACCTCAGCGATGTGTTTCAATGCCCTGGCAACAACCCATAGCATCACAGTGGCCACTCATTTTTCATTCGGAAATTTAAAAAATGTAGTCTTTATATTTAATCCACTTTTACATGTAAATGGACAAAACAGAAAAGAAATATGTGCAGAAAATATAAAACTAGTTTTCACTAAATATTTAATCGCAAATGTTGCACGTCTTCAAGAATTGTTGGTATGTTTATGGCAGAAGGTTATGTGTACAAAATGAAAACAAATGCATATGTAACTCTGAAATAAAACAGAAACAGATGCACTTACGCAGCCTAAAACACGCAAGAGCAGAAGCGTTTCTGAGAGACAAACTATAAAACAAAAAAACAGCCGGCAGTAACTGTATTACATCATGGCTAGGCAGTGATGATGCGGTGGTTAGGCTTAGCAAGTGCATCACAATGAACAGGTTGCCATACATTTACAGTACAGACAACACTATAAACACTCCTGTTGAGTTGATACAATTATTACACAGAACTTCTGATTTTAATAACACATTAATATAACTGATTATTTAATGATATAGAAGTGTCTCTTGGCCATCTTATCACAGTGAAGGAGATAATGAGAATGAGACACATTTGGCATAAATGTTCAGAAACAATATACAAAAATAACATAAAAGAGTGCTCACTTACAGTTAAGTGAATGTCACAAATGTTTTGGACCTTTGCTGATATTTCCGACTCATACAGTAGCTTAAAGGGACATTAACAAAGAGCTAGTAATCCAGAAAAAAATTCACGGAGACGTTTCACCTCTCCTGTAATATTTTTGCCCTTTCTCAAAGGGATATTAAAACAATTTCATATATACAGTATGGCACAAAAAGACATACAGATATAAAGCCGTAGATAGTATTAACATTGACATTGTGAGGGTTGTGGAGGAATCAGTCACTGTCACATATCAGGAGAATACTGTACCAAGCGTGACAAAAACTGCCCTAGTGAACAACCCCAGAAGCCAACAGATTTGGCTTTTTTAACAGTCAGGTTTTTTTTTTTTAAACAAAATGTGCCTCTCGCTGCTCCAGCTCCTGCACACGACGACTGCGTCTCTGATAGAGGGGTTTGGCGTCTGTTGGGTTTAACTCCTCAGCGCTGGATCCTGGAGACTGAGGCGGCGAGAGCGTGATGGGGCTTAGCGATTCGCTTTCCGACAGTCCTTCTTCTGCTCCTCTTGATACAGTGCTCGTCACTGTTGTAAAATTGGGCTTGGGCGTTAGAGCGATAGTCACCGGTGTTGTTGGTGTGGCGGGGGGGGTCGTCACTGCAGTGGAGACTGTTGCTGCTGTTGGTAATATGGTAATGGCTGTTGTGTAAACTGTTCCTGTAGTAGTGGTTGGTGCTGCTGAAATGGTTTTTGACAGCGAGTCAAATGACCTGAATGGGCCTCCTGATGGAGGTCTGTAGAACGTTCCAGGAGGTGGTTTTAGTGTCCGTGGAGCTCGGAAGGATATTGGAGCCCCGCTGGACTGACCTGTACCATCTTTTCTAGCAGCGATGCTGTGGGGTACAACACTAATTTCAGACAGTTTCGGCCCGCCAGAAGGTGGCAGGTTGGCCACTATCATTGCAGTTCTGGGTGTCACATCGTAATGTCTGTACTGTCTGTCCCATGTCCTCCTCAGTGTCTGAGTGTCGATGAAGGGGTTCCTGTTATAGTTTGAGAGTCGTGGTGTCGAAGGCTTCTCCGGTTCAGTGGTCTCCTGAATGGCGGCAGGCGAGTGTTCATGCTCCACGGTGCTGCGGCTGTTGCGCTCGTTGAGCAGTCGGTCCACGGGCATGCTGATTGGTCGAGACACCTGCTTGGAGCGATGGGGACGCAGCTGCACCAATCGGCTGTTGGCACCGGGCCGGCTGAACACAGATGTGGCTTTCTGCATGTCCACAGAAGATGAGTCAACCCCATTTATATCTGAGCCCTCACCCACTGGAGAGAAGAGAATACTGTTAAACTTAATTATACAAACTATTCTTTCAAAAGAGACTCTCAGTAACCTCTTATTGCATTTAAAATCTGAATACGACTTTTGCATTTCCGGGTCAGTTTTGACCCAGTGGGACATAAGGTTATAAAACAGTCATAACTTCATATTTTTCTAAACTAAAAATCATATAGTATTTAAAAAAAAAAATATATATATATATATATATATCTCATAGTAAATGCACAAAGCTTTCAAAGTTTTGAATGTTATTACCATGTTATTACTACAATTACCCAATATTTATTAATGATTTTTTTTTTTTCAATGTAAAGGCCTTTCACACCAAAATTTAAATAATAAGGCTGAAGGAAATGCAAATTCACAAGTGTACAGTGGAGGGCACAGCTCAAACAATCCTTTCAGCTGTGCTGTCATTCTGGATTGCAGAAGAATAGAATGCAGAAGAAGAAACTTCAACACTTAATTCACTAATAAAAACTAAAAATCTAAAGTCATTTTTGCTTATGGTTTAACTGACTTATCAAAAGTCAGCAGCAGCAAGTACATAAATAAACAACAATAAATAACTTTACATCAATAAAGTGAGATTAAATGCATAAAAATATTTGTTTAATTTAACATTTAATTATTGGAGGTTTGAGTAGTATTCTTTCACTGATTTTTATTTCACTGATTTTATTCATTTTGATGAATAGTGAATCTGTTTTTGTGCAAGTGAGATTAGCATATGCATGCTCACATTTAGTCTAGAACTTCAGTAACCATCATGTTCATAGCGCACACAACGCCTCTGCACTTAATCACGATTTTTCTCAAAATTGGGACAGGAGAGCTCTTAGTCAATAAATGGGAAAACAAAGTAATGTGCATTACTTTTTTGAAAAAGTAATTCAGATATTTTGTTGTAAATTTAAAAGTAATGCATTACTTTGCAAGTTACTTGAAAAAAAAGTAATCTGATTACGTAACCCCAACACTGATTATCAGTATTATTACAATGTTTTTAAACAAAATATTAAAAAAAAAATGTTCATGCTGCCATGGTTTATCAGTTTTAATTTCACCAAAGATGAGCAGAGACACTCATACTAACCAGGTGTTTGCGCTCTATCATCCCCTGTCTTCATCTCCTTCACTCCCTCCATAAGCTGTGCAGAGGTAATCACAGACGAGTGTCTCTTGTAGACTTTCGCACTCTGTAAGAAGAATAAACACAGATCACAAATCATAAATGCTAACATTTCCTAAAAATGTCCTTAAAGCAAGTGAGGTCTAGTTTCCGTTCTTTGGCCCATCTCACCTCTTTGATATCCATGAGAGATCGGGAGTGGCGGCTGAGTTTTGGCTCTTTGTCCTGCATGTTGGGCACAAGTGAAGCCTGTGATGCCGTAGGACTGGTGGGAGACACAGGGCTGAGGGGGACATCAAAGATCATCTGGTGGTAACTGATGAGCAGTTCCACCATGCGGGCCTGGTGGGGGTAGTCAACCAGAGAGGACAGCGACACTTCCGTCTCCAACTGCCTTGGCTTTATGAGCGTGGGACCGAAGATGATACCCAGGTTACTAGCCGTCATCTTGTTCTCCTCAGATTGCTCTGTTACTCTGTAGGACAATGATGTTTTAGAGTGGTGGATTTATATTTCACTCTCACTAAACACATTTAAGGGCTTCAAGCAACAAGCAATGAAACCAGATTCAGACAATGGATTCCTGCTTTTTGCAACATTCATTGTATTTTACAGATGCTTATGTTTATGGTTTGTGTTAGCATACCTGTGCAGATGTGTGATGAGGAACTGCAGGGTTCTGTAATGGGCTGCAGGAAGCTGGCGAAGGAGGTCTCTAATTTTGAAGAGAACTCTTTTAAGCTCAATGCTGAGGCACAGCTGCTCCCCTGGTGATTTCTCTTTAGCAGAGTCAGTCTCATCCAGGTTCTGAGTCTCTTTTGCCAGGCCAATGACATCATTATAATACCGATACAGAATCAACGGCTCTGGCAACTGAAAAAAAAAAAAAAAAAAAAAAACATTATTCTTTTTACAGGCAATGTCGATTATTCTTTTTACAGGCAATGTCGATCATCAAAAAGTAAAAAAAAATAATACAAAAAAAAAAAAATTTCTAAATGAGAAAAGCAATGGAAACGCCTACTTTTTCAGTGGCGTTGGTTCCATAAGTATATTTCCCATTCATTTCTCCCATAGGGATTTTAAAAAGTCTTTGTTAAAGCGTTATAAGCCATGAACCAAGCCAACCAGCTATGAGGTGAATCATAACATTACAAACTGTGATTTGAAGCAAAAAAAGTATTTGAAAATTTGACAAAAATAAAAAAGGTACAAGACTAAAAATTATTTTTATCGCTTTAGTGATAGAAACAACTACAATCCTATTAACACTGCAAACAACATAATCAAATTAAAAACAATAAAGACATTTAAAAACCACTCATTTAAAGATGTTGATTATTTATATAAAAATAATATATTTTAAGTTTATTGCAAAATATTCATATATATTCAAACGTTAAGTATTTGATTACATCTTGACTTGATTGGATCATTCACAGTGCTTCGTGGGAGTTGGCGGAACTAACGAGATCTTTTGGCACATTTTGCTTGTTTCGAATCTCTGATTGGTGTAATTTTCTGTACAGCATTCCCGTTAAACACGATTATTTAAAAAGTAAGTTGAAATAATGTGGACGAACATAGCTCGTCAGCTCACAGTAAGGCTTTCTTTAAAGCGTTATGAGTTATCATTAAAAATCAATTTCCCCATGGAGAAATTGAATGTAGTTTTTTACTTCGGAAACCGCTAGTAAAAATCCCATTCATTTTTCATATAAGGAACTGATTTTTAACATATAAACCCTTAAAAAAGGACCTACTGTGAGCTACAAGGTTGTTAATCGATGGTATATGCTTTCGTTGAAGCCATCAGCCCACTTTGTTTCAACTTACTTTTTAAATAATCATGTTTAACAGCTAAATTCCTGGTGAAAAACTCCATGATTCTGCAGAGAAATCTCCACCAATCAGAGAATCGCAACAAGCAAACCATTCCAAAAGATCTTTTTAGCTCCGCCCACTGCCATGAAGCACTGTGAATAATGTAATCAAGACAGTCTCCCTACGTTCTCAAAATACTTAAATATTTGTGTATATATATGCATATTTTGCAATACATGTAAAATACACTGTTTCTATATACAACCAACATGTTTAAATCAACAGATTTATATATATCCATCATTTTTATTTGGATTATGAAATTAAATATATTTTATTTTCCCTAATAGGGAAATTTGTTGTGGACTCGATTATCAACATTTCTATATGACCTGTTACAGCTAGAATAATTTTAAAATACAATACATTCACAATGCTTTAATTACATACATTACACGCATCACATTTCATTACATTCATATTCACCACACACGTGGGTAACTGCTACAATACATAAAAGGATAGGAAGTATTACTGTCATTCGCAATGCTTCATTAGGTTGAATTCTTTACCTTATTAAAGTCATTAAGTATACAGTCTTGTAGCTTTGTCTTTTAATTTGATTTTCAAATACTTATTTTGCTTCAAAACTAAGTTTGTAATGTTGTGATTCACCTAACAGCTGGTTGGTTTGGTTCATGGCTTTTAACTTCAATGACTTTGAAAAAAATCTGAAACCATGAACACTGAAATACTGGGCGGGCGCTGTTGCACTCTAATATGTCAAGTTTCATAAAGACATGATGAAACCGGGATTATTTGTCCCACCACACCTGTCTTAGGTAAAGCTTGAGAACGTTGCTTATGTCATGTGGGTGGAGGTCAGAAAGCTCCACTAAGTCCTTTCCATTCTCAAAGGCCTGGCAAAGCTTTTCCACACGAGACTTCGCCCCATTCACACGATAAATGCCCTTGAAATGCACCGAAAGTGGGCGTCATTAACAAGATGACTCAAGCATTGAATTAAAGCAATTTCTTTCAGTTACATCTCAATTCTTTACCTTAATGTTTAGGGCACGACTCTCGATTTCCGAGGTGCATTTTTTTATGATGAAGGGGATGCCGTCGGGACTGTTCTTAGCAGCTTGGGCAAAGTCAATCCCGAACAGGTGCAGTCTGCCCTGGAGCTTCTTATGACCACACTGAATGGCAAGAGTCTCCAGGCATTTCTTATGACAGGCCAATGAGCACTACGGAATAAGAGATTATAGAATGACAAATGGCTCTACTGAACAATGTGAACTGAATCAGTGTGGGCGTTGATGATGACGACGTACCTCTTCACACTCAGCCCCGTGGAACACCACCAGACTGTCACACTCTCTGCATTTGGAAGGCGCTCTCAGTTTCCGCAACTTGTGGGTGTGCGCTGCTTTTGACATCTGAGTATTGCGGAAAGGGCCGGGAGAACTGGCCGCTTCCAACACCATCTCAGAGAGGCCTGAGACGAGAGGAGACAATGTGTTTCGAAAGCTAATTTGCAAATAGTTTAAAAACACTCTTCTGGCCCATCAACGAAGTTCTGGTTTGGAAATGGGATAATCAAGAGTCTTAAATGTGAGTGGGGATAGGAACTAAAAGAAATGTAATGATTCCGGTTTGTATTCCGATTTAATGAATGACTCTTTTGGTACTTTTTTGAGGAAGCACAACCATCTCTCCATTTCCTCAAATGTATTTCCTAAGTCTAACATGTGTTTACATTCAACAATTATAACTGAAATGTAACACTTTTGGTGGAGAGACAGGAACTGCTAACTGTGGCATTTCGCCAGTGTCAACACCAAGCCCATCTGTACAGCTGCACAGAGACAAAAACATGGGTGCGAGCAATTCAGCACTTGCGTGGTGTCACACATCTATGAACACAGACGGCCACAATCACGCTATTCAGTTTGTACTACCAACCATTATCTGATGGGGAAGGTGGTTCCCTCTCATCCAGGTCATCTGCAGAAGACATGGTACCAGTTGAGGGAGTTCTGGGAAGCCTGCGTTTGAAATCCCCTTTAGCATGAAGACACACAAACACACACATTAGATACTTCCGTCCTGCAGAGCACTTCTCCGTCCTGTCCAATGAGAACTAGGTCAACCACTTTACAATCAAAACTTACAAATGTGCCTAAAACAGCAATATTTTTAGAGGAACTTCTTTTTTGGGATATAATATATACAAGGCTCAACAATAAGAATGGCTGATGCCCCTGGTCAGAGTGAAAGCATTTCAGGATGTCTGGCAAAACTGTCACATGCCTGATTGGGTCATTGCTTATATTCTTACATCCCAACGATTTGTTGATCACACATATGCTTTTATGCCTTGTTTTCTGTGATATTGTGAACGTTGTTTAGCAAATTATGTTAAATTCTGCTGATGCAACTATGTCACTAAAGTCATGTTGTCTGGCTGGCTGATGTAAATGAGGTTTTGCATTCATGAAATGATAACTGCCACAACAGCTGTAGAATTTCCAGCAACAATTGCACATTACAAATATTATACATTATCTGTTGTAAATTGTTTAATGAAAAATATGTTTTTATGACATTTATAAAAATCTTTTCCTAAACAATAAAATGTATACTTTCTGTGGTAATGTTGGCATGGAAAATAAAACAAAAATACAACAAAAAAAATAGTAGAAGCAGTAGTATATTGTTTAATGTCAGAATAGAATGAATAACTAAATGAATGAAATCAGTCAAAAAATAAATAAATAGGGGAAATAATAGTGTTTAATGCCAGTTAAGAAGGCTATTTTTGGCAAAGACAAGGTGAAATGAATGAACTAATAAATAGATATTACACAGAAAATGAACAGATATAAGAAGCCATTTTAAGATGTACTTGTGATACATTTTAAATGAAGTATTTCATATATAAGACATGTTCCATATTGTGAAACGGATAGTAGGATGAAATGTGTGTCAGAAAAAGCACCTGGACTGGCTGTGGGGGAGTCCATGGAGCGAGACTCGCTGCTTCCTCCAGCACTCTCTGAGTCACTGCACATCCCTCCACCGCCAGCACTGCCTGAGCTCCAGGCCCGCTGTGAACCCTGCGTTCTTAACGCTACAACACACAGAATTGACCTTAGAATTAATTTTCCTTTTGAAATCTCTAGTCTCCATTAAACTGAGGGAGAAAGTCCTGTATGTGTTTGGGGGAATCAGTCTGCCTGAATGTTTCATTCAGTTCGTAGCTTTCAACTGATGTTCTTAATTCTTTAGTTTAGTCATCCAGCCTGAATGCTCAGGCTGTAATCCAGCAGGCTGATGATGTCATAGCACCAGGGAATTTCTGGAAGCCGAGAGCCGATCTGGGTTTGGGCCTTAATCCTGACTGCTTTGAACGGCCAGTGCTAGGTAAAAAACCCACAGTGGCCATAAAGCTAATAACCTGTACAGGAGATTGAAGCTTTACAAACAAATGTGCCTCATAGTTGCAAACATTTTAGCATTTTGTTTAACTGGAAAGAAAATAAATGTCTTGGAGTTTTAGAGTATAACAAATGCAAGTTGAGTAGGTTGATGTCCCCCAAAGAGTGTAAAAACAGCCTGAAGTAGCAACTTTGGCTCAACCAATTGTGTGAGTTTGGGCCAGGATTATCTGTTTGTCCAAACAGTGGTAGAAGGGGAACTATGTCATTATTGTTCTCATTCCATTTAGTGCCACAGAAACTTATCATTGTAAACCTTAACCTACAAACTTTTAGTCACCAGCCTAAATCTTTATTGACAAAGATACATCTCCTACCTTGCATGTCTATACTGCTATTGGACTGTCTCTCTGCGATTTTGGTCTTGCAGGGTTGTGCGGTACCCTCGACCTCATCTGCACTGTGGTTATCCGCAGACGTAACAGAACCCTGTGACAGATTCCCATGGGATGAGCGGGTGCTGCTCTGAGACCTCTTATGAAGGGACATTCTGGAAAGGAAAGAAACTTGTTAAAGCAGGCTTTATAAAAATACCAAAACAGGCTGTGCAAAATCTCTGCTGATTGTGAAATGGATTACTCAAAAGGCAAGCGTGAGATTTGAATGCACTGTAAAGAGATGTGATAGCAATGGCCAGTATGTTTGTACACGGGTGTGATTCAGAGGTTAAGCTGAAAAGCAGAGTTTGCACAGGGTAGTGATTACAGACAGCAGAACTTGGGTAAACAACACGCCAAGACCGACCCTTGTTTCGTTCATCATTCTTCCTGAGGAAGATGCAAACAATGCATGGCTTGCATGGAAACTGGAGTGTGGACTAACCCAGTTTTTGAGGAAGTGGTGATGTCCTGAGACAGAGACTCCAGCCACACTCGCTCTTTAGGCAAGCTGCACACAAACTCCGAGTAGCGCTGGCCTGGCTCATATTTTTTGGCCTGTTCACTTAGAGCTTGGTAGTTTACAGATAGAGGCACAGTCTGAGCCTGTTGCATCTGGAACCAGTTCACTGTCACCTACAAGAGTTCATGAGAATAGTCAGTATGCAATAATAGGAAAACAAATATTTTCTTTTCAATATAAACACAACCATTTAAAAGATGGGGGACAAGAATTATGTTTTGACATAAATTAAAACTTTCAGCAAGGATGAAAAGGATAAAAAGTTTATAATGTAACAAGATTTCTATTTCAAATAAATGTTGTCCATTTGAACTTATTATAAAAGAATCCTGAGAAAAATGTATCATGGTTTCCACTAAATATTTGAGCAGAACAACTGTTTTCAACATTGATAATGAGAAATGTTTCTTGAGCCGCAAATCAGCATATTAGAATGATTTCTAAAGGATCATGTGACACTAAAGACTGGAGAAATGACCCCATCACAGGAACAAATTACATATTAAAATTATTTTAAAATGTAATAATATTTCACAATATTACTGTTTTGCTGTATTTTTGATTAAATAAATGCATCATTGGTGAGCATATTAGACTTCTTTCAAATCTTACAGACCCCAAACTTTTGAACTGTAGTGTTATAAAGGGATGTAGTGATACAGACCGCTTTGAGAGTCAGGTCGCATTGGAAGACCAGCTTCCGAATCTGAGTGAGGATCTCACTCTTAGCGCTTGACAAGCCGACTTTCTTTGCCTCTAGATCCGCCACACAGGCTTTATACTGCTCCTGCGCTTCCTCTGCCTGGAGTCACCACAAAAAACAGACCATGAGTCAAACAAAATAAAATCATAGTGATTTTACTAGCCTGTTTTAAGCCGCAGTATGTCATTAGCAGCACCAAACCAAACCAAGGTTTACAAAAATGAAACATTTTATGAAGAAAATGCTCGCCCATTTGCTACAGTGTGCTGAGTGGCGTTTAGTGTGATGCTATGTAGTTGCTAGAGTTGTTATAGCAACAGTAATGTTTAGATTATAAGGCCAAATTTTCAGACAGTGCATCAGATGTTAAGAAAAATCAAATGAATTCCCACAAACTCTGTTTCTTATTGCCACTTTGATGCCCAGTAAACAAGGACAATAAAAGCAAGGGTGTGTGTGTGTTTGTGCAGTCTGTGATGGTGTTGGAGTTGAATTTAGTGTTTTAAAAATTCTTTATAGAGCACTTTCTGCAGTACCTTCTGTAGGGCCTCTTCCTCCACCCTCCGTTTCTTCTCCAGAGTCCTGCCTCCTGCCGTTGGCTGCTCCTCCTCGGTGCGGCTGGTGGAGCTGCGTGCCTTCTCGTACTCCTCTCTCTTCTGCACCTTCAGCAGACGAGCCTTCTTCAAAGCGTTCTCGGCCTCGCTCTGAAAACACGCATGGGTTATAAAGCGCTATCGTTCTTAAGAAACGTTAGTGATGAAATTCAAGTAATCATAGGTACCGTTTTCTTCAGCTCTCTTTGCCATTGTTCCTTTATCTCTTTCCTCTGCTTGTCCAGGTCATTCTTGCGGGCCAGCAGTGGCTGTTGGAATTATGTGAATTGTGTGGAATTACAGGAAATGATTTGCTGAATAGTTAGCTAAAAGTGTACAGCAGAGTCAACTGAATATACCTGTATGAATTTGTTGGTTTGAAGAGCTGTAGCCGTTTGGAGCAGAATATGATTGTACTCGATCTCATTTTTAAAGGCAGAGACGTAAATATCCCGGAATGGCATGTAGTCCTTTAGATAAAGACACACAGTCACACAATAATGTCACTTAGAGGCCCAAAACCAAATACAATAACGTTCAAAAGTTTGGGGTCAGTACGATTTTTTAAAAATGCAATTAATTCCTGTGATGACAAAGCTGAATTTTCAGCATCATTACTCCAGTCTTCAGTGTCACTGAAGAATATGCAGATATGCTATCCTAATATGCTGATTTGATGCTCAAGAATCATTTATTATTATTATGTTGAATGTTGAAAACAGTTGTGCTGCTTAACATTTCAGTGAACAGTGACAGACAAAAGAACAGCATTTCTTTTAATGTTATCTTTTCTAACCTTCTAAATACCTTTACTGTCCCTTTTGATCAATTTAATGCATCCTTTATAAATAATCGTACTGACCATAAATGTTTGAGCATCACCTTTGATCAAAACAACATACTAAAAAGACCATCACCTGCTGACTTGCTACTGCCTTTGCAGATTCTGCCATCTTGGCAAAACCTTTTGCACATTCCATGTCTGTCAAACACAGAGAGACCACATGAAACACTAAAGATCAACCTTGAAGACTCAAAACAAGTAAGATCAGGCTTTAAGAATGGACTGACCCAAGCTGAGGCGTTTCTCCACCCAGGCCAACACGTCTTTGGTGTATTTGGACCAGGCCTTGGCATAGAGCAAGGCCGACTCTACTCCACTGTCATTCTTCAGCAGGAGGAGGTCCACCTGCTCCACAGTGGACAGCTCTGGAAACAGAGCATGATCTGGAAACACACACCCAGAACACCGCATATGAACACACGCATACAAAAAATACACAAACGCTCCACATTGTTTAAAAAGATTGCTAAAAATGCACAGAGGAACCCTTTGAAGACATTTATATTTCCTCAACCTCGTCTCTGCGCTCTCTAAAACTGTCATTTAAAATCTACTATTAAATGTTACCGCCTTATTTGGTTTATAGGCCAAATGTTACAAGGCAAATTTTACAAGTTAGCCTTATTAAAGGCAGCGACAGCCCTCAAATTGGTGGCAGACTTGCTTGTTAGAGGACTAAATAGTCTCCACGTTTCCCATAAGAGATGTTTCTAAAACTGACACTAATCTGTGTTCACATTAGATGCATGTACGATATATTGCGTGGCATGAGCGTGTGAGATCATCTCATAAAATCTCTGCTTAACCTTCGTCAAATGCACTGACACGCAGCTCAGCTGCGCTGGATCCAAGCACCCCGCCCAATAAGCCACATGTGGTTCCCATTCCTCACACAAATGTCCAAAAAAAACCCAAAGAATGTCAACCATTTGGCAAACAAGAAGAATGTTATACTATATGAAAAACAACACAAGTGTGAAGGTATGGGGTGTGTAGAGCTCTCTTGTCGTTTATGTCCCAAGTCAGTACTGCTCATCTGTCTCTCTGCTAGAACAATACCTTCATGTATGGTTTGTTTAAACTAGAAAACAAAGTTAACTTCAAACTCTGAGTTTGCATTTCTGTTCGGGGGCACATAAAATGAGCGTTGTGATTTACTGCAACACCTCGACGGCACAAGCCTGCTATCTTTGCGATAAAAACAGTGATAGAAAGATGTAAAAGGCGGCTACATAAAGAAGAAAGGAAATCCATTTACCTGCCAGATCATTTTGACTGCAGCCCCGTGAATCTTCAGAGAGGTTATCAAAAGACTAGAGGAGATAAAGGGAAAGACGTTTCACACGGGATGAGAATTTTGATTACAGAGCTGAGGGATGAGAAGGTGCTTCTCTTTCATCTTGTCTCTCAACATCTAGGTCAATCAAAGCTTGAGAACACTGCTCTTTAAATCACAGGTGCCAGCCAGGTTTCACTATTTTCAAAGACATCTAAACTTAAAGGTAGGGTAGGCATTTTCGGAGAGGCTAGCAACTTTGAAATCATAAGATCCCTTCAGAGCGTCTCCAAAGCCACACTTTCTTCAGAACACATGAACACGCATAACCAGAGCAGAGTCTGCAAAGCAGTAAATTTAGTTGTTAAATTACCTCATGCTTCAAAGCACATAACATTACAATAATAATGAACGTAAACAACTTAAAGAGCGCTGGCTTGTTCAACCTGACTGCTGGAGATTGACAGTTTTGCCATAGTAGTAGGGCTGCACGATTCTTGCTAAAATGTGAATCACGATTTTTCTCCATGGGAATTGAGATCACGATTCTCTTACACGATTCTCATTTTTTCAACCAAAATTTATTGCACTCAAGTACAAAAAAAAAAAAAAAAAAGGACATTCAGTATAATAAAGTGCAGGAGTAAAAAAATTGTCTCTTTTCTTTATTTTAGACCCTTTAATTTTAAAGCTTTATGTTGTTGAACATAAGAGAACATTAACAACAGCCAAAATAAAAATAACTTGTGCTTTTTGCTCCAATTGGCACAGAATGTACATACATACTTACATCTACTGTTCCCTTTACGGGAATACTCAACTTGGCATTTTGAAATATTTCTGTGTTTATTTGGCCGTTTAGACTCGCAACCGGAACAAGCTTGTCCGTGTTGCGCTCGGAGCGCGCGCACAGCATCCTGTCAGTATAATTCAGCTCTCTTTCGCGACTTATCGCGCTTTTAATATTTATTTTCGATAAAGCACATTCTGCTATTTTCTTTCTCTTTCATTCATGATTTGTTATTAATAACTTTAAACAGAATCATCAACTGAAATCTGCGCGGATTAGCAAAAATACGACACATTTATAGGACATAAAATTGTCTCTGCGCAAAAGTGTAAGTAAAAGGACAGCAAAGCACCTGTTTCAATAAAAGGATATATTAAAGTTTATATAGCCTACTTTTACATTTTCGCTGCTGTTCTAAAATGGTTTTCACCATTACCTTAAACAAGCTGCAGCTGCTTGAATCCAGTGCAGGAGCTGTAACTATTAGATTACCACAGAAACGTAAGCGGTTAGTTGATTGCTGTGGTGACTCGTGACACTCGCGAACAGCACTGAACACGCACTTTTGCCGGTACAACTTGAATATTATTATTATCATACACTTTTCATTAACTTCGGTAGGCTGTAGGCTACAACAAGGGAATTGTAATTGGCTGCTTTTTCTGCAGAGATCTGAATGCAGTGAAATACACGGAAGTGAATCGCCATCATTAAGAAATTAGATCGCATTTATGTTTGAATCGAGATCGTGATTTTTTTTCGATTAATCGTGCAGCCCTACATAGTAGCACATAAATCTAAAAAGAACATCACGGGTTGCCATCTCTTATTTACAGTAGTTACTGCATGAACACAGCATAAGCCCGTTGTTTTGGTTCAAGAGGAACTGTAAAAGGTGGCTGCTGTTTGTTTGTGATGCTCAGTGACTGTCTGTCTACAACTCTGCACAGCCGTCTTACGGAACACACTGTTGACGTGTGATGTCTGCGCGGAGGTATGGAAATACATAGGTTGACGGGCAGATAGGGCATCGTATCACATCAAACCATATGCAATGACTGGACAAACATTTTTTGGTCCTGAGACTTCCACAGAAGATAAGAGTTTCAACCAGTATAACAAAAAGTGTTTCTGAAAAACACCTTTAACTGGAGATGTTTTGTTTATTTGTATTGGTACATTCGTGCCGTGAGATGTTTCAAAAGTGGTGGGGACAATATCGACCTTAGAAAATAGTGGTGGGGACATGTCCCACACGTCCCACCCGCAAATTACACCTATGAGACGTAATATTTTACAGATGAAATGTAGCCTAATTGTGTTTACATCATAATAATATAAAAGTAGCCTCTACTTCTTCCAGGCTCCTTCATGGCCCAATGATGGCCCATTAGCCTGTGGGTCTATGTCACACCCCTGGTCTGAATCTCATTAATATTGATGGCCATCACCACTCCCACGCATAAACCTCTTCTGACAAAAATACTGACTTGCAAAGTTTATATCAATGTATTGTTTTATTTGAACGATTAGGCAGGATGATTTTCACATAATTTTGAAGCCAGAACTCAAAGCGAACAGATCCATTAGTCAAAAGTCTTGTTCACACATATTTAGTATGTGTTTTGTGGTCTTATTTCAGCAACTTTCATTTTTATTTTTTTCAATAACCACGCATAAACATTATTCTCTCAAAAATTCTAACATATACATTCATGTTGGTCACATATTATGGTAGCCCTGTTTGTGCTATATAGAGTGAATTTACACCTTTGCCATTAACATGTTTATAAATAACTGAAAAAAGCACAAATGTCAGAGCATGTCAGAACACCTCCAGGGCCCAGAAAACCCCTCAGACCCCAGAGGGTTAAAGGGATAGTTCACCAAAAAAATGAAACGTAATTATTTAGTCATGCTTGTTCTAAAAATATGTTTTTTTGTTCATGCTTGTTCTAAAAATATGCTATTTTTTTTTTCCTGTGGAACACAAAAGAATAATTCTGTAGAATCTTCATTCAGGGTTTTTTCCATACAGCATTTCATAGTGACCACACCTGTTAAGCGCCAAAAAGGACATAAAAATGCCATAAAACTAGTCCATATAACTATACACTAGTGCAGGGCCTGAAATTAACACCCGACCACACGCCAAATGCGGGTGAATTCTGCAATTGGCGGGTAACACTGTCAATCTACCTGCCACATTGGCAGGCAGCCAATGAGAATCGACCCTTCGCGGGGAGTTTGATTGACAGGCGATCTGGCCAATCATAATCCGCGGAAATTTTTTTTTGTCCGACAAAGCAGTCAGGAGAGTTCAACGTTGGAGGATTTGAACTTGAAAAAACGGAGTGTACTGAGTAAGCCTACTGACATCTTTCCGCAGTTAAAACTACATTCCTTCTTATGTTCATTCATGTTTATTTGATGCTATAAATTAACTAGAAGGAAGAGATGATCGGTTCACAAGCAGCTTTAACTGAGGCACCACAGCGATCTGTCAGACACATTACAGAGCCACAAAACGGTATTGTCTAAATTTCTTTAAAAATGACCAAATTTTAACGTTGAGACTTTGTTTAATATCAAAAGTAACCTGGACTGTCTTGTCTGTCAGCGTGTTGTCAGTGTCTCTGCTGCGCGATGTGTTTTTCATTGCGTGAGATCATGGTTTGGCGTGAGCGCGGTGTAGCTTGTCGGACATAGCAACAGAAACTAAAGGGGACGGGTCTTTGCGAAGGTTTTTTTTTTTTTTGCGACTGTTGTTCTTTGACATTTAAACGAATTAAACTTTTTACCAGCCAGTTTTTTTTTTTTTTTTTGGCCTCATAAAAGGTGAAAAAAAGAGGAATTGCACAAACATTTGTTCTTTAACTTGTAAGAATACACATTTAAGTGCTGTCAAGTTATTAACGAGATCCATACAAGTAATAACTCTTAGAATACAGATAGCAGTAGGCCTACAAAACTGGCTGGTAAAAAGTCACTGTGGCGGGTGGATTTTTAAATCCACCTGCCACAGTGGCTGGTGGTCAAAAAAGTTAACTTCAGGCCCTGCACTAGTGTTCATAGTTTGGAGATAGGTCGATTTTGTTTTAAAGAAATTAATACTTTCATTCAGCAAATATGCAATAAATTGAACAAAAGTGACATTAAAGACATTTATAATAATACTAAAGATTTCTATTAATGTTGTTCTTTTGAACAATCTATTCAGCAAAGAATCCTGACAAAAATGCATGACAGTTTCCACAAAAAATATTAAGAAGCACAACTGTTTTCAACATTAATAATAGTAAAACGTGCTTCCTGAAATCAGCATATTAAAATTATCATATTAAAATGAATACTGGAGTAATGACTACTGAAAATTCATCTTTGCTATCACAGGGATACTCTATATTAAAATAGAAAACAGTTTTTTGATTGTAATAATATTTTTAATCAAATAAATGCATTTCAAAAACATTAAAAACCTTTAAAAATCTTATCAACCCCAAACTTTTGAATGGTAGTGCATTTCTAAAGCCATATGATAATTGTGTTTATAAATAGTGAATAATGGCTAAAATTTCAGTCTTTTTTTCACATAAAGCTATCGTATGGCTAAGACATAGAACGCAGCACACAAGTCATAAGGACTACTTTTATGGTACTTTTTATTGGCAGACGTGGTCACAATGAACTGTATGAACACAACAACTGTTGTATGGAAAAGAGCTGTTCCACTGAAAAAATAGCACATGGGTATGAACAACATGAGAGTGAGTAAATGATGACTTTTTTGTGTGTGAACTATTTAAGGACCTTTGAAGGCTCAACTTGTGACCAGTGTTTTAAAAAAGCAATGAAGGTGACAACTTACAAAACTTCTTCTGGCTTGGGGGTACCCCAACCTGGAGCCACTGTCCACATCTCCCATAAGGAAGTCAGACACTCTGAGTGAAAAATAAAGACAAGTCACTTCTGGGACACTGCACACAACATAACTTGACCATACATAACACTGTTACAATATTATGATGTTGGTTTTCACAAATATAATAATCAAATAATATAATCACAAACAGATCATTTTAAATAAAAAATATGAGCAGTATAAAGGGATAGTTCACCCAAAAATGAAAATTCTGTCATCATTTACTCATCCTTATGTCATTCCAAACCTGCATAACTTTCATATTTGAAACATGAATTCTACATATAAACATATTCTAACCATTGAAAGCACATCAAATATGGTAAACAAAAGCTCAAACATACTTGCTTGATGGGTGAGAACCAATGAGGTTTGAGTTTCAGTTGACCATATTTGATGTGCTCTAGGTATGTGCGCTGATCAATGTTTATATGTGAATAAAAAGCTAAATTAAATCTGTTCATCATATAAAACAATGGTGTCTCTTAAGAAGGCTTGAATTAAATTGCTTGATTCATATGTATTACTTCATGTTCTTATGAACTTTTTTTTTTAAATCATCAAAGTTTTGGTTGCATGGACTTTCAATAGAGGGACAAATACCTCTAAGATTTGTGTTTCTAAGATGAAAGAAAAACTTACGGGTATAGAATGACAAGAGGATGAGGCCATTGTTGATAGAATTTTCATTTTTGGGTGAACAAACCCTTTAAAGTAACACTGCAAACGTTCATTTAACTAGCGGTAAGAGAGTGACTACAGGATGCACAGCTGACGTGTGCTGTAAAATCAGAACATGGAAACTGAAAGTAAATCTATACAGAGCATAATATACGTTTAATTACAGAAGAGAGGGCTACGGTACTCACACATTGCCAAAGGTGAATGCCAAAGTGTCGATCGATGTGTATATCTCACCAAATATAGTGCCTTTGTTTTCCTTATTGACTTCCTTGATGTTCACGCCTGTGGGAAGTGAAAAACCACATAAGAAGTGGAGCCAAAAGGCACCAAAATTACAATTATTATTAGATGATGATGAGAAACAAGCGCATAGAGCTAGATCTCACTTTGTTTATGGCAATATGAATGTGTCAACAGCTGGGAGCACCACCATAGCTACTGAGGACGATGAGCAGATCCAACACTTTCCGATAATATATAATTCTCACATTTCACAGGAAACCAATATGCTTTAAAGTCAGACTCATTTTGAACACTGTGGTGGCCAAAGAAAAGGAACTTCTAGGTTCTTCCTTATTTAGAGTCTAATGCTGCTTTGTACTAAAGACATGCTTCCCAAGAGTACAACACAAATGCTGAACAGTTTGCATGTAAATAAATCAAAGGATGCTTTTCTTCATTGTTTCAAGAAGATGATTTATGACCCACCACATTGGTGCTAATTTTCCATGTTTTGAGCAGTTAGATGATAAATTGACATCCTATTGACGTTGAATCTGTGACAGACAGCAAGTAAAGTCTCAGAGAAGTAAAAAACGTGCATTTACCAAGAGCTTCCTGTCTGCTAGCTGAGCCTCCCCTTTACAGGAAACACTGACAAAAGCTTGAACTCTCAAAACATTCAGAGGACGTTCAAACAACTTTCACCCAACTTACCAACAACTTTAACTTGCACTTGCCGTCATATCCAAGTTTGATAGGGTAAAGCATAGATTAACCAAAAGCACAACTCCCTCAGAAATTCAGGAACTAACACCACAGACTAGTTCACAATGAAGCTCGACTTCCACTTTTTCCTGACATACAAGAAAAAGTGACGAGGCAATTAAAAAAAGCAACATCTTCAGCTGTAGTTTCCAGTTCCGCATGGGTGGATTTTAAAGTTGAATGCCATGCAAAATGCAGCGACTGTTGGCAGAGATGGGAATCCCCAACTTCAACTGCCACCCATAGGAGGAGACGGCTCTGGAGAAGAGAGCGAGAGAGATGCGTGGCTCCTGGTGCATGCCTCTCTGCTTCTGAATGCAGGCGGGCGGCTCAGTGGCCCCTGCAATGGAACGCTGACTTCTTCCTCAGGACATCCTGCAGTTCCACAACAATGCTTCCACTTCACAGCTCAAATACAGGTTGGGAATGGCTACATTCAGAAAGTAGTTCTCTCAAAGAAAAAAACCTTGAAAGCATTTTTTGCGTCACTGGACAGACTTCTTTAAAATTCTGTCTATAGGAATTAAATAATCGTTTTTAAGAAAAAAAAAAAGAAAAAACCTAAGAATGATTATTACCACATACTTGTGGCATTCAAACTCATGCAGGTATCACTTTATCAGGTGCAATGCGTCATAAGATGAGATAAAATACCTGAGATAACAGAGTCTTCTCCAGATCAGAGGTTAAAATAAAAATAGATAAAAAAACAGCGGTTCAGATGCCACT
The DNA here is from genome assembly GCF_949319135.1 of Squalius cephalus. Taxonomy (NCBI): domain Eukaryota; kingdom Metazoa; phylum Chordata; class Actinopteri; order Cypriniformes; family Leuciscidae; genus Squalius; species Squalius cephalus. Next base: position 24,159,357 of record NC_137128.1, read on the forward strand.
GACTCGCTCAAGACTTGGGTGAGGGAAGAAAGAATTTCAATAACTTGAGACACTTGACACTTTTATTGCTGCGCCCCTGAGAGATTCTTCTGCAAAACTATGCAGCGTTTTTAAAAAAAGAGAGAGGACCGCATGGACAGAGCATGATGGAGGGGGAAAAAATGTGCATCTGATTTCCTGATTTCCTGCTAAGTTCATCGCATTCCATCAAAAGAAATAAGGCGGCTGACATGAATGTGCGGCGTTAAAATGCAAGCAAGCTGAAGTGTGAGTGGGACACTCATAATGGAATGTCTGTCTTACAGGTAACTTGAGGCGGATATCTGAGGTGATCAGTCTTTCTTCTCAACTTCCCTATTAAAAAATATAAAAAAAGGCCTCAAGCATGTCAAAAAAAGACAATCCACAGATTATCTTCCTTTGTTAAACTCTTCAGACTTCCTTTTCACAATAGCCTGTCCTTGTATAGGACACATGGGAGCTCAGAGGGGTCACTGGCCCTCTAGTGGCAAAGGAGGATACTTTAAAGTGGACACTTGAATCAACACAGTTGGAAACAGCTGGGAATTATGTTTATAACCAATAAGAAACACATTCACTACGTCAATATAGCACAGAAATCATCTGTTCTTCTGCAACCTCAATCTAGACTGCAAACTGCACTGATGTACACATGAACATTCCTGTGCACTAGCCAGAAGAAGAATTATCCTGACTAGGAGTGGGTGGTATGACCAAAATCAATATCATGTTCTGAGTCTTTAGAGAAAACATCACAATGTAGTTATTTGTTCTGAAAATTCAACCATCAAAATGTATTAGTATTTCATAACCATGCAGTAATGTCTATTTGTTGGTAATCTTGTGACTTTTTTTTTACATGAAAGGAATTTTCATTTGTTTTGTTTTTTTGGAACTTGATGGATGCAAAACAAAAGATAAGATTATTCATAACAAATGAAAGATACATCTGCCATCAGTACAAAAACAACTGCTTCACATTATTTAACACTTGAGCCAGAAACAAGAGTTAAAAAAGTGATGCATTACAAATAGGGCTTGCAGTGGTGGAACAAAAAAAAAAAACTATATACATAAATATATTCAATTATTATTATTATTAAGATATTGATCTTAGAGGAGCAAATTCTGTATTTGAATAAAACAAACTATTTACACAGAACAGACCATTTTTTTATAGATCAATTCTGAGTAGTTGATTCTTAAGTGGGGCGGAGCTGAAAGAGGATGCTCACCTTTGACTTTGGCGATAACGGTGCCTGCAGCACCAAGAATTTCTGACGAGTTCAGCGGCTGGTGTTTGCCAATGACGACCTTCAACACGCGTACAAGCTCCCCAAGTCGCTCGTTGACCACGTGCTGCGAGCACTCTTGATTTTCTGTGGGTGACAAACAAACAGACAGAGACCACAGTCGCATCAGCTCAGCTTCCTTTGCGTGTGTAGGGGATGCACAACTTTAAAACAAAAAGGATACAGCAGTAATGTTGAAAGCTTTGAAATTCACCCCGTGAAAGTTCCCCAAGCTTCCCCAAGCAAACACATGATGAGTTGGCATGTGTGACATTGGTACATCCTAACAGCACGCTTGTTTCGAGAAGGCTCAAACGGAGGCGTGTGATGGTGCAAGCCCCTGTGGTTAGAGACGATGAGCAGATTACGAGGCCGTGGCGTGGCTGAGATGCAGACAGTGTTCTGTGCACTTGAGAGATGGCTGACATCAAGATAAGAAAAGAACTCTGAGACAAACTTGACAGCAGCTGTTCACATCGATCCAGACATGTAATAACAGATTTTATTGACTGTGAGAAAAGTACTTCATAACTGCTGACTGCACTGAATTACTGATGTCATGGAAAAGGAGATCAGAGAGTTTTGACTTGCTTCTCTCAAGTTTTTGAATATACATTACTGTTCTAAAGTTTGTGTTCAGTAAGATATATTATTTAAAATAAACTAATACTTTTATTCACCAAGGACGGATTAAATTGATCAATAGTGACAGTAAAGACAATTATAATATTACAAAGATTTGTATTTAAAATAAATGCTTTTGAATTTTCTATTCATCAAAGAATCCTTAAAATGTCAGTTTCCACAAAAAAATAACTGTTTTCAACATTGATAATAATAAGAAATGTTTGTTGAGCACCAAATCAGCATATTAGAAAATCCAGCTTTGCTATCACATATATAAATTAAATTTGAACATGTATTAAAATCGAAAATGGTTATTTTTAAATTGTAACACTATTTTACAATATTGTTGTTTTACTGTAGTTTTGATCAAAAAAATGCTTTGTGAGAATAAGAGACTTCTTTCAAAAACATTTAAAAATCTTACAACCCCAAACTTTTGAACAGGAGTCTATATGTATGTGTGAATATAATACAGAGTGAGTGATGGAGGTACCTGAATGAAACAACCTTAAAGTGCCCCTATTATGCTTTTTTCCAATATTACCTTTCATGCAGTGTGTAATATAGCTGTTCGTGAATATTTGTTTGTTGATACTTTTTTGCTCCTTTACAGGAATTTACATTGTCAGATATGTAAAATATGTAAATGTAAAATATCTGCAAGATCAAAGTGCATAACAAATTAAGTTACTGTCTCCTATAAGAAAGAATTGATTCAGAACTGCTGAAACTAGTCATAACCAATTCCAGACTCACTTCCTGTTACATACCTAAGTAATAATGTCACAAATTTGCATAATGCAAGCCTATGGTCTTCACTGGCCACCTGCGAACAACATTTACTTTGAGCCTCCCTCAAACACTGTAGTTGTAGCTGAGACTGGAAGAGTTTGTTTTATTTTGTCGAAAAGCCGAGAAGAATCTGTTTTCAGTGCTGTGAATCCACTTTGATGCACTTCAAAAGGATGTAGACTCGCACTGGAATTGATACAGAAAACTGATGCAATCTGTTCGTATCACTGCGCATCAAGGAAGCCTCCAGAGCTAAAATTCAGATATGGTAATAGGTGTATCGTTTCTGACACGCGCTGGAAGCGGCAGACCAATCACAACACACTGGGCCGACTGACCAATCAGTGCAGAGTAGTAATGTTGGGCGATACGCCATAGTCATATTGCCTATATCGTCAGCCTGTGAGATCAACGATACGCAATATTATTGATCATTAATTTATATATTTATTTACTAGTTTATTTACTTATTTATTTACTTCATTTTATTATCGCAGGAAATTAGAATCTTTTTCTATCATTTTGCGAGCAAAAATGGAGTTGGTGATCAAGAAAAATGTTACGTTGCATAGAAATATTTCACCCGAAAAGGTGCGCCTGTGTATATCACACATGCACAAGAGCTATGCTGTTGAAGGAGTCTCAAACCACAGTCAATTCTTCGCTGAAAATGAAGTGAAAGCAAAAATGATTGAGCTTTAGGCATCTGACGGAGCGTGCCGCATTAATTCTCTCAGACACAACGTGAGCTGAATCAACCTCAATGCTGATAAGGGAAAATCAACTATCTTAATTTATTGGCTTAATATTTCTCATGTGGACCATACATTAATGATAGTGAAAAAATGAGAAGAATTAATATTTCTGGTTAAAGTCTTGTTTAAGTCTGTGTTTGAAGCTGCTATTGATTTTCACTGAATATGCTGTATGCCAGTGGTCGGCAACCTAGCTTAAATGTAAACATCACTCTGCACACGACGTAATAGCGTAGGCCTACTCTCTTAAATTATCCTTTGACTATGTTCTGAAAATTTTTTTTGGCCCGATGCCAAACTTACTTGCCGACCCCTGATGTATGCTCTTTCTGTGTGCTGTGTTCGGTCATAAAAACTGTTATTAGGCCTATATTAAGTAATTTAAATAATGATATTATTAATAATTTGGAATTGTAGTGTTATTAGTGTCATTAAAATGTTTTGTTAATGTGCTATGGAAACGAAACAAAATGCTGACGAACAACGATGCCTTTTCGCCTTGGATTAAAAAACAACTGTATAGGAATAATGTGTCTCTTTTATAACAAGCACTCTTGACAATTTGTGAATGATCACCTTGAAATTCTCTGTTGATGTGGTTTTGTAGTCGGTTTTAAAAACTTTTTCATTGAGGAGTCCCTCAATCCTTATACACAATACTAACGTCTATCGGCACAACCCTACAGAGTAGGCCTGTGGGAAGGAGGGGTTAAAAGTGACTGAATCCTCAAACTCTTCAGACTCTTTGAAAAATGAGATGATGTGCCGTGTACTGTATATTACGAGTATTATTAAGTGTTTTTTTGTTTACCTGGGATGCATGTAAACCTATTTTAGGAGAACAAAATTAGAAACCTTTAAAATAGTATAATAGGGGCACTTTAAAATCAATGTGAAACCCCATTAAAAGTGAATCCACAGCAAATATGTAGACTTGCTGAATAGGATTCAAAAAAAAAAAGTTTACACCATGTGAACCCATAAACGAAAACCACAATCTCTAATCTCTCTTGTTTGCATTAGGATAAAGTGGACGGTAATTTGTCTGTGTGCAATGGATGACTTCATATCTAACTGAATGTTGCAAACTGGGTTCGTGAAGTTTTGATAGCAGGAGCATCTGTTTTTTATCCTTTCTGTGCAGATGTACATCATGCCACAGGGATGAGACAGAAGCTTTATTAGTGCACAGTTACAACGTGGAAGGTATGTGTGTGTTTGGCGGAACAGAGAGAGAATTACTTCTCCCACTATAAAAAAGGAAGAAAAAAAGTAGGAAGCTCAAAATGTTTTGACAGTTAAGCATCTTCAATTTATCATCTGCATTTACCACCCTAAATTCCCCTCAGTGTGAAAACACATGGAAAAACAAATGATTAAAAGATGTCAGGGAAACAAGGCCATGACTCTGTGGCGCCAAAAAGTGATGGATTTTTTGCCTCTCTATTATCTATAATCTCCATCATCACTCCTTTTCCTCCAACTCAGTCCCACGAATGCATGTGTAGCCTATGCAATGACCGCCTGGCACATTGCTTTAAGACCAACGTGTCAGTCACCTCAGTTTACATCAAGTCATTATATAATGATTATTAATATGCATGAAGAGAGGCATTCAATCCAACGAGTCTTTGTTGTGGGCAGGACTACATGCAATGCTGCAGAAAGTGACCAACAAAAAGTAGCGTCACTCGGACAAAAAAACTGATTAACATCAAGATATCTTTTATTGTTTCTGTGTTAGTCACAGCTAGGCTCAGGCACAAAACTGTAGAATTTTTCATTTGTTGTGGAATTTTTTTTGGAATTTTATGAGCTAAAAGCATAATCAAATTAGCCAAAACATTTAATAAACAAACATGTAAGGAGCTAGAGATTTGTAGAATTTATTGAATTCATTTTATGATTAAAATTTAAGAATTACAATTAGGGCTGGGTTAAAATGATTGATTTCTCGATTTTAATCAATTCTCACTTTGAAGAACCGATATCAATTTTTAAACCCATAGAATTGATCTTTAAGTCTATTCTGTTTTCAGTTGATGATTGAACAAAGCCTTGTAGATTGCCTCCCATCCTAAAAACAGCAATACGCACTTGTAAGCGCATGTGACTTCCATTTTACTACTAGTTACAGCACAAAATAAATATGAATGAACATCATAAGGTATGTTGAAAGATACATTACAACTTACTGAAATCTGTATCATGTTACATGTAATCGCTCAATCAGTGTTTCAACCACGGAAAGACTTCAATAAAACAGCTTTTAAACAATGTCACATAAAGTTACATTTACCACAGAAAAGCCATTCAATGTCCAAAAACTTGTTAGTCAGCTAGAAAAAAAATGATGTTTTCGCATTAAAAAGTGCAGAAACTAATAATATTACACTTTTATTTCTTGAAAATGCACATTTGACAGTAAAGCAATGAGCTAGTTGAGATGCATATAAAAATAAATATTAACAACAGTAACATATAGGGAATTTTCTTTATATTTTTTTTCATATATTTTAATCATTTTAATAATAATATTTTAATATTAGATGTGAACAGTGATAATATTGTGGTGAATTCAAACGCTTTCTTAATCTACTAGCGCTGTGCAGTAACGGTGTCGTGTCTAATATTGGTCTGAGCTGATAAACGGCCCGCGCTGCGCAGCTCAAACGAGAAGCGCGGTTTATATGCAACAGAAATGGCAGCTTACGCAACGTGGTGGTGTTTTGCACCAGTGCAAATCGCAAACTTCTGAATCAAAAATGAATCGAATTGTGAAATTTGTGTCAATGCCCAGCCCGAATTACAATTCTTTGGAGTTCTTCAGGCACATATTTTGTGTGGGCCTGTTTTTTTTGCTTTTTTGCAATATCTGTTTGATATAGAATGTTATTCTTGTTATTCATCTATTCATCAACAAAAAACACTTAACAGGCATAATGGATTTTCTTCATGAGTTTTACGTGTTGGGGGAATTGGAATTTTCTTTATGGCACCGAAACGAGACAGAATCTACATAGATCCACATAGATCTCTACCTGCTGGCTTTTGCTGACAAGAGCGGGACAAAGCGTGAAAGATATGGGCAGAAGCTTATCTTGAGGTATTTACAAAAATCTTATGCATTAAGGACACTAAAAGATCCTGCATTAGCACAACATAATGACCTCCCTCCTCCAACCTGGGTGACCAGGCGCACGTCTTCAAACCCACAGGATTAGGAGATTCCAGAGTGGTAAGAGGAGAGGAGGCTCTAGCCCCAGGGATACTCAAGTGTATCCTCTCTCCTCTCTGACTTTGAAGTGTCCCTCTGACAAAAGGCCTCCATTAGAAACCCCTACCCCAGCTGAAGGTCTTCCCCTCTCTGCCCTCCTAATTACTGGTGAGGGGTCAAGTCCCAAGTAGGTCACAGAAGGAAAAGCCTTTTCTGTAGAGATGCACCGTTTGACCGGCCAGGGACTGGAATCGGAAGATTTCCGCATGATCGGCTCAAAAACTATGATTTTTTGTTTGTATATGCTGTCAATTACAGTTCTTTGAAAGAAAATCGGAATCGGATGCATCTCTACTTTTCTGATTAAGCTGTCTGTTCACAGCACATTTTTAATGATAATCCAGGTGCAGCCACGTCTAAAAAGCACAACCGAAGTGCTGTTGGTCTCTAAAGATGTTTGATTTTTAAAGTGTGGCCTGACATGCAGGACAGGTCAGTTTGAATGACAGGGAGTGATCCACCCCCCCCACCCCTCAAAAGCCTGATGGAATGTTGCATCCGCCCAACGGGGGCCCAGCACACAGGGGATGTCATGTGTCAGACCTGATTGGGGTCCCAGGACGTCTTCATGCCAGCGTAGCAATCGGTGCTCTTCAAATCCGCTCTAACTCGGTTATGAATAATGCATCATCTGGGCCCCCAAACTCTTCAGTGCTGTCAAAACAATGGGATTTTAAAAAGTATGCATGAAAACTGCTCAGGGGGAACTTCGGGGCTTTGTTTCTGTGGGGATACTGCCACATGCATTGTTCAGGATGAGCCCCCTGCTGACGGCCCTCCGTCCAGGGTCTATTTCACCCGGAGAACTCCAGCAGCGAGTCGCCGTCCCTCCCACGCTTGGCCTGCGTGCTGGCCCAGCCACGCTTCACGCTCAGTCTCTTCATGTTTCCCTTGTGATCTTCGCCTGCCCCTCCGTCTCTGATCAGAGCCGTTTAACATAATCTCACCCAACTGCCAACAAGCCTCGCACCGCAGTGTGAGAACGAAGGCCGCAAACAGCCCATATCCCACATCTCATCGGCAAGAAAGTCAAGGCAGTTTTCTCATGAACGCGTACACATAATCCCGTAGTTGACAGGTCTGACATGTTTTTTTAGATCTCAGCAAGTTAAACTGACAGATGGATGTCTTTAAATTGAGGTTGTGAACAACATGTCCTAAGCTCAGAGGGACAAAATGCAACAGGATGTTATTGAATTGCTGGCCTGAAGGTCCATCAAATGAATGATACTGATCAAACACATTTTATTGTTATAACTATATATTATATAAATATATCTACATATTTAATCCCCAAATTATTACATAATCAACATGAAGGAAAATATAATACTGAAATTAAAATAAATATATTTTTTAATTATTTGAATAAATATTAAATGTTGTTATAAAATAAGTTCAATACTTAAGTTATTCATTATTAATATAAATAATAATTTAAAAATACTATTTTAATGCAACCCACTTAAGCAAATTTGTTTCATTATAACTATTGAACAGTACAAGCAACTAATTAATCGCACATTTTCTGTGATTAATTGCACCTAACATTGAAACCTCTAATAATAAATATATTTACACATTGATGTGATCCCCAAATTAATATAGAATGATGATGAATAATATTGTAAAATTATTGTTTATATTATTATTTTAAATAATAACTTAAAGGAGAAGTTCACTTTTAAAATGAAAATTCTGTCATCATATTACTCACCCTCATGTTGTTTCAAAGCTGTATGAATTTCTTTCTTCTGCTGAACAGAAAGGAATATATTTAGAAGAATGTCAGTAACCAGACAGTTTTTGGGTCCCATTGACTTCCATAGTATATTTTTTTCCTACTATGGAAGTCAATGGGACCCAAAAACTGTTTGGTTACTGATATTCTTCTAAATATCTTCCTTTCTGTTCAGCAGAAGAAAGAAATTCATACAGCTTTGAAACAACATGAGGGTGAGTAATATGATGACAGAATTTTCATTTTAAAAGTGAACTTCTCCTTTAAAATAATAAAAAAAATAAAAATATTTGTTAATGTTATTGTTAAACAATCCACATCAAATGCAAAAATTAACATGTTAATGTCCCCAATTCTACCATTAACTATAACCAAACTAAAAACGTTTAGTACTAGTCAATTAAACATCAGCTACATTTTTAGGGCTGCTACAGTCGGAAACTAACTCATCACTCTTTTCCTGAGAAAAACGGTTGTATATTTTTTCGTTCCAAATGCTTCCTAGAAAATTAGCCACTTGACACAATGTCATCACACACTTCAAAGCTTTTACGCACTGCTGTTGGCATTTCCTAAGTTGCTAACAACAGGTAATCAATAGGCACGTCTCAACCTGCCTTAGTTTCGCTTTGCCCAAAGCGGCAGACAAGCTTAGTGACGCTCTGTAGTAAATCATCTGTGAGAAAGCAGCACTGGGTTTGCCGTTGTGCCTGTCGGCCTTCTTCACACCGTCCCACTTCTCTTTTTACGGGAACAGAAAGAGCATTCTTTGAAGTGCAGGAAATTAGCAAAGTCTGGAGTATCCCATTATTAAAACATAAGAGGAAATAAACACACCAAAAGCAGCAGTCTAAACCGACAAGTCACACTTTTCATGTTCAAATTCAGTTCCACCAAAATAACCTCTATCAAGAGGCCTTCATTTGGCATAAACCCCAAAAAACACACTCTACATCCAGCACTAATGATGGCCCTGTACTTAGCTAGGATTTCATGGGCCAACTGGCACATCCCCATGACCAATCTGCTGAACTGTGGCTATAAATCCACACCCCAGGAAATGCTACCCAACCACAGGCCCACACAAAAACATCCCTCACCTTCAGTGGGAAAGTTACTGCCCAACAAATCTCTCTTCTCCACTTCACAAGCGCACCGAGCCATTATATCACCTACCACCGGGGCTTCGGCAATGGTGCCACCCGCAACACTCTGTGAAACAATCGTGTAAAACGAGGGTGGGGTGTCTTTTTTCACTTTTTCAATTTGGAGGGTTTTGTCCATATCCCCAGATTAACACCACTAATATATGCCAAAGGGGCCGCCATACCAAGACCTCCAACAAGGCTGGTGCATTTACGAAAACTATTTGTTGACCAGGCCTAGCTATAGGAAAATACTCTTTTATGCCTGAACCCCTCATTTGTTTTGCATCAGATTGCAGCTGTAAGGGTGAGTGCAGGTGACTGAGGAACTTGGAAGTAAATGTAGGGAATGATAAAAACCAAATGAAATCTACCATCTGACTGGCTGTTTAAATTTAAAGGGGATGTCTAATGTTATTTCATGCATTCTGATTCTCATGCTAAACATGGCCAAAGTTTCATAAAACGAGTTGGACGGAGTATTTATGTGCCAAATACACTCCTTCAGGGTTTGTACAAGTTTCGGGAAGTTTTTTCCAAGAATGGCCCAGTATGACGTCATAAAGGGTGAAATTCCTTGTATGGGCACTTGCGCGGCGCCTCTTGGACAGTGAGGGCGTCGAGGAGAGTTGAAGTCAGGTCAACTTTATGGTAAGGAGCTATGACGCGGTTCAGCGGCAACCAATCGGAATGTAGAAGTCCTTCGCTTGAGAGGATTCCAGAGAACGCAGTCCTGTAAACTTTGGTTCAAACCACATTAGTTCCCAAGCAAAATGGAGGAGAGGTTGATCATGTGAATTTGATAAGAAGGCATGCAACACTAGGCAACACCGATCTGACCAATTGCATTAAGGCTACACTTCAACCAGGACAGTTATTGTAATATAGCCTAGGCTGCACACAAATTAATGTTAATTAAAGACCAAGGCTAGTTAATGTCTCCTATAAACTGCATGTTGAAATTAGACTAGAACTTAACCATAAACATAAAAGCCACACCTCACAAATGGCTTTTAATTGGTTTATTTCGTTAGCAAACATATAGGCTAGCTATAATTGTGAAATTCTTTCCATCGATCAATTTCTTACTTTCACTTACAATTTCTTACAAAATTACTTACAATTTCATGAGGTTAACTTATACCCTATTGTGCTCAGTCTGCACAAATACCAATCAACATGCTTGTTTGTTTTACGGCCCTTTTAAATAAAGTTTAAAAAAGACCAAGTATTCAATCAACGTCAGAGCGTCCACGAATCTTTTCACAGCGTTGTTGGCAGGGCAGCCGGAACGAATTTTGACGCTCTCGCCAGCGGCGGTGTGAACAATCACCCTGGAGTTGAATCACCCTCCACCTATGATTACCAATTCCAACCAAACTAAAACACAAACTCTTTCCATGACCGTTATCACGAGTCACTCTCTCGCTGATTTACCTGATGATTTTGAAGTTAATTATGTAAAATGCAATTCATCATCATGCAAACAAACAAAAAGCATGCGCTCGTGTCAGGTTGTTATGTTGTAATGCTAAAAATAAAGGTAGGAATGTGTATATTTATGACCCACCAGGACCAGATGTGATATCCACCAATCAGAGAGGTCCTCGAATCTTGAATCGTTTTTTGATTGGATAAAATGAATAGAGAATATCTTGTGCTTGAGTCCCCAGATCAGCGCCTATGCTCAGCAGGCCTGTGGTCTTGGGGAACCCCATTCATTACAGTCTAGAGAGACCTGCTTTGTGTACCAGTGACAGTACTCCCGCGTTTAAATGTGGTCATCACGCCCAAAACTTTGTAGTGTGTACAAGGCCAATGCGTATAATCTTTGTGAGCAATAATAAAAGCTTTACGACTGGAGGAAAATAACTCTGTTGGAAGTCTATTTTTTAACCAAGTCTAAGAAAAGAGAAAAACCTGAGCTAATTTTAGCGTTTTGCTTGGTTCTGTGTGGACTCAGATCCTTCAGAGTTCCCATGCTTAAGGGTTGAGAGAGTCTCATCAAACTGAACCTTTTCATTATGGACTGCTGCTTTTTAAGCCACTCACAATTGGCAGAGAGCAAATCAGGTAGATTCACAAATAAATACAGCACAAAAATAAAAGCCGGACTGGCTCTCAATATCAAATACGACATAGGCTATTATTTATATAAAATAGGCTACTATTTATGGAACAACATTTAAATTAAAAACAATAGCCATTATAAAAAGACAATAGGAAATAAACACAAGCAAACAATTCAGTCAAACATAAAAAAGCAGCGCTCTAGAACAGGATTTAAGTTAAATATAGCCTAAATATAAAGTTATGAAACTTAATTTTCCCCTTTCCCCAATCTGTATCATGTCTCATGTAATCGCTCAATCAGTGTTTCAACAGCAGAAAGACGTCAATAAAACAGCTTGTAAACAATGTCACGTAATGTTACATTTAATTCAGAAAAAACATATTCAGTGACTATAAACTCGTTAGTCAGCTAGAAAAATTAACTCTAGAGAGGAGCATTTTGCTAAATATGTGCACCATATTCATTATAATTTTTTATATTCTTCAATATTTAATGCATGTTTTAATAAATCCGTCAAGTTTATATGACAGCCACCATTTAAATGTTTAGGTGATATATTTCAAAAAACAAATTGGAGTACAAATATAATTATGTTATTGTAAAGTTAGTATCATAACTTTATTATTATAAAAACTTACTTGAGTGTCATTTAAGTGTTTGTATACAAATCAGTTAATTTTAACCTTCAATATTATACTGTAGTACCAACTGACTCCCACGTATAGCTAGTTTACAGCATTAGTTGAGAGATTTTTTTTCCTTGAGAAAATTTGCCATGTACTGCACCTGATATATAGCCAAAATAATCAATATCGAATGGAAATTAATCGGAATCGAATCGAAAGCTTGTGAATCAAAACCAAATTCAATCGTGAAATTTGTGTCAATACCCAGCCCTACAACAGGTGAAAAGGTTCCAGTGCTGATACTGCTGGAATATCGCACGGCTGGGAAAAGGCACTCAGCCAATAAGATTCGAGAACCAGAAAGAACTGTTGTATAAAAATATATAATTAAATTTGACTTGTAGTGTACTACACTTTAAACACTTGCTACACTTTAAATAAGTAGCCTAGAAGCAAATAAAAAGGCCAGTGCACCTTGAATCAATTCCGTAAGTTTGTAAAAAAAGACGAACACTAAGTGTTATCTGAACTACGCTAAATCAGTCTACATACCTGGTGCATGACAGAACGAATGCCATGGGACATTACATTGACAGTCACCTCTGATAACAGATTACTCTAAATTGTAATGTAGAAACATGCATTTTCTGTAAAGCTGCTTTAAAACGATATGTATCAAGGGGAATACAAATAAATGTGAACTGAATTGAACTTTCTGGCTCTTATCACAGTAATCTTCAAACTCAGAGCACTTTAGAGAAACTTCAAAACAAAACAGCACATTCTTTCAGCTACCCACATGATGAGCGTCAACAGGCCACAATACAGTCCATTCGTTCTGAACGTGCTTCTCTAAAATCACAGAGGGAATTATTTGATATTTAGCCCTTCCAGTAAAAACACCCCACCCTTCTGAATGTCCAACTGTCACGGGAGTTCAACATTACACTAAAAACATCTCAAATGTTTGATTCAAGGAAAATCACGCTAGGCTTAGCTCTCAGATTTGTTTTGACAAGAGAAACAACAAAAAAAAAGTGACATTTCTGACATTTCTCACAGGATGTGCACAGCATCGGAGAGTTTTACTGGGAAAGATGTCGATCAGAAAGAAGGAACGTAGAAAACCATTTGACTGAGAACAATTTGACTATGACAACTTTGCACTACTTAAAAACTCCCCGGCTTCCAGATATTCAAACAACCAAAACGGAGAGGAAAAAGTGCCTTTGAAAACATTCTGAAATTTCGGCAAGTAAGAGTCATTTTTCATGTGTCGCACACCTAACAACAGTCAATCGAAGGAACAAGTGAACATTTGTTCTGAAGGAATGCGGGGTATGCAGGAGGAGGGGGCTTCATGGCGGAGGAGGAATCACCGACGAGAAGAGTTTGGTCGCACAGATCAAAGTGATGAGCCAACATAAACACTAACTAAAAAAGGACTGCGACTGCAGTTTTCTGATAACCACTTTACAAACCACTCTTTTTTTTTTTAGCTTAAATTGACACATTGTGGCTACAAAAGTCTAGAGCATATATTCAACGTGACGTGCATTCAGAATGCAGAGCAAATAAGCACGCAGATGAGTTCCTGTAGCGTTCCTCCTGGCTGAATTGTAGATCATAGCTAGCGTAAAATAACAGTCAGGGAGGTGAGCAGAGCTGTGTGATGATCAATCTCTGTGCAGACAGACTGAATCCATACATTTAGAGGGTCAGTGAGCATCTCCTCTGCTGAGAGGGAACAGGGCAGTGGGAGAGAGGGGAGGTCAAAAGCATGTGCTTGTGGGAAGTGTCACCGGGCTGCTTGACAGAGGGTGGTGTGAAGTATCTCATTCATCAGTACTCAACCAAACAGTTTAACATTTGAAATAAAAGCAGGAGGAATCATTTTTTAGGCAGACTGCACTGATTGAGCTACTGGGAAAGAGAATTAGCAGCTCATTTTAAGCAAATATGCACCAAATCTCCGGATTAGAGATTACTCAACCCATTTGTTATGCTGGTATTTGTGTTAAGTTTCCGTAGTCAGCAGCTGCCACACTTGTCAAATAAAGCATTGAAGTTATAATACAGTTGTACAAAAGCCTCTTTTGGGAAAGTTTTTTTTTTCCACCACAACCCACTTCCTGTAGCTTTGGCAATATGTACAAATTACAAAAGTATGCTAATAAAATGAAAAGCTAATAAAATGTTAATTTGTGTAATTTCATGTGAAAATTACATGAAGTAGCCTATGTTCACAGTTATAAACAAGCTACAGAAGGATTTTGTGTAGTCGGGCTAGTGTTCATCTATCTGTATGGTATAAGTAACACAAAGCACAATTTGAACAACTGAAGGATTAAAATATGCGTTTTTCTGCATCACCTCCACCTTTTTGAGCATGTGCACAATGCAGAGGCAAACTAGAGTTTGAAATGCAACTACAATCAGTCAATCTACACTATCGACACCATTCAAAAGTTTGGGGTCTGTAAGAATTTTTGAAAGAAGTCTCATACTCACCAACGCCGCATTTATTTGATAAAAAATACAGTAAAAATAGTAAAATTGTGAAAAGTTATTACAATTTAAAATGTTTTTCTATTTATTAAATTGCAATTTATTCCTGTGATGGCAAAGCTGAATTTTCAGCATCATTATTCCAGTCTTCAGTGTCACATGATCCTTCAGAAATCATTATAATATGCTGATTTGATAATCAAGAAATGTTGAAAACAGTTCTGTTGCTTTTTATTTTTTGAGAAAACCATGATAATTCTTTTTCCAGCATTGTCTGATAAACAGAAAGATCAAAAGAACAACATTTATTTGAAATATAAATATTTCAAATGTATAATAGTTAAATGTAACATTATAAATGTATTTACTTTGATTTAATGCTTCGCTGCTGAATAAAAGAAAAAAAAATTACAAACCCCAAACTTTTTAAACAGTAGTATTTGTTAGTCCAACATTGCAAAATAAAAACAGACTGGAACAATTATAAGGAATGGATGGGACTTAAGTGTTTAAAAAATATTAATTACTGACTGAAATATGACTGAAATTAAACCTTCACAGTGCACATAAACATAATTTGGCAGAAATAGCAAATCTATAGTCACCACACTTGTTTAGCCAGTGACCACCATTTTAAGTGGTGAAATGCTTTTTGCAAAGAATAAAAAGCATCATAATTCCCTGCTGGGGGTGGGACAGTTTGACTATTCTTAGATGGGAAAGTATTTAAATGTGTACAGACCACAAACCATAATTGGCCAGCCACTGTCTATACTCCACAGCTCTGACATAAATGATGTATTTTTTTATTTTTTTACTGTGCATGACTATATAATAAAGGCCTTTCATTCTTTCAGCTTTTCTTTAAAAGGAAGGATCTAACAGGAACATCATCTTCTAGCGGTTTCCAATAATGCAGAACAGGAACACATAGTTTCCCATAAAGTTCTGTACCTTGAAACAGGATTAACCACCAACAGACTCTGTGTATCATGTGCAGTCATATCTATAAAGAGGGTGGGATTTACCAGAAGGAGGCAAATTTCAGAGATGCCAGCAGAAAAGAAGCACTCTCAGCAGGATGGCCAGGAGTTTACCCGTGGCATCCTGACAGACGTGGCACTCCTCCAGTGATGGGAATGAGAAACACTAACACAACTTCTACATCACCGTGGGCTGACAAGACTGACCCATATGCACATTTAGAAGAAGCTGATAAGTCATAAGCAGCCATACCACACGATCAACCACAGCTGAAATGCACCAGCATCTGATGTAGCAAAAGTTAAAGCTGCAGTCCGTAACTTTACAGCTAATAAGCGAGTACATCATGAATCCATTTTCTTTTCCTGAATCACTAGGGTACACCTATAAACAGTGTTTATATTCGGACTATTTTAGTCTGGTTCGGGTCGTACCACTGCAGAGTAGCCCAGTAACACAAACAGAGAGAAGTAGCTCCGGCAACATTGCTCTGCAGTTCTGTTTATTTACCGCTAGAGCGCCAAAAGTTACGGACTGCAGCTTTAGGTAGAACCTCACCTTTGGAGCGAAAAGCCTCCTTTAGGCTCAGCAGCACGTCAGAAAACTTGCGCACATCATTGACCAGTTGCATGATGTATTCAGGGTCTCCTCCTGGGGCGGTGATGGTATGGTCCAGGCCCATTGCATTGAGGGGGTCATTAGAGCTGCGGCCCATTTCTTGTGTTTTGTTGGAACCGGGTGACAGGGACACGGGGATGTTGGGCTGGGAGAGACGAGCACCGCTTGCCAAGCGCTTATTCCCACTGTTGCTGCCCTGACGGAACATTCCAGCAGCCGCTTCTGCCGTTACTGAGCCGCATCAGCCGCAGATCCAAGCGCCCGCCTGCCAGTGGAGAGCTGAGGGCACTGTGGGAGACAGCTAAAGTAAGCATACAAAGACGGTGGAACCTAATATCAGGTGCACCATTTATAAACGTGTGTAGAATGTAGAGCGTATGACCGAAATGTTTCTGAAATGATTTATCAAATGTACACACAAAACATTTAATGCATCCCTTGTAAATCGCAGTTAATCTTCAATTCAAGCACAATGTGTAGTACAAGGTCATGATGATCAATTCCATGAACAGAACGCCCAGAAATATCACTTTATTAAGAGACATTTATTATTATTATCAATATTGAAAACAGTTTATGCTGCTTAATATTTTTGGGTAAACCGTGACAAACTAACAGCAGTAATGGCTGCTGAAAATTTAGCAATAACATATTTATGTAATAATATTTCACTGTATTTTGATCAAATAAATGCAGCCTTGATGAGCATACAGATACTTCTTTCAAAAACCTTATTGTTTCCAAACTTTTGACTGTTAGTGTTTATAGATTTCTTTTTTCTTCCAAGAAATAATTCATGAATTCATTTTGGTGATGTAATTTTCCCAAAGCAAGTTAAAATGTTGCTCATTTGCAAATATAATTATATGAATGCATATTCCTATTTATCTTTGCATTTTTTATTTAATTACTGGTATATAAGAGTGCATAAGGTTTGTACGCACATGCTCTTTAGTTGGCATGTAGCCTATACATAAAAATATTTTCATGTCAGTTTCTGTCTTTATCAATCCTGATTTGTTCCTTACTTTTTACATAGGATGAAATCCATGGAATTTAGAATCAAATCCGATCCCATGTAGCCTACATTTTAAAAAAAGTTGTAGGTTCAAATCCATAAACTATGACTAATTTTGACACCTTAAATTTGGTTGCTGCAGATGTATTTTAGATCTGGGTTAAGTGTATTTGAATTTAGTTTGGATTTTTTTTTAAAACATCAGCTAAAAGGCATATTTTTCTTAATTTACATATTGAAAGGGTAGTTAACATCGAGCCATATTATGAATGCATCAAAATATCTAGAGTTGCTTTTCTAAGCAAACATGAATTTTAATTTTAACACCCAGCACCTGGTTCCACAGCACCTAAAGTGCTCTCTTCACTATCATTATGATGATCGAGGAACAAGCCCTCAGACTACCTGACCCCGTCCCATTATCTACAAATGCATCTTACATTCATTCACATGGCATTTTTGTGGCCATACACTGTTTTCTTGAGCACTGCGATTAACGTTACGTGACTGCTTTTGTATACACGTGACGCACGTCTGCTGCAGAATGCGAGTAATGCACCGATCTTTATCATTTAAAAAAGGGGCTTGACACCTGCCAATCAAAACTAACCCTCGCGCTAGTGTTCAGTGATATGAGAGGAAATGGACAGAGGAAAAAAACACGGACATTGGGTGGAGTATGACCACCAGCTATGATTTATGTCAGACTTAAATGTTGTTTTGGCTTGAAAAGTTTGGCTCTTTAACAGAGCATGCAATCAGCATCAAGTCACTTCTGTATTATTAAAATCCTGTACATAATTTAGATATTTTATTTTCCGAGTGTAAGAGAGCACATATGATTTAACGAACCGAATTTAATAACTAACTCCTCTCAATACTGTAACTGTCTCTCCATTTCTTAGCTGCTTTACGTTACACTTTAGCGCTGCTGCTAGCTAACCACTTCACAATTACAAATCTTTTAACAGTTGGTTGCTGTTTACAGCATCTCAAACGAGTGGCACTTACTTGAATAGTTCATGAGGAACATCATACCGCAGAATTATGAAGGTAAATCCTTTGTAAAAACATAAAATAAGCTGAAATAAGATGCTCGCCAACGGACCGCTCTTCACATCACAACTGACGAGAGAAAAACTTACTGAGTGACTGACTGACTGACTCAAAACTTACTCACGTGACCTCAAAGCAAACTTCCTATTGGCTGGGGAGTGCCCTGAACGATCCGCTTGTTTTCCTCGTCAAAATTACATGTGCTGATCTGAGACTGTAGTACAGTGATGTAGATAGAAGTGTACAAAAATAATAAATAGTTTTATTTCTGTTAGAGATAAAATAAGGGGTTATATGCTAGTCATAAGGTCCAGCATATAGCAGGAAAAAATAATAAGAAAGACTCGAAGAACAATTAAAACAATTACAACTTATTTAAACTTTACATAGTAATTCAATGTCAATATTTAAATAATGTTAGTATGGTTCCACTTCATATAAGACAACAGTTGATGCAAAGCTGAAGCGAAATTACAAATGAACAAATATTGGCAAATAACAAATTATTGATTTTCAAAATAAAGAAAAAGATTAAATAATAATAATAAATAACACTGATAAATGTACAATATAAAAAAACATTATATTTCTTTTTTTTTTAAAAAGTTAAACAAAGCATAAAATTGTACTTTCTAATAAAAATAAATTATCAATATGGTTTAAATACTCAGATTTCGGCACGAATAAGTCGATTGCATTCTAACTGGAAATGATGGGTGTAATGGTGAAATTAAACTCTATCCTGATTATTGATACATCACACAATAAAGGGGAAAAACGTTTCTAAAACAAAAACCGTACGTACCAAAAATGTAGCAAAAGAAATGACTGCGCCTATGGAGAATGACGTGATTCTGCCGACACCTTGCGGCTGAACGTTTCATTATAGGCTATAGAGCATATCCGTGTTTGTGTGTGCATGTGTGTGTGTGTGATAATTGTAAGGTGTGCGTATGTGTGTTCTTAGGCATGTGTCGACCTATAGAAGCTCTCGGTTAACAGTCGTGCTGTGAAAAAACACACGAGGAAATCCACTGCGTGGGTCCTTCCTTGCCGCCGTCGCTTCCTGATTGGTTTTTACAGTGAACATGGCGGCTGTTAGTAAGCATCTGACAGCCGGCAATTTCTCCATCGCAGGTGCTGTGCTGTTCGCAGTGTACGTAATTAAACAAAGACTATCTTCGGAAACTAATGGGTAAGATCATTGCTTCTTTTGCCTGTTGCCATTTATTTACCCGGTGTCCGATATAACCTCTTCGACATTGAAACATCATTGGCATGGGACGCATTCATTTATTCAGACTCATAACTCATATGCCTCTGAGTTACATTGACATTTAGGTGATTTACTTTAAAGCTTGTTGATTTCTCATGCTTTACCCACGTGTTCATTTATAGAGAGAAAGGGGCATCAAAACCACTGTTGGACAATGATGTAAGTATATTCCTTAGTCTAAATCTAAGTAGTATTCTTTATCTAAGATCGGAGTTTGTTGTGTGTGTGTGTGTGTATGTGTGTGTGTGTGTGTGTGTGTGTGTGTCTATATATATATATATATATATATATATATTTTTTTTTTTTTATTTTTTTTTTTATTTTTTTTTATTTTTTTTTTTCCCAGAAGGATAGAAAGACAGACAAGGCTGCTGTGGACAAGGTTTTCTTCAGGCGCATTTGTCATATCATGAAAATCCTGCTGCCAGAGACCTTTTGCAAAGAGGTAAGTATTTTTTCTATTATGTTTGTATTTTTTGTTTCCACTGGCTGTGTGGTCTAGGTAAAATACTTTTTTATATAGGCTACTGCTGCATTATTGGTTGTTTTCTATCCTAGTCAGGATATTTGCTTCTGATTGCTGCCATGCTCATAGCCAGAACCTACTGCGATGTCTGGGTGATCCGTAATGGGACCATGATTGAGAGGTATGAAAAGTTTTGATCTTTGATCACATTTTCCACATGCCGTATTAGCTGCAAGATCACAATATCCCATTATTTTTTTGTACTTCATAAATTATTCCTTAACATTAGGGGATGTTTTTTGTATATTTATCTCATCTGATCTTGAATAATGATTTTGAACGTTTTTCCTATATTTGTTGTATTTGTAGTCCAGTGCGTTTCTCAGTGGTATGACTACATCTGGGTGCCGTTGCCAGTGGAACATGCCTGATCACTTAAATGCTGTCTGTCCTGTTTTTCTTGTAATGTGTACCGACTACATGCACACACTGACTGTTATTCAATGTGTGTGTGTGTGGTTTGCAGTGCAATTATTGGACGCTCGACAACTGCTTTCAAAAGATACTTGGTCAACTTTATCACAGTCATGCCTTTTGTAAGTGGACTAAACTTTGCACAATTTTAAACTTTGTCCAATTTTAACTGTGTCCAAATTAGCTTGACAAGCCATTATTCATATAAATGGATATGATAATATAATGTTTAATTCAGTATGAAATATTTTTAGGCTATTTTTAATAAAGGGATCATAACATAGATCCTTTGTTCTATAAAATGTTATTTAAATGTAGTTAGCATATAATAAACAGGGTTATTATGCATTTTTTAAAGGTAATGTATTTACATATTCTAGTACCTGTTGTTTTTTCTTTGACTATGTATTTCATACAGATTTATTTAAAAAAAAAAATGTTTTTATGTCTTTTTTGTGTGACTCATCAGATAGCTCTAGTGAATAACTTCTTAAAGCTGGGACTCGACCAACTGAAGCTGTGCTTCAGAGTAAGACTGACCAATCAACTTTACAATGACTACCTGACGTAAGTTATATTCGTCAACTGGTGAATGATGCTTAAATTGAATCCATTTCTGTTCTGTCCGTTTTCTGTTCATATCCATTTTTAGTTAACTCTATTAGCATTTTTTCCCTTATGCAGTCAAATACAGAAAGCATGGTTGTGCCATTCTAAATTCAGTTTCACTTTCCTAAAAAGTAACTTAAGTTTTGGGGAGAGTAACGCAATATTATAAGTGTAAGTCTTCACTAGAAAAGCACTGCTGTATGTTTTACAACACTGTATCTTACAATAGGGGGTTCACATACTATCAGATTGGCAACTTAGACAACCGCATTGCCAACCCAGACCAGCTGATAACCCAAGATGTGGAGAAGTTCTGTAACAGTGTGGTGGACCTCTATTCCAATGTCAGCAAGGTAACACAGAGCAACACTCACTCTGTTACAGCAAAAAAGAACACATTCTTGGTCATTCTGAACCATATATTAAGATGTCTTCAGTTTGAGACTTCTTTTTCTTTTTCCTCCAGCCTCTACTAGACATATTAATCTACATCTGCAAACTCAACACAGCCATTGGTTCTCTTGTAAGTGTCAGTTTTGAATAATTTACCAGCAGTGTTGTGTAAGGTACTTAAAAAAGTAATTAATTACTAGCTAATAATTACATCTTCAACATTATATTAAGCCATATTCGGACGGGATTTTACATGGAGGGGTGGGGTAAAGTAATTATTACCAGGGCTTCTCAGTGATTTTAGTCCCGTCTGAATGTGCCATCTCTGTAATCATTATGGACAATGTCAGTAAAGATTACGGCGAATTTTACCTTCTGGAAAAAGGTCTGGGAAAATTATCTCAGGTAATGCTAATGGCGTCTTAATGCGAATGTCTGTGATTTCTGATGTTGTATTATCCTAACGCTTCTCCTCGTGTGTTTTTTGACCTACCTGAGCTACCGTTTTCACACCAATCTTCAGTTCAGCGTGCTTTCATTTCAATATGGATGGTATTCGATGAGAAAATAAGATTATAAAATGAATAAATAGAGCCAAATAGCAAAAAAAAAAAAACTGCGAAGACGTCCCATTTTAATATCAGTGTCAGGTAAGAGTAAGATGCTTGTCTAGATTTTGCTGCTCACTTATGTGGGTTTATTATAAACAGCCACTTCTATAAACTCTTGAAGTTTACTTAAATAGGGTTTTCAAATAAATAAAAATGAAATCAATAAATAATAACTAGACATACACTCACCTAAAGGATTATTATGAACACCATACTAATACTGTGTTTGACCCCCTTTCACCTTCAGAACTGCCTTAATTCTACGTGGCATTGATTCAACAAGGTGCTGAAAGCATTCTTTAGAAATGTTGCATGTTGTGGCTTCACAAATGCTTTGGTGCATACCTCGGTTGTAACGAGTGGTTATTTCAGTCAAAGTTGCTCTTCTATCAGCTTGAATCAGTCGGCCCATTCTCCTCTGACCTCTAGCATCAACAAGGCATTTTCACCCACAGGACTGCCGCATACTGGATGTTTTTCCCTTTTCACACCATTCTTTGTAAACCCTAGAAATGGTTGTGCGTGAAAATCCCAGTAACTGAGCAGATTGTGAAATACTCAGACCGGCCCGTCTGGCACCAACAACCATGCCACGCTCAAAATTGCTTAAATCACCTTTCTTTCCCATTCTGACATTCAGTTTGGAGTTCAGGAGATTGTCTTGACCAGGACCACACCCCTAAATGCATTGAAGCAACTGCCATGTGATTAGTTGATTAGATAATTGCATTAATGAGAAATTGAACAGGTGTTCCTAATAATCCTTTAGGTGAGTGTATACGTCATATGTGATCCACGTGCGCACAGCACATGACCTTCTGGAATGCCCACGTCTAGAAAACACACACTTAGATTACTGTTCTAATGATTCTCTCTAAAATGTATTGGATTACTTATTTCTATTTATTTCCTAAATCCCATATTAGACTCGACCAAGGATACAAGGATAGACATGAAAATAAAACATCCAAATAAATAATATAAAATTGCATAAATTATTCTTGAACTGACCTAAGTATTTAAAGGAAGAAAGTTACATTTATAGCATACATTTTAACACTAGACGTTAAAATATGATTTTAATTCTGCTATGGTTTTATGCACAATTTGTCTATAGTCTTTACAGTATTTCATGCTATTATAACAGAAGTAACTGCAATTAAATTGCAGAAAAATTAAGAGTAATCCCTTACTTTATTTTTAAATTACGGTAATTAATTACTTAGCCGGTAAACAGTGTTAGGTGTAATTCGTTACTAATTTAGTGCCTCAGTCCCCACGATGTTTGAAGCATCTCCCTGCTCTTCTCTAGGGCCCTGCTTGTTTGCTGAGCTATCTGTTGTTCTCCGGTCTGATCCTGACCAGACTGCGGAGGCCGATCGGCAAGATGACCATAACCGAGCAGAAGTATGAGGGGGAGTACAGATATGTCAACTCTCGTCTCATCACTAACAGGTATGTATCCATGGGCCTCCATCTGTTTGTCTGGCTGTTTGTCTCCTGAGGTATTTTTTGAAGAAAAACGCATGATTTCTCCATATTATTTCAGTGAGGAGATCGCGTTCTACAACGGCAACAGGAGAGAAAAGCAAACCATTATTGGATCCTTTCAGAAACTGGTGAGGAAAATAAAAATAGCTTTGATATCCGTTATCTAATCCATACACATTGTTAGTGAATCTTTCAATCAGACTTCTTGTTTATTTAGGTGGACCACTTGAATCGCTTCATACACTTTCGTTTCTCAATGGGTGTCGTGGACAGCATCATAGCCAAATGTAAGCAGAAATAGTCTACTACTGAAGATGGCAGCAGAATCCAAATTAAACTTCAACAAGGTCAATATGGTTTCAAAGTCAGCATGGATCAAATTTGGCCCTTTGAACTGTTTAATGCATGTTTCAGATCTTATTGTGAGCAATTCATTTGTTCAAATAATTTCTTTCTAAACCTCAATCCAAATGTAATTGATGTAGTATATGATAGTCATATCAAAGTCAAATTCAGGTCTGGATCCATTTTTTTCTTTTTGAAAATGTTTCACGTGGAAATATGTCACATTATGAAAGTAAAATAGGCTGAAAATGGCAATGCTGACGTTAAAAGTAGACTTACCTAGAGTATTTTGAATACAGGCCCTAGTATGAAAGGATAATTGAGATAAATTTACAGAATCTTTCATGGGAGACACATTTTCTGATGATTCTCTAGACATAGCCATGGTGGTGGGTTACCTGGTTATCAGTCGGTCGTTCCTGGACCTCACAAACCAACGGCATCTGAACAGCTCATACGCTGAGCGACTGGAAGTGAGTATGAATGAACACAGACAAAGAAATCCAGATAATATATTGCTTGTAATTACTGACCTTTGATTTCTCCAGATTTAATTGTCTTTGGAAATTTGCTTTATTGGGTCAATAAGGATTTCCTTAGATAAATGTTTGCACAGAAGATAGAAGTTCTTCTGTGTTTGTTTTCCGCTGCAGGACTACTACCAGAGTGGGCGGATGTTAATAAGTTTGGCACAGGCCCTGGGAAGGATCGTCCTGGCAGGCAGAGAGATGACCAGACTGTCCGGGTGAGTGCTCTGCCTCCAGTACATTCATTCATTGCTTGGTCCTCATGCCATCCATCATCTCTACACTTGCCAGTGCTCACTTACCGTCTGTCTTTAATCTGCTCGAGTATATGTGTGTTTATCTGGAATCTGAATCCTTTTATTAGGTTCACTGCACGAATCACAGAAATTCAGGATGTCCTTAAGGAGCTGAATTCAGGCAGATATGAACGGACCATGATTACACAGCAAATCAAAGGTCTGGGTCATTGTGCGTTGTGTTTTTTGTTTTGTTTTTAAGCATTTTATGAATTTGTGACATAGAGATGTCTCAATGAATTGTAAACTAATAATACCGGTCAAATGCTAATTTGCAGTAAAATGCTCACCAAGGCTGCATTTATTTGATCAAAAATAGAGTAAAACAGTAATATTGTGAAATATTATTAAAATTGAAAATTTCTATTTTGACATTTTAAAATGTAATTTATTCCTGTGATGCAAAGCTGAATTTTCAGCATCATTACTCCGGTCTTCAGTGTCACGTGATCCTTCAGAAATCATTCTAATAAGCTGATTTGATGCTCAAAAAACATTAATTATTATTATCAATGTTGAAAACAGGATTTTCAGGATTCTTTCATGAATATTTCATTTATTTGAAATATAATATTTTGTAACATTATAAATGTCTTTACTGTAACTTTTGAGCAATTGAATGCATCCTTGCTGAATAAAAGTATGTAAGATTTTTTACTTTTAATTTAAGATAACCCCCCCCCCCCCCCCCAAAAAAAAATATATCTTACTGACCCCAATAATGTTACAAAAGCTTTCTATTTCAGATAAATGCTGTTCTTTTGAACTTTCTATTCATCAAAGAATCCTGAAACTGAACTGTTTTCAACATTGATAATGAAATTAACCCTTTTTTTTAGCAGCAAATCATCATATTAGAATGATTTCTGAAAGATCATGTGACACTGAAGACTGCACTTAAAATAATTTTTAATTGTAATAATATTTCACAATATTATTGGGGGTGTTTTTTATTTTTAATCAAATAAATGCAGCCTTGGTGTGTGTGTGTGTGTATATATATATATATATATATATATATATATATATATATATATATATAAGCTTGAATTTTATATATATAAATATATATTCAAAAAATTGACAGATGCAGCAGTAGAGAAAATCCCTCTTATCCCTGGGAGAGGTGAAATCATCATCGCAGACAACATTATCAAGTAAGTTATGTACAAACTAAACAAAACATCAGTCAAGCCATCATAGTTAGCTACTTAGCATTTATGCATTTGTGTAATCCTCAGTACCAAATACCTATTTGTTTATTTTTCTGAATGTAGACGTCGTGTCTGACCAGCGTATCATTAGTGTTTCAAGTTGAGCTGTATCCTTTTATCCACAGGTTTGAACACATACCTTTAGCGACGCCCAATGGAGACATTCTCATCCGTGACTTGTCTTTTGAGGTTACTCCTCCATAAATAAAATGTTTTTTAGTCTAAATTTGTATAACAGGGTTTTGCAATCTGGTTTTGGTAATTACCATCTTCCCTCCTTACATTAAGGTGTCATCTGGGACAAATGTGTTGGTCTGTGGGCCCAACGGCTGTGGGAAAAGTTCCCTCTTCAGGGTGCTGGGAGAGGTCAGAGCTGTTCTTCAGCAGAATTATGTGTCTTTAGAAACCTCAGTGTTTTTTTTGCTGTTGTTGTTGTTAACTTTCATAGTCTTTCTTTGCTTCCCAAGCTGTGGCCTTTGTATGGAGGACAGCTCACAAAACCAGAGAGAGGGAAGCTCTTCTATGTTCCTCAGGTGGGCATTTTCATGCCAGCAGGTTAAATGTGAAAATGTTCTCCTATATATTTTCCAGGTTCATTTGTTTGTATTTTTCTTCAGAGGCCCTACATGACACTGGGTTCCCTCAGAGATCAGGTGATTTATCCTGACACACATGAAGACCAAAAGAAGAAAGGAACATCTGATCGGGTGAGTTTTAGAATTAAATGGACAGCAAAATTAGATGTTATGTGATAAAGGGATAGTTCACCCAAAAATGAAAATTCTGTCATTATTCATTGTTCAAAATCCATAAGACTTTTGTTTATCTTCAAAACACAAATAAAGATATATTTTATGAAATCAAAGAGATTTCTGTCCCTCCACTGAAGGTCCACTCCATCAAAAATCAGTTGTTGATCAGTTGTTTATATATTAAATCAATTCATCATATAAAACGATCGTGTCTTCATAAGACTTAAACTGCTCGATTCATATAGACTACTTTTGTGATCTCCTTATTAACTTTTTGTAGTGTAAAAAGTTTTGGAGTAATAGACTTTCAATGGAGGGAGAGAAATCTCCCAGATTACATTTAATTAAAAATATCTTCATTTGTGTTTTGAAAATGAACAAAAGACTTACGGGTTTAGAGTTTAGATTTTTGGGTGAACTATCACTTTAAAACGTACTTAACGTACTTAAAAATGAAAGTTCTGTCATTATTTATTCACCCACATGTTGATTGAAGCTCCAAAAAGTACAGAAAGCAGCATAAAATGTGTGCATGAAACTTGTATTTTAAGTTTGCTTCTCAAACAACGCTATCATATGAATTCAGAAAGACTTAGAATATAGTGCAAAAATCATATAGACTATTTTTATGATGTTCTTTTTGGAGCTTGACCGTCAACTTTCGTTTTATGAAACAGAACAATGAATTTGGACAGTCTGCTAAATGTCTTGAAAAAAGGTTTTGAGTGAATAAATATTGAGGAAAATTGTAATTATTGGGTGAACTGTTCCTTTAAGTAATGTGCTTGAATAGTAAACTATAGTGTTACTGTTATTATATGTTGTGTAATTGTGGTCAGGTGCTTAAGGAATATCTGGACAATGTCCAGCTGGGACATATCCTGGACCGAGAAGGCAGCTGGGAGAGTGTGCAGGACTGGATGGATGTCCTCAGTGGCGGAGAAAAGCAGAGGATGGCTGTAAGCTCTAATTCTTGCATTATCTATTTTTTAAAATCGGCATGAAATGGAAGTTGCCATAGTCATTTCTCTTTTCTTCCTTATTGTGACGTATATTCAAGTGAAATGGCTTTTCGAACACAAAAAAAATGTTGGGCGGGACTTGATTTTTGTCCATCAGGAATAGATTGGGTGGTTGTGGTTTGCTATTGCTCTTATGTCACGTGAGTGACAGGTTGTCCCACCCTCACGCCAGTAAACACATCATCAGAGAAGAGAAGAGATGATATGTTGCTGCAAGAGGGAGGGGAAGTTATTTTGATTAAAGATTATGAGGACACATGCATAATAAAAAAAATCTGTATCATGTTGACTTTAAACCTGAAACTTCACTCTCTTTAGGGTGAGACAAAGACAGATATTAATGTGGCCTGTATAAGATCAGAAAAGCCCAAATGTTCATATCTTAAGGAACCTCATGAGGAACTTAACTCTATGTTGAATTGCAGATGGCTCGTCTGTTCTACCACAAGCCCCAGTTTGCTATTCTGGATGAGTGCACCAGTGCTGTAAGCGTTGATGTGGAGGACTTCATCTACAGCCACTGTCGAAAGGTAGTCAGGTGTCATCTTCTTATTCACAATGAATGCAAAAAGGTGGGGGTGGGGAGTTATGTACAGTGGGCCAGCAAGTGGTCACCCCACCATGCAGAATTGAGGAAGTCAGGAATGTATTTGTCGCTCCTGTGGGAGTTTGCTTCAGGAACATTCTGTCTCCCTGAGCTCAGCTGGAATCATCTGTTTTCTCCTTTAGGTTGGCATCACACTGTTCACAGTCTCCCATAGGAAATCACTATGGAAGCACCACGAGGTACAATCTTGTCTTTCAGTTTTCTTATGAATACTGCCAACTTTATGATGAAAGTACTAAAATAAAGTCAAACTGAAAAAGTAATGTGGGGTGAAGTCTTAACTCATTGTTTCTCTTTTCTACAGTATTACTTGCAGATGGATGGAAGAGGAAACTACGAGTTTAAATCCATCACAAAGGAAACGGTGGAGTTTGGATCATAATAATAACATTGGGCCTTATTCATGAGCAAATCCTTGCATAAATCATTCACAAAGTTTTTTCAGGTAAATTATTGCTTGTGAAAATTTCTGCAAGAATGGTTTTACGCAGATATTTGCTCTGCTCGTGTTATGAGTGGATCTGAAGCAATATTCTGCAGTTCTCTTTATATTATAAGATGTTAAATATAACTGCTTTTCTTCGTCTGAGGGAAAGGATTGTAACTCTGTGGATAAAGATCTCTCAGGGAGAGGTTATCTGTGAGAAGGAATAAAACTGGGTTTGATATCCTTTTAAAAATCAAGCATTTGTAATATAAAAGTAGTGATATTTGTTGTTGGTACTTGATTTATGTTTGGAAATAACACTGTTGCATGCCACTGGTACAATAATGAGTTCATCATAACACCATGGAAACTTGTATTTAAGTGTAATGAGCTGTCTTTCTGAATTTTATTTTATGGAAAATTAATTTTAAGATATAATGAAGCTTAATAATTATGTTCGAGAACCTAATGGATATTTATACATGTGTATACATAGTGCCTTACAGACATGTTTTACTGAATTACAAAACATACAATGTAATTGGTGTGATTATTTAAAAAGAAACCTGGAATTAATTTGAATCCCACATTGTTTTGTACAAGTTTGTTTTGTTGTGGTTTTATACTTTTTGGTTTTGACATTCACATACGCACAATTGCTTGCATTTCACTTTGTTTCTTGTTTTAAGTCAGTCATTAATAGAAAGACAAAACTTTTCTCATCCTTACTGTAGCTGACCACAAGGGTGAGCTACTGAGACGAGAATGCAAGAATATTAAGTGTCTGTTCCATTTACTTGGCAGTGTTGCACAAGCTTTCCTTGTCATTTGGAAGTTTTGTTTACACAAAAAAAAAAACCTTTTTAATTCTCAAATTGTGTTTCACAATCGGAACAAGTTTTTTTTGTAGTTAATGGGGATTTTTTTTAACAAAATGGAAAAGAAAAAAGGAATCACTGCCCCGAAAGAGCATATGCTGCTCCATTCTTCCTCATTTTTGATTGTGCAACTCCTTTTGCACAAGTCATTACACAGCATAACTCAATGATGCCACTAAATCCTGGAGTTTAGTTTTGCTACCTCCTTATAAAAAAAGAAATAAAAACTTATAAAATGAATAATTTATTTAAAGTTCCAAGTATCAATTAACATTTAAAAAAATATTTTAAGCACATTAAATATTTTACCTCTAGATATAAATCTATATATACACACACACACACACACACACAGCAGCTAATACCCATGTATTTCTAAAGAAAACAATAAATATGGCAGTTTAATAAACTAATACACTGTTCTATTCGTTCATAAAAATAAGATAAAAGCAAGTCTGATATGTATAACATATCATGTAGCGTTAGTGTTTCATAGAAACCAGTCCAGTGCTACGCACACAACGGTCCCTCCCAGCACAAAAATGGTTACAGTCCAGCCGTGCGTCCCGTTCATGGCTTGATCAGCAGAAATGGTGGATTCCTCTAGACTATGGTTTCCTTGGCTATCATTTTTTGTCTTTGTGCTCGTTTACAGCACACCACAATCAGAACTATTACAGCAATTACAAACGCCAGTATAATGAGCGCTCCTCCTCCAATCACAGCAGGTTCATACTCTATGAAGAAAGACAAAAAGAGGAAATTTATTCATTGTATTATTACAACAGAGTCTATAATTTGTTTTAATGAATCATAGTGGAAAGCTTAGCAATATGACCATTTTAAATGCCAATCTGACACAGAATTTAAGTTATTGCTCAAATCCAGTTCATGTAAAGGTTCTGTGCTAGTTTGTATAAAGGTTCATTGATAAATAAGTGTCCACGTTAAAGAAAAGGAAAAAAATCTTTTAAAACTGTATTTGTTTAACGTGCAAAGTTCATAGAAATCAACTATTTGTATTGTTAGTTTCAATGGTTTGGATTTTTTTTAAATACCATTTTCAACAAAACTTTCAATTTAATGACTTTATAAAAAAATAAATAATAATAATAATAATAATAATAATAAATGCATATATATATATATATATATATATACACACACTTTTTATTTTTTTAAATCTAATCATGAATTCATAATTTTTTTTAATGAATTAATAGATAAACACATCATCAACCTTGAATTATTGTGTTTGGAAAGTCCAGGTTTGGAAAAAATCTTTTTTTTATTATTTTTTTTATTTAATGAATTTAAGAAATATATAGATTTTATATCCCAATAGTCCCAATATTTAATTTAGTCCCACCCAACTAGATGAAGTCAGTTGAGCACAGCAGTCTTTCCCTGGTCAGTTTGTGAGTAATGGCAGAGTGCATCACCCTCCCTCCTCTGGAAGCTGACCCTGAGCTGGCCTCTTCATGCTTAACAACCTTCCTGTTTTCCAAAACACAGGAATTCTAGACAACTAAATCTTTGAGCAAAACTTGAATCATTTAGAATACGTGGATGCCCCTTTGTCGCCTTCCTCTGTCTCTCAAATGAATGCAACATCCCCGTAAATGTCAGTAAGGCATAATTGTGAAGTCTTGTTAAAACTTACCCTCAAAAATGGTCTTGTGCTCCTGTGGCGAGCACTTGGGGAGGCTCCACTCTCCGAGCATCTTGTCTCCTTTACGGGAAGGGATATATGCAGCCACGCTGAAGCAGTAACTCTGACCCTCTTCTAGCCGAAAATCTGCTCTGCTCTCATCCACAATTCGAATTTTCTGTAAACAAACAAGACAATGTGAGAACTGCAAAGTCGGAGGGCATTTAAATAAGAAACGCATGGCATGAAATCTTTTAATTGTATCTCTGGCTGGTAAACGTGCTGACACTCACTTTTCCCGTGCTTCCAGCCTTGTTGTGCGTAATCTGGTACTTGAGATTTTTCTTAAAGATGTCACGGATGTTCAGAGATTTGCCATTTTTGTACAGAGCTGTGATGGGGTCGTGTATGATCAGCACAATCGTTTTGTCCTCACTCATCGTCAACGTGAACTTAGGTCTTCCAATTAAAGCTACAGGAACAGATCAAAATTATTAGAACAACTGCTTTAAATCAATATTTGTTGAATTTCGATGAATGAAGTAATATTTTTGAACTCTAGCATATTCTGGAATGCATGGTGGGACACTCACTGTCATTATAAGGGCAGAATGTCTTCGACCTGGTGAATGGAGGCTCCACATGGTCAGAAGTCATCCCCGGCAGGGACTCTGAGAGCACTTCAGCCGTATAAACCCCCTTTATTTCTAATTCATTGGTCAGGTCGCACTCGGTCTCAGTGGTTTTGATGCAGTTAGGGTTTGTATTTTTGTCCTTACCAACTCTGAAGAGGAAAAAACATGTTGGTTAGGATCACATGCCATAAGGTTTCAATCATGTGTACACATTGTTATTATTTTGGGTTGAATGTTGATCACAAAATAATTGATAATTATATCAAAATAATTGTAATAATCAACAAAATTAATATGAACAATACAGAGAAACACCAAAGCAAAGTCATGCTGGTTAAATAAGATATTTGTGTACTTGCCTTGAGAAATCAACTGTATATGTGTAATTGACAGGTTTAGGTCCCCATGATAGGATTGTTTTGAAATTGTAAGATGACCACGACACATTTTTGGCTTTGGGAAGCTTGCCCACTTGCACTGATGCTAAATGAGACAAAGGACATCAGTCAGAACAATACATCATGAAACATCATTCAGCTTTCTCTGGTTTCCATTACAACCAAACCTTGAGATACAACAAAACCACTCATCTGAAGTTCACAGATATAGGCTAGAATACTGCGCCATATATGCTGTACTGTACAATACTATACTACAGACTGCCATACTAGTAAACAGTACAAATAAACAGTTTATTGTATTCGTTTACAGTTGTTGAGGTTTTTTTTTATTTTATAAACATCCATAAAAACCAAATTTCTTACCTGGGGATCCGTTTACGAGAGTAAGCCAGGCAAGAAAAAGTGCCGAAAATATTACAGTCATGCTCTCCATCGTTAGTGATAGCAATTTAGGCGTAAAATATTGAATCCAATGTATCCCTCCGAGGAGCGTTGTTCAATCAATTCTTCCACTAATGAGCCGTTTTTATAGTGTGTGAGTGCTCTCAGCTCTGGCGCTGCGTGCTGCCAGCCACAGAGGAGACTCGTCATGAGTCACGAATGTAGCCCCGCCCCTTTCTTAACTTTGGGGTTTTGTCACTGGCTGGGCATCCATCGTAATGCGGGCCTTATAACCATATATGGTTATCCGGGGACCGGTTTCATGAAGATAATCCAAAATCCAAGCACGTATTTTAGAACTTTTGACAAACGCTAATAGACGTCTGAATGTAGGCTAGTTTTTTGCTATATCATCAGGTAATTTAGTCATTGCACATTTCTGTGTTGTTTTAACGGCTTTTAGTCTGTGCTGTGCAGGTGAATTAAGATTACAATCTTAATTCAGTTTAGCTGTGTTTAGCTAACAATCACCCAAACAGATTTATTTGAAATGTATTTTCAGTTGTAGTCTAATATAAATCATATAAATAAATGAATAAATGTGATTCTTAATAGTATGATCTGACTGTGAAGTGAAAATACTTTGTATATTAGGCCTATTTATAGATCTGCACAATGCAAAGAATAATTTCCCCCCATAAGCAGGTCTTCTCAAAAAGGCTTTTCTTTTTAGTGAGAAGTTCCACTCGTGTGTGCCATCCAGGGAAGATACAGTCTTAAGTAACTCTGTGGCAAAGAACATCATACCAACTGAGAAAGATTTGTAAGTAACCAAAGTTCTGTTGGCCTTGGCTTGTTCATGTGCCTCTCTGACTTCAGGTTATCACATAGCCTATGTTTATGAGAAAACAACTTCTAGTCAACCCCAATAAATATTTGATTTTGTGTCAACCCTGTTACTTGAATTTACAAGACCAAGGACAAAATATTTGCTGGCGGCCCCTTTCTTCCCTCATAAGCTGCTTAGACGGACTGCCCGACTGCTGGAAACCTGTACCTTCTTTACTGATCAAAATCCCAAATAAATTTTACTAACCTTCTTTTCAAAACATTTCCTTTTCAAGTTTACTGTAGGTAAGGAGATAAAAATGCAGCAAAACTGCCCTATTTGATGGATTTTTTTTTGTGTATAATTTGTCAGATCTTAAACATTTATCAACTCTGTTAATTCACTCATGTGTATTAAAGGAGAACTCCGGTCAATTTTAACATTGAGCTCATTTTTTTGTAAATTTGGAGTGCTGTCAGTACAGAGAACAACGACAAAAATCGGTGTTGCCTACAGGAAGACAGGAAGAAAATACAGGTATGTGCGTTGGCTGAAATAACATCACTTTTATTAATATCTTTCACATCTACTGCAGTCAGATTCACCCGCGTTCACTCTAAAGGAATCACTCACATGGCTGGGCACTTGTAATGACACATCAAGGATGTTAAGAGGCTAAAAGCAGGTTTAAAACTTGCCCCATTGAAGTCAACAGGGTGCAAATTTTAAAAAGAGGATAACACGGTGTAGGCAACACCGATTTTTGTCGTTGTTCTCTGTATTGACAGCACTCCAAATTTACAAAAAAATGAGCTCAATGTTAAAATTGACCGGAGTTCTCCTTTAAGGGAAAGATTAGCAAACAATTAATTTATCCTTCAGAGGAAATAGATGGCGGATGATGAGATCATTTCTGGCTACAGCAAAGAGCTTTATAAACCTCTGCTTCTTAATCTTAATAAGACAGGCTTTATGCCTAAAATGAGAAAATACTGCTATTGTCTAACTTCTTGTCATACATGCTCACATGTGCAAAATAGTGGTCTATTCAGCACAAAGGGTTTAGAAGCAAACCAATATGGCATTTCTTACTGATCATTTCACTCTGTGATAATGTATATCACTGATTAAAGTTGGCATGAAATGGAAGAAGGATCCTATTTTCCAAGTGAAACTCTCTTGTAGCTCAAACAGTAGAGCATTGGCGCTTGCAATGCTAAGGTAATGGGTTTGATTCCCAGGGAAAGTAAGAACTGATAAGAATGTAACTTGCGATATAAGTTGCTTTTGGATAAAAGCGTCTGCCAAATGCATAAATGTAAATGAAATGGCTTCTAGAACAGGAAAACACTTGATGGGGACGGGGCTTGATTGATTGGATGATAATGGTTTGTTATTGTTTGATGTCATGTGAGTGACAGGTTGTCCCGCCCTCGCGCCGGTAAACGCATCATCAGAGAAGAGATGGCACTGAAGGGAGGTGAAGTTATTTTGATTAAAGATTAAAAGGGCTCATGAATTTTACAAAAATAATGATGTACATGGATAAATCATTTATAATAAACACTGCAATATTTCATAAATTGTCAATTCTAATTACATAGTGACTTTAACCTCTGATTATTATGAGGCTGCTAAGATGAACTCACTGCTAAGGATACTCAGGATTGGTTTAATAGTTTATATTGAAAGGTTACGTTCGGTGACCTGAATTCAAGTGTTTAGAGCAGAATGTGCATTTGCAATGTCACTTTGTTTATTTAGTGGTAAACATCTGAAATACTTCAAACTGTTTGAGTAATATTGGAATTTGCATCCTGTGACTGTTTAATTCATATTTAAGTGGAAGTCCAGTCATGCATGCAGCGTGACATGTAGCATGAGATTGAGGTAACCTAGTTTACAGTCAGGCACCGAGACATTGGTCAGACAGTCTAAATAGCGTGGGATAAACTTTCATGAAGTAATCCCATAATTTGAGATGATAAATGATTGTAAATCAGATTTGGGGCTGAACATGGCAAATAATGGGCTTAATATTGGTGAACTAAAGCCAGGAAATGTAACAATACACAAACTGAAGTTAACATTTTCCGCCAGTTGACATCATCAAACTCAACAAGCTTTCAGTTTCATTACTGTAAATTTGTCACTGCAATGACTCTGCTAGAAAATAGCTATCTCGCCACATGCGTGATCAAGGTTTTTTTTGAATGATTCTGTGCTTTTCCTCAGTTACTTAATTGTTGCATCAAGAAATCTAATAAAAGTCGGTTTTTTTGTAAACTGGAAGTGGTTGGTGATGCAAAATATCTCATGTTTATACTTAAAGGTCATTTTTATATGTAATTTTCTTGAATCTAAACTTGTACTTGGTACTAAGAGGTAAAGGATGACTCTGAGGTGGTCGTTGTTTGGTAGCATATGAATATGAACCTACCTTGCTGATTAATCATTGATATAATATGATTTCAATGGAATAGATAGGAACTATGTTGCCAGAATGAGGCAACTATGGCGGATGTCTGTTACACTGTTTGCATAATGGAAATAGCAGTTCCTTTTAATAGGGTGCTTTACAATTTGTCTGATACCACATTAAAAAGGAACTGGAGGCAATAATCAAACTGATCTAAAACAGCATCAAAACGAAAGAAAATAATTATGAAATTCAACTGTGATGTCAGAGGGCACTGTGGTGAAACATCGCTTCTGACTGGTTGGATGGGTCAGACGCTAAAACGAACAACAATCAGTCTGAAAAAATAATGTTTGCAAAAAAATACTGTAATTCCCTCATGATTGTACTGGATTCTTGTTTTTACAGCTGCTACTAATAGCAGACTTATTTTGGACTCTCTCTAAAGCAATATTTATGTCCAAAATGTTTCTTCGCGTGAGAGATTTCGGCAGTCTATTTTTAATGCCCTTAAAATCATCATAATTACTTTAAATACTTCATACTAATTTGGATCATTTTTATGACCAATTGATGAGTTGAATGGTTTCAATCTATTTACATCTACATTACATTTACATTACATATATATAACATAATAAGATTTTACTTAAATACTTAAAGGTTTAGGTTGAGAGTACAATAAGCAAGACATCTTCAAAATCTGTATTTGAAAATTCATTCAAACAGTTTTTCCGTTCCTGGAGACGCAATAATGTACAAGTGTGGCAGACGTGTGGCGTACAATTTCCATGACTTTACCCTCCTCAAAGTATGGTCTCAATTATTTGTAAGGAGTAAGAATACCAGCCTCCATGGGCCGTCTGAATTCCATTTATGGTCATGAGCCTTATATGGAACTCTTAAGAGTGTGACGTGCTTCTACAACAGTGTCGCCTGCAGTTTGAATCAACATCAGCATATCTACAGTATAGATGCGAGTGTTTCATACCACACTGCTTAGATCCAACAGATTTATACTAAAGCAAGGGCTTGAGACACATCTATTGTTTTTTTGTTTTTTTTCGAGACCACAACCACCCAAAACACCCAATGCCCTATCAAACATTCAGAACACCCTAGCAACTGCATATGCAACACAGTGAAGAGTTTTCCAGACTCAAGTACCACTTGTATATTTTTTCAGAATTATGGAAAAATATACTGCGTGGTATATCTTTTTACTGTTAAAACAGAGGAGAACCACTTCTCGAAAAGGCCAGTGTTACGTCACATCCAGAGTTTACCCGAAGTCTTGTGACAAAACTGAAGCCTTTTGGGGGGGAAATATTGTGCTCTGATGAGATTAAAGGTAAAGCCTTTGGCAGGACAGCAAAAATGGCCCAAACTCAGGTTTAACAAATGAGTCTTTCATTGTGCAGAAAGAGAACGTTCTTGAATAAACATAGAAATGAAACATTTTAGTGTGTTAGAATTTGGAGTTTTGCCAGCAACTGGCTGTGAAAAATGCATGTGGGGGAGTTCATTCTGAGAGCAATACATATTTCAGAAAATTCTTAAGGTACTTTCTACTTTACAGCTGTGTTTAATTTGCATATCAGAATTAGTAATAAAGAGTACAATAATCTAGAAAGAACACAAAGGTCAACACAGTAACACCCAGGTCAATGTGTATAGGGTGTTTGCAAAGTTCTGAAGGTAGCCATATATTTTAAGGCTTATTCTTGAGGGAATAATGTGTCAAAATATGTCAGTGTCACTTGACTAACACCTACTTGGTAACTTGTCACAATCAGAGAAGTGTCTTCAGAATGTATTTAATAAAGCCTGTGGTGATGACAGGTCAAATGAAGGTCTGACTAAATGCTATATTTAGAAAGCTGTAAGTTCCTGAACCCTCCACTGCTTGTTCTTCCGCTGTGTCCTTTTGACTGCCTCAGGAGGTTGAGCCACAAAGTCTACTCCTATACTGACTAAAAAATTAGATTTCTATTGTGTCATTTCACGCAGAGTTTGTCTCAACAGACGGCTCACATGACAGCTCAATAGAACATTCTCAGACACACACCCCCCCACTCCACTCCCAATCCCACCCCAGGAGACAGGCCTGCTAAACACTCTATGTAGAGGAATTTAACAGTGGAGGGAGGACATTTCTCCAGAAATCCCAGATGTCTCCCAGACTCCAACAAGTCGGCCTATTATCCAGTATAAACACGCTATCATCGCTCACACAAGTATAATGATCAGGCTAAAGGATCTCCATCCCTGGTTCAGACCATTGTTACAGGTTGAGTAGTCATATAGTGACTGTAGAAAGTCTCCATTTAGGATAACAGGAAACAGGGAACACGTGCCCAGAGCATTAGTTCAAATTCAGAGACAGTGAGCGGTTGCCTGTCCTCTTCTGGCTCCAGGATATTACTGATTATTCCTGTCAACAGTACCATTCTGTTCTCAGTTTTCCTCTGGTTATGGATACAGCCGGCTGGTGAGTGTCTCTCTACGTCATTTAGCAGTCCATTGCATGATAAAACGTGGTAAGAGTCTTTACGGTTTTGTGCCATTCAGAATTGAATTGAGAATGCCTTTAAATTCCAAATCGAGCAAAAAGCTAAATTCCAGTTTGCTTGAAGCAAACTGAATGCGGCACTGTAATTAAGATAAATGGATGGAAGTATAATGGAAAGACTGAAAGATGGATGGATGGAGGAATGGATGCATGATGGAAAGACTGAAAGATGGATGGAGATGAATGGATGGATGGATGAATAGAAAGACTGAAAGATGGATGGATGGAGAAATGGAGTAATGGAGAAATGGGTGGTTGGTTGGATGGATGGTGGAAAGACTGAAAGACGGACGGACGGACGGACGGACGGACGGACGGACGGACAGATAGATAGATAGATAGATAGATAGATAGATAGATAGATAGATAGATAGATAGATAGATAGAACTTTCTGGTAAAACTCTCTGCCAATGGGCACTAAGGAGTCTTAAAATCAATCCTTGCAGAAAATGAATTCTTTTTTTTTTTTATCATTCTCTACAAATACTTACTGGCATTATCAACAATAATTCAGCTCCACACCCTTCTTGATTACAGTTTTTCTCGATTGCTTAAACACATTTCTTGAAACTATGCCTCGTATTGTCAAGACTGTAAACACAAATCCGTAACGTCTCACCCAATTCCCCAAACATCCTATTTTCAGTTCAAAATGAAGCTCTACACTCAAACCCATTCACTCTTGCTGAAAAACCAAACTTTGCCCTTAGACATCACACACTACAACATAGTCTTACACACTGGTGCAATAAATTCAAAACAACATTTCCAAAACTGGTAAGTTGTGTTGCTTGTGGTCCACACCACACCACACCACACCACACAAACCTTTTCACATGATGAACACAAAAGACACAACCAATGGATACATTGGCACATTTTTATTCATTCATGTACTACACAGTACAACACACACACCTAGCCAGGCAGCGCGGGTAAAATCCACTTGCATGCCTGTTCCCCGCTGTCTTGCATCAACTGAAATATTTGGCAAGCTTCTTCCATTTCATCATCTCTGTGTAGAAAAATAGAAGTACTGATTACTGTAACGGTAACATCCTTTTTTAAAAATGGAAGCATTCAGAAAACTATTTGTATGTGAGGCAATTTGATGCATTTCTTTTTATTACAGTAGTATAGGGCAACAGCTACAGTACATGTATGTGTCGTAACAGCACAGTGTACTGCACTCAAAAGTTACAGTAGAGAGCAGTCTGAAGTACATACTGTACCTGTTTTTCTCCCGGAAGGCTCTTATGATCGAGGCGACGGTGAAGCGACTCAAATTTGGCCTTACTCGTAGCCCAGCCTCCCTCATGGTCATACCTAGGGCAACTAGAGTGGCACGAATTTCATCCGAGACTTGTCTTCCTTGCCCTTCACCTTCCTTTTAGTTCAAAAGCCTGGTTGTAGTGTTTAAGCAATCAAGAAAAACTGTAAAAATCTCACATTTTTCTAGCACATTTTGTTCATCCATGTAATGTGTGGTTCCAGAAACCCTCCAACAAATTGGAAATGAAAATACACTGATTTGAGTTAAAAATTTGGGAAACTCTTTTCATTTATATTTAGCATGCAACTTTTTGTAGGACTGTATGTCCTGGCTAGATTGATAAAAACAATTATACAAAATATTGCAGTCTAAGAAAGTCCCTTTCTGAGTTTCCCATGCTCTCATGTGGATCGATCCCACCCCTGCAGGCTGGGAATCATTCCCATTTTACTAACGCTATGATCCATTCACTCGAGGGACTGTTCTTTTAATAGGAAAGGAACATGCAAGGGTAAAGAAAACTTTGCCTTTTCACTTGATTTTTCTGTATTATCTCTGAACCTGCTAATTATTCTCAGTATGCAACAGCTGTTATGAGATGGGAGTCACTGATGAACACTGTCCGGCACAACCTCCACATTCCTCACGTCACTGTGTGGTGCAGGCAGAAGAAGACGAGGGAGAAGTTCCAATGCAAACTTTAACTAACAATATAATACAAACAGGTACAGACAGGCAGAAGGATCACACACACTTAATAGGACGGAGATCGGACCAGGACTGACAGATTACATTGATTAACGGAACACAGGTGGGACCGATGACGATGAGGACTAAACAGGTGATACAACTGAACTGATGATGACGGTAACCATAGAAACAAAGGAGTGGCGGGAAAAGAACAAAGGCAAACAGGAACAAATCAAAACACAAACAGAAAGTTCAAACATACACAGTGACACCTTAGCATTCCTGCTGACCGAGGAACTCTGGTCTCCATCATCATTCAGATGAATCAATGTGCTGAAATAAAAACACTCACTGATTACCAATGCACATTGTTACCGTAAAGAGATGTCATGCGGTTTGCAATAAGTAATGTAAATGTATGAATTTTATCACTTGACTTGGTCACTTGTGACCCTAGGTATGATTTTTCACTTACAGTTTGGTAAGCAGATCTATAGCCCTCATTAATAAAGTTACAAGTGCTGATACAAGTAGCCAACAATGTACCACTTCCTCTTTCCTTTGAAATGGTAAAACAAAATGTTTAGATTTTTAAGAAAAGACAAATATATGATTATGATTATGATTATGATTATGCGGAATATGCTTTCGCACCGGGTTAGGAACTTAATTCTAGGAACTAACATAGCCTATATATATTATGAGGGCATTGGGTTTTTCCAGACAATTCATGTGATAAAGCACGTCACAAAAGAATTAAATATGAAAACTTTATTAGACATTTATAGCAGGACTTCTAGCTGCTGAGATGCAATGAAAGTGGATGGTGGAGTCAAGCTAAAATATCACCATAAAATCTCATTAAAATGTATATTTTTAAAATCTTGCTTTACAGATGTGGTCTCCATTCGCTTTCATAGCATGGAAAAAGCAGCTTGGACATTCTGCTATAATAACTCACTATGTTTTAGGTGCGATTAAAAGTTTGCATATCTTTCAAAGTTGGTATAGACATCATCTGCACTTGAACTAGATTTACAAATGATTTCATTCCAAGCTAGCTTTGACTACACACACATGATCCACGTGCTGTGGTTCACTCTGCACTCACTGAACAGAGCTGGCATTGTGCAGAGCAGATGTGCTCGCTGTGTTTTCTCATTCTGAAGTGATGAAATCCCTTTTTGGCTGGAATGTTCATGACCGATTACTCTCACAGTTATCAGCAGTTTTGTGTTGGCTTTACTGATAAGTTTAATGTTATAAGTGGCTTCTACTCTTCCTGAACAACTGGAAACCATCCCGTGAGCAAAACATGGTTAGCCTATCTCTCTTTGAGTTACGCTTAAATCTTTCAAAGAGCCTCTTTTTTATATTGCTATGTGAGTGCCACCTTCTGGTTGTTATGTAATGTAGGCTATACGCTCATCCAGGTGCCATGTCTCTTGATACGGTTATTTTAATGGTACGTTGTCGTTGTTAAACAGAGATAATAATCATAACACTTTGATGGTTCATTTTGGAATATTCACGGCCTGAAGTGCGGAGCTCTGAGGATTTGTTTACCTGTAATGAGTCTAAGGGCAGGACACTCGAGAGGGTGTATTTCTGCGACTAGTCAGCAGGTGTCTCTGCAGATTCCTAAAATGATTCCCACTTGAGTTTTTAAAACAAATAATATTTCTCTATTTCCACTTTTCTCGTCACTTAAATTATATCACTTGACAAGCACTTTGCCGTTTTTTTTTTTTTTTTTTAAGTTTGTGAAATAAACTTTTTGGAACACTTTAATTTATGGTCCAATTCTCACTATAGTTGCTTAGCAAGCATATTACTAGGTTATTAAGCTTTTTATTAGTACTATAAAGCACGTTAATGCCTTATTCTCTATGACCATATTCTACATCCCTTAATCCTACCCAATACCTAAACTCAACAACTACTTTACTTACTATTCATAAGCAGTAATTATGAGTTTATTAAGGCAAAAGAAAAGTCATAGTTAATAGTTAGTTAATAGTGAGAATTGGACCCTAATCTAAAGTGTGACCAAACTTTTATACAAGCTTTAGTTACATCACAATCATGAACCATAATTAGCTAATTGCTAGTCGTTTGGTATTGGGGGAGGAACATTCTCATTTAAGAGCAAATGATTGGACAGAACCTGCAGTTCAGGATGAGTCATCAGTATTTTTGGTCTGTTTCTCCAGAGAGAAACAGGAGTATGCTAGCAGTACGGGCCGTATGCTAGCAGGTTGGGAGTTTTATAAAAGACAATACTTTTATTAAGCAAGGATGCATTAAAATGATTTTTTTTTTTATTACAGTGAAGAAATCTATAATGTTACTAAAGATTTCTAAAAAGCTGTACTTTTTTTATTTATATTTTTTACTTTTTCTTTATTAAATAATCCAGATTTTTTTTATCACAGTTTCCACAGAAATATTAAGCAGCACAACTGTTTTCAACATTGGTAATAATAATAATAAATGTTTCTTGAGCAGCAAATCTTCATATTAGAAAGATTTCTGAAGGATCATGTGACTGAAGACTGTGGT
Organism: Squalius cephalus; assembly: GCF_949319135.1. Lineage (NCBI taxonomy): Eukaryota > Metazoa > Chordata > Actinopteri > Cypriniformes > Leuciscidae > Squalius > Squalius cephalus. Next base: position 24,202,693 of record NC_137128.1, read on the forward strand.
AATTATGCTAAAAATTCATCTTTGCATCACTGGAATAAATTGCATTTTAAAATATATTCAGATACACTAGTTATTTTAAAAAGTAATATTTCGCAACATTACTGTTTTTACAGTTTTTTATCAAATAAATGCAGCCTTGATAAGAATGAGATTTTTTTTTTTTTTTTATCTTAACGACCCCAAATGGTTTGAATGGTATAATGTTCATAGACTAAGAACAAAACAAAAACAAAAACAATTTACTGAGGTCTGGATTTAAAAAAAATAAAATAATTATATATATATATAATTATATATATGCTCAGTTGGGGATATTTGGGGATATTTAATTTAATTAATCAATCAACGATACTATTGATCAGCATTACCAAACGTGGACGTTCCACTAGAAACAAACACTGATGTATTGTTTTAATTTAATACTGTGAAGCTGCTTTGATGCAACCTATGTTGTGAAAAGCGCTATAAATAAGCTTGACTTGAAGCTTGATATATATTATATATATATATATATATATATATATATATATATATATATATATATATATATATATATATACATACAGTGAGGAAAATAAGTATTTGAACACCCTGCTATTTTGCAAGTTCTCCCACTTGCAAATCATGGAGGGGTCTGAAATTGTCATCTTAGGTGCATGTCCACTGTGAGAGACATAATCTAAAAAAAAAATTTCCAGAAATCACAATATATGATTTTTTTAACTATTTATTTGTATGATACAGCTGCAAATAAGTATTTGAACACCTGTCTATCAGCTAGAATTCTGACCCTCAAAGACCTGTTAGTCTGCCTTTAAAATGTCCACCTCCACTCCATTTATTTTCCTAAATTAGATGCACCTGTTTGAGGTCGTTAGCTGCATAAAGACACCTGTTCACCCCATACAATCATTAAGAATCCAACTACTAACATGGCCAAGACCAAAGAGCTGTCCAAAGACACTAGAGACAAAATTGTACACCTCCACAAGGCTGGAAAGGGCTATGGGGAAATTGCCAAGCAGCTTGGTGAAAAAAGGTCCACTGTTGGAGCAATCATTAGAAAATGGAAGAAGCTAAACATGACTGTCAATCTCCCTCGGACTGGGGCTCCATGCAAGATCTCACCTCGTGGGGTCTCAATGATCCTAAGAAAGGTGAGAAATCAGCCCAGAACTACATGGGAGGAGCTGGTCAATGACCTGAAAAGAGCTGGGACCACCGTTTCCAAGGTTACTGTTGTTAATACACTAAGACATCATGGTTTGAAATCATGCATGGCACGGAAGGTTCCCCTGCTTAAACCAGCACATGTCAAGGCCCGTCTTAAGTTTGCCAATGACCATTTGGATGATCCAGAGGAGTCATGGGAGAAAGTCATGTGGTCAGATGAGACCAAAATAGAACTTTTTGGTCATAATTCCACTAAACGTGTTTGGAGGAAGAAGAATGATGAGTACCATCCCAAGAACACCATCCCTACTGTGAAGCATGGGGGTGGTAGCATCATGCTTTGGGGGTGTTTTTCTGCACATGGGACAGGGCGACTGCACTGTATTAAGGAGAGGATGACATGTATTGCGAGATTTTGGGGAACAACCTCCTTCCCTCAGTTAGAGCATTGAAGATGGGTCGAGGCTGGGTCTTCCAACATGACAATGACCCGAAGCACACAGCCAGGATAACCAAGGAGTGGCTCTGTAAGAAGCATATCAAGGTTCTGGCGTGGCCTAGCCAGTCTCCAGACCTAAACCCAATAGAGAATCATTGGAGGGAGCTCAAACTCCGTGTTTCTCAGCGACAGCCCAGAAACCTGACTGATCTAGAGAAGATCTGTGTGGAGGAGTGGGCCAAAATCCCTCCTGCAGTGTGTGGGACCTCTGTACGTTTGACCTCTGTAATTGCAAACAAAGGCTACTGTACCAAATACTAACATTGATTTTCTCAGGTGTTCAAATACTTATTTGCAGCTAAATAAATAGTTAAAAAATCATACACTGTGATTTCTGGATTTTTTTTTTTTTAGATTATGTCTCTCACAGTGGACATGCACCTACAATGACAATTTCAGACCCTTCCATGATTTCTAAGTGGGAGAACTTGCAAAATAGCAGGGTGTTCAAATACTTATTTTCCTCACTGTATATATATATATATATATATATATATATATATATATATAAATTCTTTAGAGTTGTGACAAGTGAGCAAGCCATTTGCTTGGGCATTTAATCCCACAAAAAGTGTAAAGCAACACTTCAAAACATCACTTTGTTTATTTGAGCATTTTGTCCAGTTCTCAACAAATGGTGTTGGGTTTAAGGTGGAGCCATCTTGTTGTCTGGCCAATGGAATATAAGGGGAGTGTTTAGGAAACATGTTAAAAAAACAACCATTTATGCTCTTCCATTTAGAGACACTAGCATTGCAGAGACTTGAAATTAATTTAGGGAAAAACAGACCACACAGAGATGTATCTAAGGGTAAAAGACAAGGACAAGCTCTTGGCATCATATCCAATGTACTATTCCCACATCTGACAAGAAGCGCCAAAGGTCATATGAAATATTATAGTTAAGCAAACATACTTTAAAGAAACAGTGCAAGTTGTCCTGCACTCACAGAAATTCTACCCTATATGACTTACAGTCATATCTCGGCATAGAGGCGACACAGTGAAAGAGGAGTGACAAACATTTTCCAGTCTCGGTCCCTCGGCAGCTGCCTTGTCCAGCTGAACGCTGAGAGGAACTCTCTTTGAGCCACGAGTGGAAAGTATTAAACAAAGCAAAAAACCAATCCAACCATTTACTTGTAGCCATGCCTGCTGTGATGTAAGTATTCACATGCTGTGTGTGCGTAAAGCCTGAATGCTCTTTGAAAGGCCTGGAGATTGCAGAACGGTTGGCAAATGTACAGTCCAGCTTTTGTAACTGAAGAGGAACAACTCATGCCACATGTATTAAAACTTTTCAAGTTTAAAGTTACCTCAGTGTTTTCACAGACTGATCTTGAGGTTTGTGGTGCAAAATGATAGTGTTTTCTTTGAGACTAACATATTCAGGCATACATGAGCTCATACCTTTGTATTTTTCCTTTTTGACATTTATCTGCTTCATGTTTCACAGCACACAAAACAGCGTTCATGTAAAAATCCCCTAATGTAAGTTAAAGAAATTATTGTATTCTGCTAAATGCTTTTCCATACAATACAAAAAAAGGAGAAGATCTATCAGGTTCTGTTGATGTCTTCAGCAGATGCCTGCAGGATGCTCTTACGGTTTTTCTGAATTTCATTCTTAATGTTCATTTAAAATCTCAGCAAAGCTTTTTTGTTGCGATTTCACTACACTAAGATATTTATTTTTTTAAATTGGAGTCACTTGGATACCATATGCACTCATGACAAATCATAATTAAAATGAAATGGTAATATCGTATGAAAAGTTAAGACATGTATAGGATTTTTCCTATTTCAGTCATGGTTATGTTTAGGTTTATGACATATTTTTCCAGTCCAATTTCACCACATTGAATGAATTAAGACCTCTCAGGTTTGTCTATATATTTAGTGTTTTAAATGAGATTATTAGACTTTTTAGCCACATTCATTAAGTGAGAATAGCATAGAGTGACATTTCAGTCTGCATTGTTGTAAGTGCTATTTATCAAGATAACATTATTAATTTTTGTACAATAAAAACATCAGGATACAACCATGTGATCCGTTATCAACAAAGCAACGTATAAGGATAGTTCAGCCATTAATAAAAATTCTGTCATTTCCTCACCTTCCAAACTCATCTTTCTGTGAAACACAAAATATATTTTGAATGTTGAGAAACAAAGTTTTGGAAAACCACTGAGGGATAGACATTTCTCAAAATACTTTCTTTAAATTCAACAGAAACAAAAGTCAAGAGGTTTGGAATGACATGAGGGTGAGTAAATGACCATTTTCAATTTGTATCAGTTTTTTTCACATTTATGTAGAAATTCCCACCAGAACACACTTGGAAAACTACTAACTTACTGTAGTACTCAAGCTCTTCCCAACGCAAGGTAGAAGCTTTCAAGCTGCTTATACAGAGTAACATTTGATACAAAGGGAGCGTTGCTAGGGGAAACCTGTGCCGTTCTGTCAGACTGTCTAATTGACTGCTGCATTATCAGAGCCAAATTCCACAGGCACACAAAGCAGGGATTATTCCCTGTCAGGGTGTTTGCGGGAAGAGGTGGGGGTTTGGTGCTTTTCTCACGAACCCTTTATACCGGCCAGTCCTTGTCCTCCAAGCTTCACTACTGCTCTGAGATCAGACAGACTGCTGGATGTGTTTTTTTACTCTACAGATCTGTTTCTCTTTCCCTTCAGACAGAAGGCAGCATTCAGACTCACTCATTCCCGCTTGTCCAAACGCAAGGGCGCATCATTTCCGGAATGGTTCCGCAACGATAAGATTCCATCATGGTGGAGCGGATCATAAAATGACCAGTTTTCATCAGATTTTTTTTTTTTTCTATTGAGAAGCCCAAAAAGTTTTTCCATTTAAGCAGAATGACAACAGAAAATTAAAAACTTTATTCATTTAAAAGACAAAACAAAAGAGCCATTCAACAGGACTGCAGTCTCTATTGAGTATTACTGGCAATAAATACAAGATGATTGGGAAGAGGGGAAGGGTAAAAGGAGATATGAGTTGGCCCTAACATATACAAGGAACTATGGCACAATTTAGCAATGTCTTGTTTGGTCAAATGAATTAAACACAGGAAGTAAAAAATACACTTAAAAAGCAACAAGGCTTAAGTTGGCCTGGGAATTGTTGAATCTTTCTGGATGTCTTTTTTTGTACTGCAGTCAGTTTGGGAACTAGATGAAATCTGCATAAAATAAATGCTAGAAATTCCATTGCTTAACCAAACCATACACATCAGAGCCTGATGCTCAAAATGAGTTTAAATCTAGGGATACAGATTGTGGTTAATATGTCATGAAGGACATTTGGCGAATACTTTCACTTCTAACACATCTCAACTTTTAAAAGGACCAAACTTTTAAAACTATAGTCTATTGTCTATCTACCTAATAAAATACTGTATAATCAATAGAGGAATGATGATATAGAAACACTCCTCTAAACATCCGTTTCTTGTCATATAAAAAAGGCCAGCGAGGGTAAAAACAACTCGCTCTGTTGATGCAAAGATCCAAAAATATTCATCTGTGCTGTACGCCTGCAGTTTAATAGTCAATCCCATGGTCATAGGGGGCTCTGTATTCACTGTGGTAGTCTGCCTGGTACTCATCCTGATACTCCCCTTGGTATTCAGCCTGGTAGTCGCTGTCGCTGATCTCGGAGCCGTTGGTGCCTGTGCCCTGGCTGCCATTGCTGTGGATGGTGGGCTCAGTGGGGGAGGAGCAGTATTTGGGATCATACACCTGCCTGCCCAGCCCGTACACGCTCATGCCCTTCTGAGAGGCCACCTTGTTGGTGCCCATTTGCAGTGAGATGGTGGAGTTGTCTAGAGGCTGGACAGCCACTTTCTGGTCGAAAATATCCCTCCTGGTGCCGGGGGCCGACATGCCAGCCTGAAAGAGAAGAAATGGTGAATAAAGTCAAAACTTAAAGTTTGACTTGGGCACCTAACTCCTAGGATGTTTTAATTGACAATTCTTTTTTTCACAATATGTCACAATGGGGAAGAAAAGATTATTGTAACTTCCGTTTCATGCCGACTTTAAAGGGATTGTTTGGAGTCAAACTCAACCTAAGGTCCTTTGCACCATGACCTCGAGCCAAACACCCGCCCAGAAGCTTTTTTTCCCTTGGTCGAACATTATTAAAGTTAGAGCTTATTTAGAGATATCAGCCGAATGGATCCAAGGTTGTATCTCGTAAATCACCCCACAAATAATGCCAGGAATGGTAGGTTCTGTACTCATAAAACGAGGCATTGGAAAGTTTGTAAGTACATCAGGAGTTTATTTAAAGCTGACTGAGCTAGCTTGGGGCAGGTTGGAGCTGAACTCTGCAGGACATTGGCCCTATAAGAGCAGGATTGGACACCCATGTTTTAAGGCCTGATCACATTAGCGTAACGTCAGCAAGTAGATCCATTTTCAATAGAGTAGCGATGCAATGAATCTAAAAACAAACAGCTTTATATTGGTAAATGTGGCAAATTTGTGTGCTAAATGTTCAAATAAACTTAAATCTGACATGAAATGCACATGGAAAATGTTTCCCCTCACAAGTTCCTCATGTGAAATTACGGATTGTGTGGATTCCTATTGAGATGACAGCAAAAAAATGAATAGTTCATGAACGAATAAAAAATGGATAGTTTCAAATTGTGTCATCATTTACTGTTTTCATTTTCTGTCCCTTCATTGAAAGTCCAGGTAACTAAAACTTAAAAAGATCCAAAAATGTAATAACATATGATAAACACATAACATAAGGTAAACACAGAAGCTCAAATGTATGTGTGTGTATGTGACGCATAACAACCAATGAGGTTTTGGTTATTTCAATGGAGGCACAGAAACCTCTCAGGTTTTGTTGCAAATACATTAATTTTTGATTCAAAGATGAGTAAATTATAGAAATTTCCATTTTATGGGTAAACTATCCCTTTAGGGATTCACACTCACCTGGCTTGCTCCTTTATTAGTTCCCATCTGCAGGCTGATTGTGGTTTGGTCAAAAGGCTTGTCTGCTTGAGTCTTTGGGTCATACAGATGTCTCCTGGTGCCATATGCGGTCATTCCAGCCTGACTAGCGCATTTATTTGTCCCCATCTAGCCATTAAGAAAATAAAAGATGTATATAAATATACAAAGCATGACTGAAGGAAACTTACAGAAGATAATCCCCGTGGAAACGGACAAAAAAAAAAAATTAAAGTAAAAAGTTTTTGGTTTCCCAAAGCCACAACAGATATGAACCAACTGAAGTCACACCTGCAGTCCAATCACACATTGACCAGCCTTCAGTTTCTCATCATCAAATTTGGGGGACTGCTTGTCCGCATACTTTACACCAATGTCGACTTTTGTGTCCATACCTTTAGTTTTTGCCTTTGAAAAAAAAATAAAGAAATTGTCATTATTCCAAAAACTCCAAATCCAAACTTATGTCAGAGAGAATAAAAACTTTTATCATCTCCTCAAAAATGTTTTGCACAGAACTCACCATGTTGGCCAGGGCAAGAAGTGTGGTCTGAACTTGAGTCAAATTCCCATTTTCGAACAGATCATTGGCCTCAAAGATGTCGTTAGGTTTCAGGCCATAAGCAAGAATGGCTTTGATGAAGTTGCCCAGGTTCTCAAGCTTCAGTGAAAAGAATTAGAAAAGTGACTTTATCATATTTTTACATTAAAAATAAAACCGACTTGAAACAAGAAGAAAAATCCATATAATAACATTGAAACAATGCTATACATAAACAGTTTTCCCCTCACCTTGTGCCAGTTAAGTTTGGAGTGGTTGATTTTCTTAATGGATCCTGGCTGAAGTTTATTAATAAGCCTATGAGAAAGACAAATATCACATCATATGAGACACTCAACTTACATGGTCTGATGTTTCAAAAGTGTAAGGTCAGCAACTTTAAAAAAAAAAAAAAAGAAAGTAATACTTTTCAGGAAGGACACATTACATTGATCAAACAGTAAAAACATTTATAATGTTATAAATGATTTACATTTCAAATAAAAGGTGATCTTTTGAACTTTCTATTCATCAAAGAATCCTGAAAAAAAATATTAAGCAGCATAACTGATTTCAACACTGATAACTTTGGTACCATTTTCACAAGTAAGGTGTACAATATAAAATTGTACTAAAAACTCTCAAAAATACAAACTGATCACAGCTGTCTTTCTTTCAAATCAGCATATCAGAATGATTTCTGAAGGATCATGTGACACTGAAGACTGGAGTAATGATGCTGAAAATTCAGCTTTGATATCCCAAGAATAAAATTACATTTTAAAATATATTAAAATAGAAAAAATATTTGAAATTGTAATAATATTGCACAATATTACTGTTTAAAACTGCATTTTCAATCAAATAAATGCTGACTTTGTAAGCATAAGAGACTTATTTTAAAAGCATAAAAATGTAATGATAGTGTATACCAAGATAACATTAGACAGAACGTTTCTTCATCAAAATAAGGAACATTTTCAAGGTTTTTTTTTAGGGCAACAGCAAACAAAAGAAGGTGTGGATGCCAGACTAGATGGTTATAATATGAACAACACATGGTTTGAGCTTGGCACAAGGTTTTTTGGGGGGGTCTCAAGCCTGAATATTATAATCACTTCATAATTTGGTGTGTTGTAGGGATACAATAACAAGACAAAAGGTTACAGGTGGGGCTGAGAGTCATTATTAAGAGCCAAACAAACAAACAAGCACAGCCATCTGTGCTCCAATGTTTTGAGATCCTAATCAAACTGAAATGCACATGATGGTTTCCATCATGCTCATAGACTCACTCGCACAGTATGACACCATCCTTCAATCCCATCTGGAAGTTTTCTCCGATTGGCATGCCCGTTACATCCTCAATCCAGTACTTCAGCTCCTCCTCCTTCTGCAGGTCGTACTTCTGAGCGATCTACAGGGACCAGAGAGAGATACTGAAAAATCTTACTTCCTTAAACAGTTTCTCCATATGTAATCCAAGGCCTGCCACACAAAAAGACGTTCAACTGATATGGTGCCAATAAAGTAGCAACAGACAGTTTCCCTGGTGAACCTAAATAACTGGAACTGAGAACACGTGCATGAAACTCACATGGAAACTTTTGCACAGTTTCAATTCATGAATTCATAAACTTCCAAAACAAAAGGTTTTTGAGCGTGCAGGTGCCGTCATGTTTTGAGGTTAGTTTTGGAAAACTGTCTCGTCTTCATCTCTGGGTAGTTTGTGCGGGACTGGAGCCAAGTGCAGTAAGATGGACAGGAAATTACAGAGCGTTGCCCCATCTGTGAACTCTGGCTTCAGGAGCAGCTCCAGACGCCTGTCAGGCCCCATTACTGCCATTCAGCAAACAGAAACGTATTGAAAGGACTTATCTTGCCTACAAAAAAAGCCTCTATAGACTTTAAAATAGATTAGCCTGTTAACTGTCAGTAGGTGCGTTTACATGGTGCATTGAATTCCAATTACAATCTGTGTAAAAACCCAATCTGGACTCTCATCTGAAGATGCCTCGTTTTGAGCGCGGGAATGAGCATTTTTACTGCTTGATTAATATAAGCATCATGGCACAAAGCTTTGTGTGCTCGCAGTCTCCTAATTACGACCTAAAATATATAAATATTTAAATAAATATAGGCCTACTGCTTTTTAAAACAAAAAAGGAGGATGATCAGTATGGGACAACAGTGACTTGTGTACGTAAATCCGATTTGAAGCTCGTCACATTAACCTGATCACTTTATTTAGCGTTCATGTAAACACTACGCTTGGACAGATCAATTGGATGATTTAAAAAAAAATGGGGGTAACGGTTAACGGGTTAAATTATGCACAAGTTATGTATCATAATTAAATCAAGTCACCTCATGTTTGAGAGGTAGTCCTTCCGTTCAATGTCACTTTAAGGTTCTTTAATTGCCTTCAACTAGTCTGGTCTTGAAAATCAATTGTAAATGAGTTGTAAAACATATTCCATCAACCATACAATTGCAGTTTGGTTCTAACCTTCAGCTGAATGAAATGTGTGAGGTTCCAAAGAGGTGACAAGCTAAAACATGTCTGCTTCTAGGGACAATTCTTTTGTCCCCTTTATATGGCAATTGAGAAACTTTCCTTTTACCTTGTATAACAATTTAAGGCCTTAACATTCATATATAAAAAAGACACTTTCAAAAGGCATTAAAACTTTGTCTGTTTCTTTAAGAAGTCCTTCATTATGAGAGGACAATTGGAGCATAACATTGACCGCCCCTTTGGTTCAAGAAATATTTCCCCCATTCATTTTCCACACAGGCATTTCAAACAATTCTTCAATAAGCATTTCAAAGACTTGACCCAAACCAAACAACTACAAGATGAACCACAACTCAAATCCACATTTTTATATAAAACTTTTGCAAGCCTGATTATTACAAAAACAAGTCACACCATTAAAAGCAATGTCCTAAGCACTTCTGCATAAATTAAACATATACAGTAGCTTAGTTTGAACCAAGAACCTATGAGATAAATCCAATATACTGTATATACACAAAATAAACATAATATTACAACTTATAATTGCAAAAAACAAAAGGCTGTCAATGCACAAGCCTTAGTCAAAGGTTTAACTGTTGTGTGGATGTGCTCTTCCCGTAACGGCACTTTAAACCACGGGCGTACAACGAATTCACATTCTTTTACAGTAGTGTTATCACTTAACTTTATTTTTCTTTTTGAAGTGATTCCAATCATATTTCAAGCAATTCAAAACCATCATGGTGAACAGTGTGTATCTGAAGCGTCTCAGCTGAAGGAAATAATCCATTATTTATGAGCTTCAATATATCAGCCAAATTTTCTTATTGGGTCGATAACTATATCATTAAAAATTATCATATATCGGCCGATACAAATAGTGGCCGATATATCGTGATGTGCATCCCTAGATGTTACTGCAGAACTCCAACTTGTTTTAAATGAATAAATGATAATAAAATAATTTATAAATAAATCAAATAAATATTTTAGATTTCCAATGTAGTTCTTGACTGGGATTTCAGCCATTTTAAGTATTGAAAATCACCCTGACATACATAAAACCTAAAAGCTCATGGCAGGTCTATTCTAAAAGATTTATACATTCTCACTCAAAATCGTTCTCTCTAAAAAATAAACATGAGAGGGATTTTCAAGTTGGGAACAACTGTTGTGCTCTATAACCTGTTATGGTCTTTTACTTCAGGCAGTGTGTCAGCATTAGTTCAACAGGAAATGGGTCTATGACAAAAACAACAGCAAAACAAACAGAGGACCTTGCATGCGTCACCATATACAAGCAGGCATCAAACCTTAGTGTCTCCTGGTTGGCGTGAACGAATGACAAGCAGAACTTGAATTGAGACCATATACCCCATTATTAAAGTGTTATGTGTCAAGTCTCCTTATAAACACAAGAAAAGGAGATAATCATCACTTATCACACAATGCCTGAGGTGTTTGTCACACTTAACAATGTGGACATCCTTCAACACTAAAACAAACAACACATAATGTACACTGAAAAAGAAAAAAAACCCTCATCAGAGCAAGATAAAGCTGAAAAACCTTGTTTCCACCCAAACTCAATTCACAACACACATTTACCCTTGAGAGAGCTGACAGACATCCTGTTCCTAATACATGTTGCTTTTCACAGCGGCCCCAAACACTTTTCAATCCACAATCCTACGATTTCCAAATATCATCTGTGTGAATTATTTGCAGTTCAGTTTAATTAGAACTTCTGATTGTTGCATTTAAAGCAATTTATGATGGTGTAAAAATAGCAAATCAAGTTACTTTTGCACATTTTAGTCAATATTAGATAATCATTCATGATAATTTTTCCCCTATTTTTACATTTAGATTTCTTTTGCTTCACCTGACATTCACTTTCACTTTTAAAACACTATTTAATATCACTTTTAAACGTAATCTTCAGAAAATCTCAAAATGTATATTTATCTTGCATTGCACTACATTATAAGTGTGATGCCTAAATTCACCAGGTGAAACCCCGGATTTTTGTTTATAGCATTTTGTGTTTCATTTATTTAGATAAAATTTTGTTAAAACATGCAAGTAATTATTGGTGTTGGCACAGATGTTTAATACTGGTGCATCCCCAGTAAAACTCATAATACTCAAAGAGAGGTCAGAGAATTAAAGCGCCAGCACCGTTACAATGGAAGAGAGAAATTCCTACTAAAGCAACAGTAAGCAAACATTCAGGCCTTGCAGAGCATTCGCCAAAAAAACAACAACTGATCTTTCTACCCAACTTGAAAAAGTCCCAATAAAGAGCCAGTATAGGCCCAAAAGATGGTTCAAATTGCACACGCAGCAGCTAAAGGCTGATGAGAGCAACAATATCTCCCTCTGAATCCTTCTCATATCCCATATCAGACTCCTTTATCATCTCAGGGTGTTTTACACCGCTCTGCAACTAGGACATCAGTAGAGTCTTCACATCCAGCTGTCCACTTGCCATTTTCCACATAATAGAGCTTGTGTTCCAAGTGTATACTAGAGCATTTAAGGAAAAGGAAAAAAAAACATTTAGGAGAGCATTGATACATGTTTCCAGACAGAGCCCCTCGACCCAGAACAGAGAGTGAACTTCCTGAAGACCGAGAAAACTGGGAGAACATCTGTATTTGGCCCTGTGAGAACAACATGTTGGGAGTTCTGCTGGCCTCATGGACAAAACCAATCATGTGGGGGGCAAAAACTGAGCATAATAAATAAAAAAAATTAAAAAACTTGCAGGAAGTACTTGAGGAATCCAGCCAGAGCTACAGAGGGAAAGGATCCTGCCTACAATGCGGTTATAGATTTGCTGGAGGGAAGAGCTTTAACAAAGATCTAACGCTGTGAGAGAACTTTGTGAACAACACAGCTGTTTCTGCTGATCAATTATTCACTCTGTTGCTCTGGAAATGTCTAGCAGACTAAATAATGTGGCAGCAAGGACTGTGGTGTATAGCAGACTACAAGATGTTTTCGCATAACAATTGGTTTATATGACCACAAGTTCACTACATTTTAAAAACCTGGTGCTCAAGGACTCTAAAGAGAACAGTCCTACAGCACATTTACATATGAGCCGCACATTTTGTATAATGACTCTTAACTCTATAATTGACCATGCATATGGCCTAGGGCAATTTCCTACAGTACCAGTCAAAAGTTTAGGGTCAGTAATTCTTTTTTAAAACAATTAACTTAAATAATCAAAGACACATTAAATTGATTTAATGAGACTGTATAGACATTTATCATTAAAAAAAAGTTTCCATTTCAAATAAAAGCTGTTCTTGTGAACTGCCTATTCAAAGAATCAATATTGAGCAGCACAACTGTTTAACATTGATAAGAGCAAATCAGCATATTAAAATGATTTTTGAAGGATCATGTGACACTGAAGACTGGAGACTTTGCATCACAGGAATAAATGAATTTTCTAAATACATTCAAATAGAAAATATTACATTTCACAATACTGCTTTTACTGCATTTGATGAAATAATTTCTGGCTAGGTGAGCATAAAGGCCCTGGTATACTCACAGCAAAGTTTTTTTTTAGTTTCGGGCTAAAAAGAAGTTCGAAATACATGACCAGTGGTATACTGTTAGTGAACATTGTGATGCCGCCCAAACTGCTGAGAGCGGTGTTTAGATAAATATGGAAATGTGTTGTGCGCTTTCCTCTCAATAACAAAATAAACACACAACAAAATTGAGAAAACAGCAAGCATTTTTTTTTTAAATAAAACATAAGAAAAGCATCTGATCATAGTAACGTGGATATGTTTGCACGGGTTCTGCAATTCGGCACTCTAAAGTCACGTCACGTTTATTTACGGTTCACTTTATACAATAGATTGCTTACAATCAAGCAGCTTTGCCATATTAAACATGAAAAACAGTGTCAGTGTCTTATTTTCTACTATAAAGTAGCTCTCCAGTGTGTTCGTGTTTTTCACCTGCGGATGTCTGACCTCGACGGCTTGAACAGGAGAAATTAAGCGGAAAAGATTTCCACATGAAAGTAGGCGGAGCCTCCGGGAACACCTACCTATTACATAATCGCCACGGACCAATGGTAGTACAAAGGTGTTTACCAGCCGGAGCGAACTTTTCCGGAAAGACTAGGGTTGGGTATCGTTTGAATTTGAACGATTCCGATTCCGATTCCAATTCCAATTCCTTGTTTCGATTCCGGTTCCTAACGATTCTCGATTCCGATTCTTTTAAGAGGCAGGGTCAAAAAAGTTTAGATAAATTTTAATTCTATGAACCTTTTACTTTTTATGAACTTTACTATGAATTTCTCACAGGGCTGTTTTCAACTACAATATAAATATCAAATCTATTTTAAACTTTTTTTTAGGATATTTTAAATGAGCTAGGCTAGCTAACCAACGGTCTTTCTGAAGGAAATAGTCTGACCTTCTCCATCAATTTCTATTTTCACAGCTAAAATGGGCTATCAGGTAAAATAGGCTAAATAAGGTTGTTTACACTCATGTGTAAATGTGTTTTCATGATTTTTTTTTTTTTTACGTTCGCCGGCATCGCGCGCAGTTTTCAAACGGACGAGCAGAGGACGAGAGAATATGGTTGTAACTTGCAAGATACCGAATAATAAGAAAACATCATACAAGTACGTTTTTAAGGTTTAACGTCAGGGTTGTTTGCTCTGAATACATTTTATGAGACGCTGTGAGTTAATAAGGGAACTCACACAGCGTCTCATAAAATGTATCGGTTCGCAGTTTAGCATAACAATCCATATACGCTTACACCTGTGCTAGTAATACACGCATTTACCATGCCGTGTGTACGTTACAGTTTACAAATGTTTAACTAATGTGGGGAAGTAAGCTACAGCTGTCAGTGTTCAGCGAGTTAACATTTGGCAGTTTGAAATCGATTAGGTAGTTACTTCAGTTCAGAATAGGGCTTGAAATTAACAAATTGGTAACTTAGACAGCGGTTTCTTCTTCCGGTCGGCGGACTGTGAATCGAAACTAGGAATCAAAATTTAAACTTTTGAACGATTCCGGGAAAATCGCAAAGCTAGTCCCGGTTCCAATCGATACTCGATACCCAAGCCTACTTAAGACAGCATCTGATCATAGCGTTGAGGACATTTGCACAAGCTCTGCAATTCAGCAATCCAGTCAAACCATGTCACGTTTATATACCACTTGTACAATGTATTTCAAGCAGCTTTACAGTACTAAAACTACTTCGCTGCGCAGTGTTTACGTCACCAGTTTTGACGTTATCATTGTGTTATCGTTATCATTGTGAAATCCTATTTGAGCGGCCAGACGATTGGGATTGGGACGCATCTGTAAAAATCTGAATTGCATTTCAAACCACCACCAAATGTGGTTTGAAGCAGATTTTTAAAAATCAGATTTCTAATGGGGGGGGGGGGGGGGATGGGGGGGATGGGGTTCGGTATGCAACACATCAGATTTTTGCTGGCAGTCTGAACATAGTCAAAAGATTTCCTATCAGTAATGGAGTTTCCTACAGTAAGTTATCTCCAGATATTTGCATGGCATCCCAACAAAGTGCTAATGAAAGTCAGCTGGGGGCAAGTGGACTCACACCTCTGCAGATGGCACAGGATTCAAGAAAGCATCCCCCCACTGTGGTTTACATTGTTTCCCCACCCTCCCACTCATTCTGACTAAACACACACACGCATGGTGTGATGGGAATACAGTTGAAAAGCACTAAAATGACCAACCACAGACTCTACAGGGGTGCGTCTTTGTGTGATTTCCAAATGTGATAAGCAATTAAGACAACAAAGAAGATTGTAGCCTAATGGTTAAAGGTCTTAGCTGCTAACAAAAAGTCTGCAGGTTCTAACCCAGATGTGTGAATGTGAAATTGATCCCAAGCAAGAAAGTTAATCCCAGGTGCACCAGATGGACCGTCATTAGCGCAGGACTAGGTAATTTTACATGCAAGAAAAATAAGCATATGGGACATAATAAAAACAATAGTTAGGAGCTATGGTTTGGCTACTGAACTATACATTTAGGTCTAGTTTTCAGACCTTGGATTAAATAAATCAAACATTGTATGGTACATTTATGTGCAGAGAAAACAAGAAACATTAAGGAAAAAAAAAAAGAAAAAAAAAAGTCGCTTGGCAATTCTACAGAAAAGCCACAGTGTGATTTAGTGACGCTTTAACCTTTTCCTGAACACCCCCTCCCAAAAATTTAACTCAAACAAGGTTTAACTTAAATTAAAAATGTTGCAAAGGAGCGACTATAAATATTTTAACTACAAAAGTACGTAAAATTAAGCCACACTACATATCAAACTTAAATATCAAGTCCTTTAAAAACGAAAGAAAACTCAGTATTAAAATCAGTTGCTGCCTGCACGCGCATCACCTCGGCCAAAGTTTCCATAACACATTTCCACACAAACCAGAAGAAATGACATCGTTTCTCTCACTAAACCTTTATTATACACATTGTCGCGTATTTGGACTGATAATGTCATCATTTATTGGTTTTATTTGTGTTTTTGCGTTCATCTGCAGAGAGCGTGCGGCAGCCTCGCTTCTTTCTCTCAAACTGGAGCTCCACCCAGAACTCAACAAAAGACCCCATGATGACCCACCAACACATCAGGTTACAGCAGGCAAGCAAGATTTACCAACCTTTACTAACAGAATAAAACACGGTAAACATCAATTGCGGTAAAATGTCAAGTTTTGCGTCTTGCAAATGACAAACAGCATCTCAACATGTCGAGAAAAGCAAATCACGTCGCGTGCGTAAAAAGTTTCATTCATTGAAAGTAGGGTTGTGCGACATGAAACACGGACTATTTTCTTCTCTCTACGTACAAAAGTATGAGGAATTGTGGTTTATAAACAAAACAAAACATAAATTAGTAGTAAAACAAAGATGGCAACGACCCTAAAACCAAAATCTCAGAACAAACAAATCAAAAGAACCAGGTGAAAAGGAAACACAAAGGCTTTCTCTCAAAACCTACAGGGAGAGCGCCTTCGGCAATCCTAATCCTAAATTTAATTTAGTACTAAATTATAACGTTACACGACATTTTTGATTCTGAACATGTCTGTGATGCCTGAAAAGCTGACTCTAGGTAAGCAGTTTTGGTTTGAGACAGTAGTTACACTTTCATATAACATTTGCAATGCAAAGAAACATTACAAACCAATCGGCTGACGTTAAAGTACACTGTAAAATCATTCAAACCTTACCTTACTTCTCACTTCAGCTGATAAACCATATGCAGGGCCCTTGTTGAACTGAGTCATTGTGTTTTATTTCACGTCGCACCAAATAAATGATCAGAAATCTCACGATTTCTTACTTGGCTCCCCTTGTTCGAGAAAAGATCTTTTGCACACCTTTAAAAAAAAGCAACAAATACGTGAGTTTAGGCTAGTCAAAAATGACTGCCGATTTGTCCCAGCTGAGCGGATGCACTAAACTCTCTCTGCTCAGCAAAGTAATTAAAGAAGAGCAGAAGGTCTGCTGGGCGCGAGCGAATTTACGAAATCTACTACGGTGAAGGCTTGAGTTGTGAATATTAATCAGTTTGCGTGACGCACCACAGTGTCGCTTCCTGATTGGCTGAAACGCAGACGTTTGTTTGTGGCGCTTGTGAAATGGCTAAGGTGGAAGTTTAGCTTGTAAATATGAATAGGTTTGCGTGCTGGACGATGTCGGGCTGCGTTTCTCGAAAGCATCTTGAGCAAAGTTCAAAGTTGATCGTAGAGAGACCATTGGTGGCAATGGTTTCACGGTGCTTTTGGGAAACGCAGGCCTGGACGGTGGACGCTACAAGAAAGTACAGCAAGCAACGTCAGCAGACTATAAATATAATTTATTGTTTCAAAATGTCTAATATTAAAACATAAATTGGCCTACAAAATACAAATCAATTATATGTAGGCCTAACTCAAGAAAACAGAGAAAAAATATTTAAAAAAAAATACCTTTGAGCAAAACAATAGACGATTTCATTGTGCATTCATTTTTACCGATTGCATATTTAGGCTGTTTAAGTATGCTTGTGGTTGTGGGACATCCTACGTGTGGAGTTCAGCCCCCTCTCACCATGTGTTTCCTGAGCCTCTGCTATCAGGAGACACTATTGTCCAGGAAACACCAATAAAGAGTCAAGGCCCGAAATACTTCATCCCAGATATAGAGATTTCTCTCACCTTTTGAATTCCTCCTTGGAAATTTTTGGGTTCAGCATTCAATGCCACCTCATGTAATGCTATAATTACTTTTTTTTATCATCACCAGATGTCCATCACTTATGAAGATGAAATATGCCATATCATTATACAAAATGGCTTTCAGCCCCCTGATTTATAATCAAAATGGAAAGTACCATCATGCCTCAGACATGCAATTAATTAAGGACAAGCCAAAACATGCATTCTAATGATAGTGGGCGCGTGTTTAGCCCATCACTATAGTGATGAAACAAAGAAACTGTCGGAAAACAAGGTGTGTTTGCCATTGTAAGTGATTGTTCCCAGACTTTGTTTAAGACAGGAAAAACACAAGACCAACCACTGTGGGTAACCCTGTGTAAAACTTCAACATTAATACTGGCATATGAGTTTGTCCCATTTAAATCAGTAAAGTAAGCTACTAAAGGCAATTTCTGCCATTTAAGAAAATAATGCTTTGGTGAATCATAATTCTGATTCAAATTCATGACATAAAAAGTGGAAAATATTATAGATAAAATGTCATAATTATGACTTTTTGTCATGATTGATAAAATGTTTAACTACTTAAATTCCAAGTTTCTTTTCCTTTATCATGCATGTTTGCAGTCTTCAGTAAATCAACAGGTTACACAAAACCCATGAATATTTCACTCAACAAGATGTGAAAAGGGATGTTTAGTCAGCAACAGAATTTCCCCCTTTTCCGTCTCCAGTAAACCTGTTTTGAGTATTCATTTCAGTCAGCATCTACAACAGTGTTTGCTATAAGTTTCCACTATTCTGTTATATCTAATAAAGTGAAAAATATATAGCCTATTCTATATTTAGAATACACATTTGGGCACTTTCATTTTCCATGAGCAGAACTCTTCTGGGGGGAATGGTTCATCAAACAGGAATGCCTTGTTGCTCCATCCCTGAGGCACAGCACGCAGAGGGACTCAACAACAACAACATCAACAACTGTGCTGAAGATGCAGGGCAAGACTAACTTCTCCATTATGGCTCTACAAGAAGACTCAGTTTTACCGTTGGAGTGATTTGGGTTTATTTTGTTTGGTTAAGTCTGAAAATAGATCTGATTTAGGCTAAAGTTTAGGGCAAGAATTCAGGACATTGAGGACGACAGGGCAGCCCTAGCTAAATATACAACATTCATTCATTCATTCATTCATTCATTCATTCATTCAGCAATAGTGTCATTGTTCGGACAGTACCAACCACCCCCTCCTGGTCTAACACATTTGCCTGAAGCTCATTTGCTATCATGGAGAGAAAAAAAGTTGGATGTCTCGCTCCATCTAGTGGTTCCTCTATGCAATGAAGTTCATTTAGGATAGATATAAAATTACACTGGACTACTGCATAGAAGAGAAAGCACTTACTGAGTGAATATGGAGAATAGAGAGAGAGAAGGTCACTTAAACCCTGCGTTTATCCCCGTGTCCGGCTGTGTTCACCTCATGCACACGCTCCATGGCCAGTTCAAAATGGGTCTTTCATAACGGAAAGGGTAAGTCTGATCATGCATTATGTTGATTTTTTTCATAGTCACCAAAAAGAAGGACTGCAAGAAAAAATGAAATTGCAAAAGAAAGTGAATGAATGACTTCCGACACATAAAATGATAAAGACAGCATGACCAATAGCATTTTTTTTCTGATTATTTGGCTGTTACGTGTTTTACTCATAGGCTACTGTAGCCTACATGTTCAGTGCACTTACACACTCACATTATTCTCTGTATTTGTGTCCTCCTCTTTAGCTTGCTTCTTTATTTGTCATATAAACCTGGCATTGTTTATTATGAATATTGTTGGCTCCTTGGTTTTGTTCTTCTTTTGTAAGTTGCTTTAGATAAAAGCATCTGCTAGATGCATAAATGTAAATGAGAGACAATCAAAATTCAAATCTGACAAGGTCATGCCGGCTTGACTTCCTCCTACTATCCATTACCAAAAGCACTGAAGCTTGATGACTTTTTCAAGGGTACGAGGACAAAACAAGGGAGTGGTCCTGTCCCAGTGGACCAGAACAATGCCACATTGATCACACGCATTGATTTCCAGCTGTTTCACTTCGATCGCTGTCCATACTGCAGACATGTATAGCCGGAGTACCATACACACTCCCCTCAGCCAGGATAGAAGTTTGTGTGTGTGCAGCACAAACCCAACACACAATCAGCTGTTTCTTTTGGGACGCCAGGATCTCTGCGACTCGAATGCATTTCAAACTGCACAAAAGCCACTCGTGGCTCTATAAATCACGGATGGAGAAATCTGAGACGTGTCGGAGTCGGCTGACCTCTTGATGTCTGTGTCAGCACATATGCAAATGCTTATTTATGCCGGGGGATTTGGCAGTGGAGAGGTACTGCGGCAGCTCAGGTGATGACTGGGGCTTTTATGTTCGCAACCGGTCTGGAGTAAGAAACATTTTGTTTTGTTAAAGAGACGGGTGATTAATGTGTGTTGGGCTGGGGTTTTGCTGAACGTTCTCTCTCTCTCTCTCTCTCTCTCTCTCTAGGGCTCAGCAGGCATGGAGCTTCTCAGCCTGCAGGTGCTGGTGGTTGTAACATGGAGCTTCCTGGGCTTCCAGTGGCTGTTCCATAGAGGTAGCCCTTGGGTGTCTCAGCATCTCTCCAAAGGCTTCCTCAGACTCAGCCCTACACAAAGGACGGAGTGGAACTCCAGGTGTCAGATTTTATCTTCTAAAAGCATGTGTTTTTATATAGCAAGTTTGACTAAAGTTGGAAGGTCTCTCTTTTTCTCAAAGGGCCGTCTCAACAGTGCACGCCCTGGTTGTGGGACTTTTCTGTCTTTACATATATATCTTTGATGAACCTATCCAGAAAGATCCAGTCTGGTGAGGATTTATAGATGCAATCCATTACAAATGTGGTGACACAACTTCTTATGCAACATTGTTTCTGTCCAAACTGTACAGTCTGAACTTGAACACTCAAAGTGTGAAATACACCAACCTCAAATAATCTGTGATTACAGGGGAGATGCCACACTGGTGAAACTAAATGTGGCCATTACCTCAGGCTACCTCATCTCTGGTGAGTGAAGGGTTAATGATGTGATTAATATCATTTAAAAATAAAGTGAAAAGAAACGTATTTAGTACTTTCATATTTTTTTATATTATTTTAACAAATGTTTTACTTTTTTGAAATATTTTTCACTTAATTAATAATAGCCTACATTATATTTGTAAAAATTACTTTTTACTTTGAAAAATATATATTTTTAGGAATAATGATTAATATTACATTAATGTATTTAAGATGTATGGAAAATGTTTCTATTGATGTTACTCTCACAAAGAACACTCTGTTCCTCTTCAGATCTCCTGCTCATGTTTACTTCATGGGAGTCAATTGGAGAGAAATACTTTGTCATACATCATTTTGCTGCTCTCTATGCGTATTACTATGTGCTGGTAAGTTGTGTTTCTAGCTGGTCTGATTTCTAGCTGGTCAAACTTCCTCAGGATTTCCAAGGTCATTTTGTGCTTTTTCTTCTTCTGTAGAGTCAAGGGATATTGCCTTACTTTGCTAATTTCCGTCTGCTCTCAGAATTCTCCACCCCCTTTGTCAACCAGCGGTGAGTAATATGTAAAAAATAGATGTAAAACCATACAATGAAGCTAATTTTCTAAATTGCATTTTTTTTTTATGTCTTCCAGTTGGTTTTTTCACATGTTGGGCTACCACAAACTTTCTAAACCGAGTTTGGTTAATGGTGTTGCCATGGCATTTGCATTCTTCTTGGTGAGGATCGCAGTCATTCCAGGCTACTACAGCCATATGTACTCGGTCTTTGGCACAGATGACTTCTACAAGTTACCTCTGGGAGGCCGCAGTGCCTGGGTTATTTCTAGCGTGTCTTTGGATGTTATGAACATCATGTGGATGCGCAGAATCATCCGTGGATGTCTCAAAGTCCTTCACTCAGCCTGGTCGAGAAAAGCAGGAACTGAGATGGAAACCAGAAAGACAGACTGACATGACATGGAGATACAAACAGAAACTGAATACATCAGCACACAAACCGCCCTTCTTGTATCATGTCCTATGCTGGAGTACATATGGTTGTATTACTCCCTGCTGCTGTAATGCCGTGACAGCAGTTTTGAGTTTCAAACCGACAAATCAAGAGCTTAGAAAGCCAGTCATTGTATTAATAATGACTTACATGATGTGATCTTCAAATATGGACTCAACTGGAGGAATTAAATCACAAACGCTCTTTCAGTTTTAAAAAAATCAGGTGATTAAGTGGCATGAGTCTGATCAAATGTACAATCAGGACAATAGTTGTGGTTGCACTATTTATTATAAAGCTGCTATTAAGATCAACCAACTTGCCTTTATGAATGCAATCAACAAAGCGACAGCACATCTTAACTTCCACAAGGATTCAGTGTGTGCCTGTAGACCACGATAAACAACTTTTTGACTATGGATAAGGTTATATATAGAGAGAGAAATATAATGACATTATGAATGTATAGTGAAATGTGGGTTAAATGTATAGGTGAAAGTTCCTGGTTTCGCAGGATTTGCATGTCTGCATATAATTATTGCATATATGGAGAGTATTATGTATGTATGGAATGTAAAAAATATCAGGTGGCACAATGTTATATAATATATGTGTTTCATGATGCAGCCATGTATAAGCTTTTTGTAGTATGTGGCTTGTCGGTTGGATTTGGAATAATGACGATTATAATATGTAAGCTTCAATAAGATAAGGCTTTTCAGGTTATTTATCATTATTTAGTTCACCGTTAGGTAGGCCTACGCGGTTAAACATCAGCAATGATATGACTCTTGAAAAAGGTATGATGAGTATGAGCTATTCCAACTGGAATGAATTTCTACAAATACTGTGATGTCAAATGTCAGTCATGTAATGGACTGGATGTGTGTTTCTGTGGTGTGACAATGAATAAACTGCTCAGTTTTACACTTTACAGTGTGTGGTCACATGAGTACATTAAGCCAATTTTGTAATGTTAGTTATTACAAAAATGCAATACAGAAACATGCAGCGTTGCTCGTGTTTTGCTTGTTACTCTCAAAATCTCAAATCTTTTAAGTAAGCTAATAATTCTTGTTCACTTCCATCCACTGGGACTGACTAGTTCAACTGAGCTCCTCTCTTTTAAAACTCCAGCAAAAGTAATGTGTTTCAGTCATAAACAACGTAGTGTTTTTAACAAATCAGTTTACTGAATGATTCACTTATAGCACTCAATCAGTCACTTGTTTCACGGGCATAATGATATAACCTCCAGAAAGACTAACTGAATTAATCTTTTAGTGATTGGATTTTACAAAATCTGAGATCCACAACTTACCACAACAAAAAAAAAAAAAAAAAAATATGAAATGCTCTTTTGAAATGCTGTCCTGCAGGAAACAATTGATGGAATTGATGGTTCAGAATATTCAATGAGTAAAATAATATTATAAAAATTATTATTACCATTTTAAATTAAATTAAATTAGATCGTCATTTCAAAAAAAAAAAAAAAAATACAAACTCCAATCCTCTAGGGGGCAGTATGCATCTGGATGCCCATGCGTGCCACACACACGGCGTGATTACCCAGAGCATCTTGGGATATGAGGCATATTTCTGGTGAACGACATTGACAGTAGAGGTGTCAGGTAAGTGTTACTGTTATATAGCGGTTAGTAATTTATCAGAGATATCTTGCGCATGTAGTTTTAACACAGTGCAATTTGAACAATACGAGCATTTAATACCGCCATCTGGACAGACTAGTACATGCTTTTATCTTATGCTTGTGTAACTTGCATACCGTTCTATATAAGTGAGGAGTCTTGTATAACATTTGTTGCACAACTTCCCAAAAGCATAAGTTTATAGTAAATTCTGCAGATATCAATAACATTTGATCTTGAAGTCCACGGACTGGGATAGAGAAAGAAAGGAAGACACGTGTGTACAGATTTCCAATGTTTATTCATAGTGACACAGCATCCAATCAGATGTAGGCTACAGTTTGACAACTATAAGGCAAAAACACTTTATATCTCTTCTTAATTTCTAATGTAGATATTCCCCAGTGTACTTTGGCTTGATATGTGGGAATACTAGTATTGTATGTTGTTTCTATCATAATAATATTAATAAAAATTATAAAACAAAGATGAAGTCTCCGATTCACAAAACCCTGCATGTAACTTATCATGCAAGAACACAATAGTTGAGTTCAGATGTTAGATTTAAAGTATTTTATGCGCTTAATATGATTTTATGCATGCTTGTACTGTATATATAGCCTAACTGTAGTAATACTAATTTGCTAAATGTAAAGCCACTCAAAACGTACTGTGTTATTTTGTCTTTTTTGTCTGTGAAGCTGATGGGATACACTATGTCCAGCCCTACAGGCACCGTGAAGGCAGAGGGCATCATGGTGCCACCAAAGGGCTGTCCGATGCATCAAGATGTTATTAAAAGTGAGAAGGATACTCCAGTGCTTCAATAATTATAATAATCAGTTATCTAGAAAAATCCAGTTTTTTTTTTTTCCATGTACAGCAGGGCTGCAGCAACTAAAAATGATTTTCTTAATCGATTAATTTGTCCATTATATACTCGACTAATCGGAAGAAAAAAAATATAACAAAGACTCCTTATTTAAAAATAATAATTGTAATTAATAAGTTGAAGGCAATGAAAACAATATAGCAAACGTATCTAGGCTCTAGGCTGTGCCATAAATTATGTGCATGATTATCATCCACCAGTCACGTCACTTTAATAATACGTTTCTATGACAAAACGCATTCGAACGTTATTATTATTTTTAATTTTGCTTTAACTTCTACCTTAAAAAAAGGGTAAACAATCATTTGTTTTGTGTGTTTAGAACGTAGTTTGAATTTTAACCCTTTTTTCCATGCACAGCGCACAGACAATAAATCAGTAATTAAATTTGCTGTAGATTATTTTCATTATCGATTATGATCGATTTTATTGATCAGTTGTTGCAGCCCTTATATACAGAATATACAGATTTAATCTAAAAAAAGATGTTCTCCTCAGTTTTCATTCTTAACATCCCAACAGGTACTCCTCCGCCAGAATGTCCAATGCATCAGGTGTCTGCACCTGCTAGCGATCAGCTAGAGAAAGCTCCTGATGTACCAACACATCAGGCCAGGGCTTATGAATTTGTAGAGTGCCCTATGAGAGCTGCTGACAGGGCTAAACCCGCAATGTCTGACATTAACCCAGCAAACATGGTACTTTGCCCCTCTGAAATTGGTTACCTG
The DNA here is from genome assembly GCF_949319135.1 of Squalius cephalus. Taxonomy (NCBI): domain Eukaryota; kingdom Metazoa; phylum Chordata; class Actinopteri; order Cypriniformes; family Leuciscidae; genus Squalius; species Squalius cephalus. The sequence goes on from NC_137128.1 coordinate 24,228,024, forward strand.
GATGTTTAGATGTACTGAGACTCCTTTCTACCATTCAGCCTTATTTCCTTTCTGTTCTCTATAGATGCCACCACCTAACCAGCAACCTTCACCTGATCAACCGTTTCCCCTGTCTGTTAAAAGAGAGGAATCTAACATCCCTCGTGGTGGATCTGAGCAGAACTGGGTTTATCCCTCAGAGCAGATGTTCTGGAATGCCATGCTGAGAAAAGGGTGAGTTCCTGATGGAGAAAAAGCGATGTACATCTAATTAGCATCATCACCTTCATTGCTTATGACTCAAACTTTCACCAGATGGCACTGGAACAAAGATGATATCAAAGAAAAAGATATGACAAACATCATCAGGATTCACAACCAGAATAATGAGCAAGCCTGGCAGGAAATCCTGAGATGGGAAAAGCTCCATTCCAAGTAGGTGACACGTTAAAGGCAGCTGTGTGTCCTCAGATGTCACCGAGTAGATGATTCCTGATGTTCTGCTGTTGTTCTCCACAGAGAATGCCCATGTGGACCTTCTCTTCTAAGGTTTGGTGGCAAAGCAAAAGACTTTTCACCCAGAGCCAGATTTCGCCACTGGATGGGGTAAGTGATGGTATCCCTTAACACAGGGTTTTTCTCAGTGAGTAGAAAAACACATTTATAATATATTTTAGGATGCAAATCCCTCTGATAAAGATGATCATATTTGGGGGGCTGTGGCATCAAAATCATTGTCAGATATAATAAGGTGCTTTTGGTCCTCTGTGTTGTAGGCATGAGCTACCGTTTGACAGGCATGACTGGATTATTGACCGGTGTGGAAAAGATGTCAGATATGTGATAGACTACTACGATGGAGGCCAAGTGTCTAAGCATACTATCCTTGACGTGCGTCCTGCCTTCGATTCCTTAGGAGCTGTTTGGGACCGTATGAAAGTGGCCTGGTGGCGTTGGACCTCCACATGAATATTCTCCACACTGAGTCTTGTGTGATCTATAGGATTTAAAGGAACTCATATTTATTAACTAATTATTTTATTTTTTTGCAAAACGAATCAGATTGACCTTCTTATTTTCCTTTCATGGATTTGTTGATGTGCATATTTTCAAGACTTCGTCCAATGATATGTGTGAAGAATGCTACAGTGTCACTGTGTGGTGTTGCAGACATACGGTATCATACATTGTACTTTGTTACTGTAATTAAAGAGGAAATAGCAAAACAAAAGTTTTAGCAGTCTCAACAAGGCATTCTGGCATGCAAACATCCTGTTTTATTTGAAAATATCCACAATGTTAACCATCCAGAGTGACTAAATCCAGCGACTGTGTAAATACTCTGATACATACTTTTTAGTTTTTCGGCATTTATTGCTGTTTTCTTGCTTATCAATTGTATTTATTTCTGCCATAAAGTCAGTTGTTAAGGAATCTATAATAATGTTCATTAAAATGCTCTCTTGCTGTGTTTTTTTATCTGCTACTAACATGATGTTCAAAACAAAATTTGAATTTGAAATAAATATTTCAATCTACAGAACAGATATCAAATACTTTGTTTGGGTGCTGTTAAACAAGAGCTCATCATTTATAGGCATACTGGTTTTTGGTGTCATTTTCTTTACATATTATCATTTGTTTTTGAGGATTTTAGGGATTGCAATACAATAAAATGATCCAGTAACAAGTATTTTTTTTAACAGTTTTAATATTTCAATCTATGTTGAAAATTATAACACGTTGTCAGTCGGAACTGGTGTTCTGTTATAGTGTTTCTACACGGAATATGACCGTGTAGATCAATAACAAACCGGTCATGTAACCGTTGGCAATCTACACACGTTAATTCATAATGTGGCATTTCGCTCGAATGCAAACATGTCAAAAGAAGCGTTTGATGAAATGTCAGTTTTATCCGCCATATACTGCGAGCAGGGCGAATTCGAGCTGTTAGAAGAGTCACGTGAGTTCTTCTGAATGCATTTTAGTATTCTTACTGTAATTACCCGTGTGTGTTTTTTGTTTTTTTATTGAACATAAAATGTAATGACCATGGTTACCCCTGTTTCCACCAAATACCATAGTTACTACAGGGTGTTAATATTGTTTTTGCAGTAAAGCTGTGGTTACTTATTATAATATTTATTATTAAAATAATACTGAAAGATTTAGAAAGCCAGGCTCTGATACAGTTTGAAAGAGATCCACATTCATTATTATAATGGATTAACAGAAGCAATAATAACTGTTGTAGCTATAGTCTTTGATAGGAAGTAAGTTTGCACCATGAATTTTGAATCTAGTTATATGGGATTAGAACTGTTTGTTTTTGATAAATAGATCATGATCCACAAAATAAATGTTAAACATTTGACAAATTCATCAATAAATAGAATGAGATACAGAATTATATGTGTTTCACAAAAATGAATTAAATTCACAAAGCATAAAAATAAAATGAGATAAAAAAAAAATTAATTAAATGATCTCCACCCACTTTCTATTCAAGCCAATCAGATAATGGGTACATTGCACTGATTGTAGCACAATCCAAAAATTGTTAAATATTTTTTATTTGCTAATCTCATTTTATTTATTTGTATTGTAAATTTGTATAACATTTATGTTGTGGATCTCATTCTATTTATCTGTGAATAAATGTAATTTTTGTTAATCTCTTTACATTTATTTGTGGATCATTATCTATTTATCTGAACATACAAATTCTATGAATACAACATAATTGTATTCCTGTTGCAATTTCATTTTTAAATGCAGCTGAGAGGGGAATCGTGTACCGCATACACACACTGACAGAGAGGGACAACGAGAAGACCCCGCTAGGCCTTATTTTCCACATCTCTCCCAACTACCCCCGCACTCCTCCAGATATCAGCATCAGTTCCAGCCACTTATCGAGGAAAGAGTGTCATGACCTGAGACAGCAATTACTGGACACAGCACGATCACTTCCACCAGAGCCCATGATCCATGGCTTAATGCTATGGCTTCAGGAAAACTTCTCTGACTTGACCAAAACATCAAGCTGCCATTCAGCAGAGGTCAGAGCAGAAACGACTAAAGAAACATGGACCGCTTTACTACATTTAGATCACATGAGATCCAAAGCAAAATACATAAAACTGATTGAAAAATGGGCTTCAGAGCTGTGTCTCACTGGAAGACTCTTTACGGGCAAACCGATATTGATTCTGCTGCAAGGAACAAAGGAAAATATTAAAGTATGACTCCAAAATCATATAGTATGATCATTTATTGTCATTTTCCCAGACATTTGATTCAATAACATATACACGCATTAATACCACAGCCATCACTAAATGTTCTGGACATCTTTAAAGCATATACTTTACTGACTTTTCCTTTCCTGATTCCTGACTAACTGTAGAGTTTTTATTGGATTTGGTTTGTGTCATTTGTGTATGCATTCTTGTGACGTAATAATATACATTCTAAACTGACTCTCTATAGGAATACATGCACCTTCAGAAGACTGTAAAAGTTGATGTTGATTCTTCAGGGAAACGCTGCAAAGAAAAGATGATGAGCGTCCTTTGTGAGATTCCACAACCAGAGGAGAGGAGAATGTAAGCATACACAATGCATACACTTTTGTGTGATATATTGTTAACTATATATATACTTCACTGGCCATTTTTAAATTTGACAACTGGCTTTTTCATTATTTAGGATGTCTACATTTGAAGTGAAAGACGTTTTATCACTTGATGACCTCAAAAGGGAGTTTGATCTTGTTGGACTAACTGAGCTTTATGACCAGTTTGTGCCCTCACTCATCTGACAGGACAGCTGCTGTGTAACACACACTCTCTCCACTGGGTGGAGCCGTACTCAACAACTCTTGATGGATTCCCATAATAAAACTCGTCATGTCATTTTATTTAATAGCTTATAATGCAAAATATGCTGTCTTATAATATTCCCAGTTAAACTGTTTATAACTATATGTCAGTCCCAGGTCTGAAATACAGGACATGTATCCTTACGGAGTTGGACTGGTAAAAATGTTCATAAATTGCAGGAAATTGTAAACACAAGATCAAAACAACATCAAAATAAAAAAAGGGTGGTAAAACTATTTACTGTTGTCATCCCTGAATTTTATGTACATAATTCATTTAAACTTAAATTATATTAACCCTTTTATGCATGAATAATGATAACCACAGTCAGAGTTTTTTTACTCTCATGGCATGAAAAACCTGATTCATACTTGTTCAGAAATTCATACAAGTTGGACTTAGCGTGTCTTTTGATATCAGAACATGAGGATTTGATCAAAGATCTGGTGGAGGTACAACTCTGTAGAAAATGCTCATGCTCCCTCCAGTCTACCAGAGTACGTCGATTATACTTGATTATGTTCAAAATGTACAAATTTAGCTCTTCTCTCTTGAAAAACAGACTGAAATCTACATTGATCTATTGATGTTTCCAGACTGTGGAAAAATTAGCGATCAGGTGTTTTCAAATCTCATCTGAAATGTGCAGTGTTGGGAGTAACACATTAAAGCGTTACATTACATTACATCAGGGGTGGGGAACGTTGATCCTGGAGGGCCATTGTCCTGCAGAGTTTAGCTCCAACCCTGAATAAAACATTTGGCTGCCTGCAACTTCAGTAATCCTGAAGACATTGATTAGCTTCAGGTGTGTTTGATTAGGGTTGGAGCTAAACTCTGCAGGACAATGGCCCTCCAGGATCAACGTTCCCCACCCCTGCATTACATAATCAGATTACTTTTTGATGTTACAAGTAAAGTAACATTACAAATAACATGCATTATGTAAACAGATTACTTTTTAAGTTTCGAGTTCAGTAACATTACAATTAACATGCATTATGTAATCAATTACTTTTTTAATGTTACGAGTAACAGTAAAGTAACACATTACAAATAACTTTCATTATGTAATCGGATTACTTTTTGATGTTACGAGTAAAGTAACACATTACAAATAACTTTCATTATGTAATCAGATTACTTTTTGATGTTACGAGTAAAGTAACACATTACAAGTAACATTCATTATGTAATCGGATTACTTTTCTGATGTTGCGAGTAAAGTAACACATTTCAAGTAACATTCATTATGTAATCAGATTACTTTTTTAATGTTACGAGTAAAGTAACATTACAAGTAACATTCATTATGTAATCGGATTACTTTTTTGATGTTACGAGTAAAGTAACAAATTACTAGTAACATGCATTACGTAATCAGATTACTTTTTGATGTTACGAGTAAAGTAACACATTACAAGTAACATTCATTATGTAATCGGATTACTTTTTTGATGTTACGAGTAAAGTAACAAATTACTAGTAACATGCATTACGTAATCAGATTACATTTTGATGTTACGAGTAAAGTAACACATTACAAGTAACATTCATTATGTAATCAGATTACTTTTTTGATGTTACGAGTAAAGTAACACATTACTAGTAACATGCATTACGTAATCAGATTACATTTTGATGTTACGAGAAAAGTAACACATTACAAGTAACATGCATTATGTAATCAGATTACTATTTGGATGTAACTGCAAATTACAATCTAATAACATAATTACATTTATTTACAGCTAAAAAATGACTGCAAAAGTATTTTCAAGAACAACAGTCACAGTAATAATATGAATTGTAGCTGAAATATAGCTAGTGATCCAAGTTAGTGGACAGATGATTAATCAGAATTTCCTCCCAATCTAAAATCAATACATGGAAAGTTTAACAATGATATGACATGAAAGGGTTAAACTGACTTAAAAGAAATGTGCATGAATTTAGTAAAAACAGCACTCAAGCTGCATGCATTTTAGAAGTTTGTAGCAGGTGCTTTGTTTGACTTGAAGTGGTGCTGCGCAGAAGTCACGTCAAACAAACCTACTGTCAAACCTGATCATGTTCTCCAGTATGATTTCAGATAAGATTTTCAATGGAAGAACAACTTACCATCTGTACAAAGGGTCACATGATCAACGTCACACAACACATTTACTTCTTTGATTAGTGACGCACAAATCTTAAATATTTATAATTCATTAGTCATAATGTTTTTATTATATTATTTTTAAATCTCATATTTTCAATGTCGTCTCAAACTTTTGGTCCCCAAAGTGGGAGTGTACCCAAATGTAGCTGCATCCGGAATCACATACTGCCCTAGGCTACAATAAAGTAGGTGGAAAACAGTATGTGACAATAGAAGAATGTCCAAATTCACAGTAGCCTACTCATAAAAGATTAGGCAAAAAGCCGAATGACCTACTACTTCCGGCGAGATTCTGAAGTGTGCATAAGATGGACATTTTAATATCCCATGCGGCCACGGGAGAGCATTTTTGAATGCCAGTGTAGTAGGCTAGGTCACATGACAACATAGCGAATGTAGTACGTCCAGATTACATTCATACTACACACACACATACTATATACAACATACTTTTTCAGCAGTTGTGAAGTAATTGCTTATTCAAAATATGCCAGAATATGCGATTTCTGACGGAGCCATAGCTGAGATTTGAATCGTAATGGCACAGTTAAAGCTCTAGGGGGCAAAAACAAGCCGTAGTTCCTGCTTCAGTTTATTTAGGGAAAAATTAATGACCTTATCTGCTACACGCTACAAGAACAAACACTGTACAAAGTTTTCCTCTTAATGATGAGAATAGAACTCAGTGTGTTTCTTTAAAACAATTAAAACAAAGTAAATCTTTGTTGAGCGGTTGATGTGAAGATGCTCTTTAAATTAAACTTGTAAATTGAATTTGGCACACTCACTGACCTTACAGACAGCTTTTGCACTTCAAACAAATTAAGACTCTTCTTTTAATTTATGAGTAGTTTTCTACAGGTAGAAATAACAAGCTCTCTATTTTATAAGAGATTGGTTTTTGAACATCAACTTTAATTAGGCAAAAGGTAGGAATGGATTCTGTTTTTAGCTCTGTGTTTCATACTCCCACATACACACGTTGTATATAGCTGGCTGTCATATTATGTTTACCTTATGCACATTGTGCAGACAGCTGCTGCCTAGGTGGGTCCAGGAGCAATTGACATGAAATTTCTTTTTTTAAACATAATTAACAAGGCTTAATGAAAATCACCTCCTCGCCCTTTACAATGATCCACTCTGAACTATAAATTCACCTTGCCTGACCTTTTCCCTGACATGTTCTTACAAAACAACACTGCTTGTTAAATGTCATCCACTCAGTGGCATTTACTTGTATAAAACAGGGCTTTGATCCAGAGGAGAAGCGTTTCCTACCTTTACTAGGCCACGAGGCCACTCTCGGCGACCCCGTGCGCCTGCTACCTGTTGAACATTTTAATTACGGCCCATTAAAACGTACAAAGGTTAGATTGAACTTAAAATTTATTGCCCAAATGACATTTTAGTTTGGCAAATTAACGCTATACATCTATGACATTTGTTCCTTGCTTTTCCTGATCCAACTAAAAGCGGTGATCTGGAATTCCATCCGACAGCTGGAGATTGGCTAAATCAATGCAGAAGCACGACTGAGACGAACCGCCGCGGCCCACCGTGTCCAACTCTATCCAGGTCGATGCGACTCTGGCACAAGAATGCCCTCGACAGCCAGATCTGTTGTCACCCGAACCTTACGATTAGCCTCAGTCTGAAGGATCATGCAAGTTTAATTCCAAACGAAATGTAATCACAGCAACAGATAAGGGTCACTCCTCACCATACAGCATGCTTTCATTTATTGTCAAGTCACCTTTTATAGTAGCACCAATAGTGCTTTATACAATACAGATAGTTTCAAAGCAGCTTTACAGTGATAACAGAAAAGGATGCATTGCATTTCGGCTGTTGTTCAGCTGAAGTCAGTTCAGTGTTGATTCAGTTCCGTTATAAAGATCATCAACTATTAAATTAGTTCAATTCGACTATATAAAGCAGCTCTGCGGTAGTGATTTCATCATCCAGCTCAGTTCTCATCAAATAGTGTCAGTGCAGTCAGATCAATAATATTGTTGAATAGTAAGTGTCCCTTAAGCAAGCCAGAGGCAAAAAGGAACCCATACTCCATCCGTGACAGAATGGAGACAATCCCCTGTGTAGATACGGTCTCTGCTTACATTCAGGGCTGAGTTCTGGTCGGGTCTAGTTGCAGGTCCGCCATCTGATCTGGATACAGCCCGGATCCAACTGACTAAAATATTAGGATAAAATAATGGATATTGGATCAAATATTAAACATTTTAAAGGAATGGAAATAATATAGTTTTCTTTCATAATAATAGCCTATTATAATTAAGTAAATCACTTGTAGTTATTAAAACAAATTTTTTTTCAATTTGAGCAAATTATATTTATTTATGTCCTCAGGTGCTACATATGAAACTTTTAACACCAAAAACTGACAATATACTCCAGGTGTTTCTTCGTTGTTTTCTTTCATTTTTCCTCCCAAACAAAGGTTTTCTTGGGAACATTGTTTTATGTTGTAGGCCTACTAGATATTTAACAAAAGTCTGGTCCTAAATGATGTCATTCTCCAGGAAGTGACATCAATCTTGATGGGGAGGAAAACAACAGCACAAACATGAGTGAGTATTGACAATGTTTTGTTATATCTGCTGTTTTTTTCTGAGTTCTACAAGTATTCCACCCTGTTACATCAACCGAAAGTGGTGGTAGCAATTTTTCAAAAGAAGTTTTGAAGATATCAAAATCAACTTCTGTAAGCTAACTTCCAGCCCCTCAATGAACAATGACTCATTTTAGCTTTGTACTTTTCTTACAGTTGTGTACATAGCCTAATTAAGTTATAATCAGTAATTTTAAGTGCCTGAACTTGACCAGAGCATATTTTTGTTGTTCTCCTTTTATAGCAATACTTGTACGTTTTTCAAGTAACAGAACTGAAACGGTAGGCTACTGTGTAGCCTGACAAAAATGACCCGTAAGCTATAAAGTAGACATTATAAAAGACAGCTAAATAGATGAGGCTTAGTAAAATTCTTATGTGGATAATCATTTTGGACTCATGTTAATGCTCTGATCCCGTCTGGTTGCAGAGGTGCACATCTGTCTTTAGCTGTGGATTCTCCATTATTGAGCTCATATTCCCAATTATCATAATAGCTGAGATGCACGGGCTTGTTTGCATGCAGAGACACACTCCTGAATAATGTGGCGCGTGAATGCAAGCCCCATTTTTAATTAAACTGGAGTACTGAGGATGTTTTTTTAGGTGAGAGATAAACCTGCTGTTAATTAAGTAAAAAAAAAAAAAAAAAAAAAGAGAGAGAAGACAGAAATGAGAATCTCGGATGTGGAGCGAACACACAGGGAGGCTAAACGCAGGGTAATTTGAGGAATAGCTGGTGTCTGGGCAATTGTAATTAGTTTGGGCTGGGTTAAGACATTTGGGTAAATATTGAAATGTTGAATGTATCGAGAGAAATCATTATTTCATAACATGTTATTTTGTTTTGTGTTTTTGCTGTAGACCGTTTTCTTATTGCTCTAAGACGGTGATACAGGTGGAAATTGTCAATTAATAGTTGTGAGCTTGTGTGAGGCGTTGCTGAACAGCAGAGGGCGCTGTTGTGCCGTTGATCGCACGCAGATCTCTCGAGCGTGATTTGTCTCAGTCAGTGTAACAGGCATTTTTGACATGGTGACAGACAGCTGGATTATGTTTAACACTCCGGAAGTTCAAATGAAATAAAATTCCTGCTAAGTCTTTAAACGTGTGCGACCATACACAAGTCCTGTGACCGCCAGTTCGAGCCAGATAAATGTGTAAAATCCTAATGGTAGCCTACATGTGTCAGTCAGGTTGTGATTTTTGTGCTTATGTCTGCGGCTTCTTCTCTCTCCATGTCTCTCTGCTCTTGTGATTCACTGCTAACCTTCTCAAATGCAGTGACGTGTGTTGAAATCACAGAGTCCTGACAAGCCATGCAGTGGAGACTCCAGATGGGCCCCGAGCAAACGTCTCCTTTGGGCTCTGGTGGCGTACCTATGTCTGTGTGCAGGGAATTCAATTAAATCCTTAAATCTCTCCCTCTTCCTGGAAGGTAGACTTGAGGACAAGTGACCTGACAGGGCTGATGTCAGTAGAGAACCTCTGTCACTGGCTGGCGAAATTTCATTTGATTGAAAACTGCTTGTTAGGTAGGTTTTCATTGTACAAGTTTATTGTGAATCTGACATAACTTGTTGAACCACTGTAATGTGTTTGACTGAAAGGTCTGTGCTCTTTACTTGTATTTTAGCAGGGTTTTTTTTCTGTTCAAACCAACTTTAATTGCGTGGCAGTCGTGTGGAGCATCCTGGGGTTAAGAGCCTCGCTCAAGGTCACAGTGGAGATCAGAATAGCCTTTCTGTCAATAATTCTTCAGTTCAAAGGTCACCTGTACTTGTTAAATCTGCAAGAATTAGTCACATTTGACCAGACCTTTGATATTTCTCCCATTTATATATGTACTGTGACCAATACGCTATTTAATTTTTTGATCTTTTTTTACATGCCATTTAATGGCTGGTTTATCAGAGAAAAGGTAACAAAATGATGGTCTAGATGTGAAAAAACTACATTTAAATATAATAATAAGAAAGGTTTCTTGAGCACCAAATCATCATATTATAATGAATTCGGAAGTATTATGTGACATTATATTTGAATAAAATTAAAATCAAAATTTGTATTATTTTAAAATAAAAACTTTTCTTAAATTGTAATGAAATGACATAATATTAATCAAATAAATTCAGCCTTAATGAGCATATGAGACTTTCCGCCCCCAAAAAACATTAAAAAAATATTTTAAAAACAATGTAAACACTGCATTTCTGATGAACCATGACTTCTGGAAACTGTTTATAAGTCAGCCAATCAAATGGAAATTGCAGGCTTTCAGATATGTTCGCCAGTTTTGTGTGTAACAAGCATCAGATGGTCAGTAGACAGGCTGTGGTGGTGTGTACGGTCTCATACTATAATATACCTGAAACTATTTACTATTTACTACACTATTTACCCTCCATCTGTCCAACTGTGCTGTACACAAATATCCGGCCATTTAGAGGAGTGTCCTTCTTCTAACACTGATGAGGATCTGGATGCTCTGTTGGACAGTGCAGATGGTCACATCTGATGCCTGTGGCTCTCTACACATCATGTCTGCTGGGTGATTATAGGCATTACGGCGGAGGTCAAAGCCAGGATGAGCTCCCGAAGAGGCCCAGGTTAAAAAAGTGCATGCTCTTTGGGGCTTCCACTCAATTGAGACTTGAGGTGAAATAAGGCGGAGCCCCAGAGCTACAACCACCTATTACGTAATTGCCATGGAACAATGATAATTCAAAGGTGTTTACCAGTCGGAGTGAACATTTCCAGTTTCAAGCTCCCAAAGCAAACTTCGTTTTGGCCTGATTTTGTTTGAAATGACGTCACACCAGTTCGTTCTTCAAGTATATTGGGGCCTTTTGCGTATGAGTTAAGCCGAACCCACAGTATTTCAAAATATACTGATTTGATAGTGTGCGCAAACACAGGCGCTTAACACGTGCACTAGAAAGTTTAATCCTCATCCAGTGCACTATTTCTCTCCAGAAGTCATCACAGATAAAAAAATGTCATTGTACTCGTTTAAACTACCGTTGCATTTTTTTTAATCCCCTCACACAAAGCGCTCGTGGACATCTATTGTTGGCGCCGCCTCCAGTAGTTTGTTATTGTTGTTCTGTCTCATCAGTTTCGTTTTCGACTGTGAAACAATGGGCCTGGGCAGTGTTGCCACCTTGTGGACAAACTATTTAGAGCAAAAACACCTGTGTTACCCTTGTCGGCATTGGTCGGTGCCTGGTTTCGCTGACCGAACATGTTCCATTGATGTTTGTCAGGTCAAGGAAGTGTCTGAGAAGTGACGTGTTGTAATCTGGTGATTGTCGCCATTGGTCAGCGTCTGTCGGCGCAGTGTGAATTAACTTTAAAGCCGCCTATCCACTGCACACGACATTTAGACACTGTCGGATTTCGCCCCCTGGCACGCACTTGTAATGAACTTTCATTATGATCTTGCACCGCAAGATGAGTAAACTGTGTCAGAAATCTTCTCCGTTAAGGTGCATCTCTTGCACTAAACAGTCATACTCGAGCTAGATAGTGTTTTGCCCACACTGGCTTGCAATATTTCTTTAAGCGTCTCCAGTAAAGGAATGCAAAAGCCTTTATCCTACGTACTTTAACCATGGTGGAACGAATAAATGAATGCAAACAATGCATATAGGACAAATAACCACCAATAAGTTGAGTGAAAATACGGTGCCAGATAATATATATATATATATATTTTTTAAATAATTGTTCTCATTTATCAAGCATCAAGTGTTTCTGATAAAGTTAAACCAAAGGTATTAATAATTCTCACACCGATCTGATTGGAATACGTCAGATGTATCTCGGCTTGTCAAATTCGTATAGTCGCTCGAGTTCATAATTTTTATGCATTGAAAGCTCAAATCAAATCTGAAAATTCCGCATCTGCAGATGGTTGGCACCCTATGAAGACCCTGTGTAACTCTCCATCGGCTGTCATTTGTCGTGTGCAGTGGAAAGGCGGCTTAAAGGGTTAGTTCACACAAAAATGAAATCTCTGTCTTTAATTACTCACCCTCATGTCGTACCAGACCTTTGTTCATCTTCCGGACACAAATTAAGATACTTTTCATGAAATCCGAGAGCTTTCTTATCCCCCAACCCCCATAGACTGCAACATTACAACCACTTTCAAGGCCCAGAAAGGTAGTTAAAATAGTCCATGTGACTACAGCGGTTCAACCGTAATGTTATGAAGTGAAAATAATACTTTTTGTGTGCAATCCCCCCCCCCCCCCCCCCCCAAAAAAAACGACTTTATTCAACAATTTCTTCTCTTCCATGTCAGTCTCTTGGCGCTGTTCATGTTGTAGACACACTGCAGCCCTTCCGGGTTCTACTTCCGAACGCCGGCTCAGTATTGGACGGATCCAGTGTCAGCATCACACGCATGTCATTGCGCTCAGGTAAACAGCGTTAGAGTCGTTATTTTAGTTTTTTTTTTTCATGGACTATTTTAACGATGTCTTTACTACCTTTCTGGGCCTTCAAATTGGTAACAATGTTGCTGCAATGTGGGGGGTCAGAAAGCTCTCTGATTTCATAAAAAATATCTTCATTTGTGTTCCGAAGTGAGTAATTAATGACAGAAATTTCATTTTTGGGTGAACTAACACTTTAAGAGCTCACAGGGTTGTGGTAACAGCAAGTGCGCGGTTATAGCGATGTGCATTTCCTACTCGTGAGCGGTGATGATGACTGAGCCTGACCTTCTCTCCATGTTCTTCTGATGAGACTGAGCATCATCGATGTGCGCAGACACATTTCCAAACAGAGCTTTCCCCTCCACGTCTCCACGCACAGGTCGGCGTACGCGTCTCACAATAGCATCATTAAATCAGACGGCTTTAGTTTACTAGTGCGGCATTCTCCTAAAATGCTGTTTGTTAGCTCTGCATGGTGTGCGGGGGATGGTGTGAAAGTTTTCCTTCTGCCAAGTGCAAATAGGCAGTTTTGTCCGATATTTTCTGTTGGCAGGGTGTAAACAAAAAGCCGATCCACGCTCCACAAGTTGTTAGGGGTGAGCGCCGGAAGTTTGTAGTTTTGTAAAATGTCATCCTCCGGCTTGGAAACAATTTGGGGAAAATTATGCTGGCTGCGGCTGACTCATCCTGCTGGAAAACAAGTGAGAAAACATATTTGCCGATGCCCTTGAAGATGACGATGTGTGCTGCCTAATTGCTGGGAAGAGGATAATTGAGCCACCTGCCAGCTTAATGGCACATTTTCACATGTGTCACCTCATCTCTTTGAGATGCTCAAATACACACAAATTTGTCAGCATGCTGAAATTGCATAGCAGGCAGAACTTAAATAACTGCATACTGTGATCAGAAACAATTACTTTTCGTTCCTGTGCCAGGGTCATTGTGGGAATGCGACGACTTTGATTCCTTTCTATCTGGCAGAATTCTGTGGGTTGGATTTAACGCCCCATCAGACTGGAATACGCCCTGCCCCGCAAATGATTAACACTAACAAACTCCTCAAATCATTATTGTTTCATTATCATCATAAACAGCTTTCACTTCACTTGAGGCTTGGACAAGATTGAGCCACATCCAACACAGATGCAACTGACATGTGGAATTTACACTTTTCTGTAAAGTCTATTTAAACGGTTGTGAAAGCTGTAGCTTATTATTATTTCAAATACTTGGAAACATGTTCAAATTATATAAAGCTAAAATCTTTTTAGGAGTAAGGAAAGTGACATTATTTTTTAAGAGCCCTCCACTGTAGTTCATTACGATTTGAGATTTGAACCTTTGGGGAAAAGAAACTGTTGACTTTTTGAATAAGACCACTTTCTCCATAGAGAGTGTAATATATTAAATGCAAATACCACATGAAGGTGACTCACTGAGAGTAAATTTCACAGGTGGCAAATTAAAGAAAAAACACACCATTCTCATATTTTCCCACAACGCCTTTTATGAAATAACGCTCTCAAAACTTTTCTCTCATACAACTTTTAATTTGGCTTGGATGCTTGAACTCACTTCCATGACTGAATTATGTGATGCCACTGCAAGTACGGCAACAATACCATTACAGACATACCTGACAGCTGTTCATTATGTCCAGCCCTTTACAGACAGGCCCAAAACGCAGCGCTTTCGTTGACAGCGTCACACTGTATGCGCGCAATGCAAATATGCTTTTCTCATTACTCATAATGAGTTGGACCCCATGACCTCAGTATCATTTGAATATTGAATATCCCACAACAGACTGCAGTGTCCATTAATGCTGGATCTGGCTCGTACTGTAGGTGACAGAGCGCACATGTAGATTTGAATAACAGATGATCTAAGTGAGGACCAGATGATGCTCTTTCACTTTCTGGTGTGCTCAGGAGTTTTTTTGGCCGACTGGGAGAGACGAATTTGAATCTGAAAACAGGTAGCACAGACGTCTGGA
Organism: Squalius cephalus; assembly: GCF_949319135.1. Lineage (NCBI taxonomy): Eukaryota > Metazoa > Chordata > Actinopteri > Cypriniformes > Leuciscidae > Squalius > Squalius cephalus. The sequence goes on from NC_137128.1 coordinate 24,243,127, forward strand.
GGCGTTAACCACATGTTTGACTAAAGCGCTGATGCATACCTAAATTTTAATCATCAGCTACAAACATCCCCCTAGATTTAATTCCGCCTTTATAAAGAGAAAACCTAAGTGATTAACTGGTTTATTCAAGGACCATATAAACGAGGTAAATTATGCCAGCAATTGTTTCAAATAAGACTTCTTGTGCACATGATATAGTGACAAATCCTTTTTGTTTGATTGTTTTACAGATTTTACTTGCCGTACTTAAATTCTTAAGAACAAGTAAGGATACTAACGCAGCGATTGAAGGATTATCTGAAAATTAGATGTATTAATTGTGAGATTTGTCATACTGAGAGATAAGACACATTAGCATTTTAAGACCAGTGTCTTTATTATGTAAAATAGTAGATAACTCATTTATCTTCATGTCTTTTTGGTGGATATTAACTGTATTTTTCAAAAACCCAACCTGCATTGATTTGGCAAACTGCTTTTGAGGTTAAAAATGCAACTCAAGTGGAGTGATCTCATGGTTAAGGATCTGGCCTGCTATATCCAGGTTTAGTCTGAAAAAAGGGTGATTTAGGAATAAAACCATTACTGAGATTACAATCCTGCTGTATCTCCATTGTGCCTCTGAGCGAGGCACTTAACCCCAGGTTCCTCCGAGGGGACTGTCCCTGCAATTAGTGTACTGCAAGTTACTTCAGATGAAAGCATCAGCTAAATGGCAAGTGTTTCGGTCTGACCTGGCCATGACTGTCACATAGCCTTCTCCCCCCATTTTCTTTGAAAAGCACCTACAACAATACAAGCTTTCTTTCAACAACACCAATTTGTGGTCAGCTGAGTCGACTTTGTCTGTTTGAAAAGATGTGTTTTTTTCTTCTTTTTTTTTTTTTTTTTACTTCCAAGCACTGGTAATCCTTTAGATAGATAGATAGATAGATAGATAGATAGATAGATAGATAGATAGATAGATAGATAGATAGATAGATAGATAGATAGATAGATAGATAGATAGATTTTTTTGATTGTGGTGATAATATTATAGATGGAGCTGAAAATCAGTTTGAAAACATACTGTAGAATGCAAAAAGGAGCAGCATTTATACATAACTAATTTTAGCAACTAAAAACAATCATTTTTATCATCAAAAACATAATATACGTAGGCTATATATAAGCTTTATTTCAGAACAGGGGTGGTTAAGGATGAGTGAATGTTTCAAAATCTGAAATCTGAGATGAGCCACATTTAACATGAACAGGTTCATCTCACTCTGTTGCCTGCCAGATATACTTGTATCATGTTTTCATTAGCCACTGACCAGCACACCTCCACAACGCAACCCAGCCTAGATGCGAGAGCGAGACACTGATCAGACCAGGAGCACTGTGGGTAATGAAATCTGTGGCTTGAGAGTTAATTAGCTGAGCTGACCCTTAAATCATGTCACCACTAGAACAGTCACATCTCAGAGAGCGCCGTGTTTTGTAACTAAAATTACCGCTGTGCGCAGTGTGCGTTTATTCAAGAGATGCTATACCTGCTCATATTCAGTGTGATTAATCTAAATAAACCACACCCCTAAAATGAATTACTCATAATTAGCCTGAAATGACACCCGAGCATGTACACCAAGTTCGTTTTAGGAAGTCCAACACATTCATTTCAGTATTCAGACATGTTTTATGATATAATGGCTTGTGTGAAATATAATAGCCATTGTTTATGGTTGCATGACGAGATGCTTCTGTCTCCTGATGGGGGGCTGGAGCACTGAATCACACACGCTGTCTCCTTGGGGTACACACAGGATTTTATTCGATCATTCGTTCTTTCTACCTCTTTGTCTTGCGTGAGCTTTACAGTCAAAGTGAGACCCGCTGTAATTATTCCAGTCCATCACAGGTCTGTGATAGCTGATCTTTTTTTATAGGTTTAATATAATTTACAGGCTTTAAAGCACACCCACAGGTGGCATATGTTAGATCTTGACTGTTGCAATCAAGCAGCGTGACATGTTGTGATTTAACAAGCTGTGGGAGGCTTGCGGGGAAAGGAGACAGAGAGGGAAGAAGAAATAAAAATGGATGTGAAAAATGGTGAGAAACGCTCACTGTCAGACACCTTTGAGGAGCCGCTTGTCGGGAACTGTACAGGACTCTGTTGCATCTGTCTTCATGAACATACATTATTTAAACAATAGGTTCATCTTTATTTTGTATGTTTTTCTTATATACTGTCATGTTTTGGTCATTCTGAATAGAGGGGACTGGGGCTAGTTAATTGTCACACATTTTACTTCACTGAATAACCTATTTCTCACGGTGGACTCTTTTAAAGTGAATTTCTGTAACACAAAAATGTAACTCTTGCAGAGGTGGACAAAGTACACAACTACCTTAATTGAATGAAAGTACAGATACTTCTAGTCAAATATTACTCAGTTACAAGTAAAAGTTGTAAAGACCGATTTTTACTTAAGTTAAAGTACAGAAGTACTCGTTTTTAAAAGTACTTAAGTATCAAAAGTAAAAAGTAAATGTCAATGCATCGTTTTATTATTGTTGCATTGTTGTATGTAATCCTTACAGTACCTTATGCCTCTGAATCTATGCCTGCCTACCTACCCTCATATCAATATCAAATTTATTTCTAGAACACAGTTCCAGTAGTGGGAATGTGAGATTGAAAGAGTGCACTCAATAATGTCCACAATGGTTTCGGACACCCAAATGGCTGTTCCCTCAAATAGTGCCCTATTTAAAGTTTTTTGGCTTTTAGTATGAAAATGTTAGCCTTACTGTTATCTATAAGCTAGTGTGCTCCAAAACAATGACAAAATTCGCATTTAGAAAACCAAACCCATCATTGAAAATGAAAATCAGGTTGATGTCAGAATCCAACGTCAGATTGACATTAATCTCCAACGTTGGACAGACGTTGTATTGTGGTTGAAAATAAAAATCGTGTTGACGTCAGAAACCAACATCAGTCAGGTTCTGATGTCAACCCAACTTTCATTTCCAACCAAATGACTCGTGGATGAGTCATGTACGCATGTATGTGTATATATATACACACACACACACATTACAGCCTAAACACAAATAGAAAGAGCATTACATAGCATTCAAGTCAAGTTCCCATTATCTTTATAGCGGATTTAATGTAAATTGTACATAAAACTTTGCTATTTTTAATAAACCTGTATATAAAAATCATTACAAATTTTGGCAAATAATTTTTTAAAAAGCCACATATCCCCCCCAAAACTGCACAACTGTAGAGTAAAACATTAATTAAAAAAAGTGATAAAAAATGTGTCTAAAAACTGACATGATTGTTACAAAATCACACTGTCTGGGGCCTCTGGAGAACTCTGCATAAAGTGCAACTTCTAGCATAAATTTTAAGGTAAAAATAACTGCCATGAAATTATAGTATCTTACTACAATGCAATTAGATAAACTGTTCATTCACTACATCACTTTACCTCTGTCTTTATCCCCTTTTATCCTCTTCTCTTCTTTTTGGCACTGTATCTATCACAGACTATAATGCTAATTTATTATGTGTCATGTAAATTCGCCCATCCGTCACAATCAGGTAACTTTCACCGTCTAGACCTGGCGCGAGCTGCCAGGCCCGTTTCTACAGGGGAGCCTGAGTGTGTAAAGCGCCCTCAAACAAAAGCAATGCTGTCTACATTGGATGCGGTGAGGGACGACGCTACTCAACAAATTACCAACAACTGATTGAGCGCACTCTGTTTCTGACGCACTTCAAGCACTCTTCGACACTTCAAGTGCTGGACCGGAGTCGGGGTAGTATTTCGAATTATTGGTTTTAAAATAGTATTATAAAAAAAAAAAAAAATTCACTCGTTCACTCATTTTGGCACCCCTATGGATGAGTGGCGCCCCTAGCATTTGCCTATTCCGCCTATGCCGCGGGCCGGCCCTGACAGTGAGAGCGCTTCCTTCGGGGGAACCAACCGCCTAGGAACCCTCATTCCTCCCACGCTCCGCAGTAGAGCCTCTGACGGAATGTGCTGGACCATCCACGAGGTGTGTACCAGTCATTTCCTTCGGCGCTCCCCGCGATGAACAGATGTCGATCACTGCATCGGAGGGTGGGTCAGACTTCTCTGCGGATGACGATTGGCGAGTGGGGAAGCCGCCTCTGCCATACACACCATGGTGTTGTTGCAGGTTCATCAGGCCAAGGCACTGAAGGACCTGCACGAGGGTGGTCATGATCCACAAGTTCTCCAAGAACTTTGTGCCGCAACGGACCTCGCGGTTCGTGCAACAAAGGTCACCGCGCGGTCACTGGGTCGTGTGATGTCCACTATGGTGGTCTAGGAACGCCATCTCTGGCTGTGTCTGGCTGACATGAGGGAGGCCGACAAGCACAGGTTCTATAACTCCAGACCGGCCTCTTCGGTGACGTGGTTAAGAAACGCATTTTCGAATGCATCCGTCCCCAAAATTGGTTTGCAGTGATCGACCTGAAGGACGCGTACTTTCATGTCTCAATTCTTCCTCTACACAGGCCGTTTCTGCGCTTTGCGTTCGAGGGTCGAGCATATCAGTACAAGGTCCTGCCCTTCGAGCTGTCCTTGTCTCCCTGTGTCTTCACGAAAGTCACGGAGGGGGCCTTTGTTCCCATGAGAGAACAGGGCATTCGCATCCTCAACTATCTCGACGACTGGCTCATACCAGCACACTCTCGTGATCAGTTATGCGAACACAGGGACCTCGTGCTCAGGCACCTCAGCCAGTTGGGTCTTCAGGTCAACTGGGAAAAGAGCAAACTCTCCCCCGTGCAGAGGATCTCTTTTCTCGGTATGGAGTTGGATTCGGTCACACAGACAGCGCGCCTCACACAGGACTGAACAGCAGTTCAGTCGGTGCTGAACTGCTTGAACACGTTCAAAGGCAGGACGGCGGTCCCACTGAAATTATTTCAGAGGCTCCTGGGGCATATGGCAGCAGCAGCAGCGATAACTCCACTCGGGCTGCTCCATATGAGACCACTTCAGCACTGATTTCACGGCCAAGTCCCGAGATGGGCGTGGCATCACGGCACTCACTGGGTGACAATCACACCGGCGTGCCGCCAGACCTTCAGACCATGGTCAAACCCCTTGTTCCTGCGGGCAGGAGTGCCCTAGGAACAGGTGTCCAGGCATGCTGGTCCGTACGGACAACACTGCGACCGTTGTGTACATCAACCAACAAGGTGGTCTACACTCCCATCGCATGTCGCAACTCGCCCGCCATCTCCTCCTCTGGAGTCAGAAGCATCTGAGGTCGCTTTGCGCCATGTATGTCCCCGGTGTGCTCAACCGTGTGGCCGACGAGCTGTCACGAGCTGTGCTCCTGGGAGAATGGCGACTCCCCAGGCGGTTCAGCTGATCTGGAGAGAGTTCGGGGAGGCTCAGGTAGACCTGTTTGCCTTCTCAGAGACCTCCCACTGCCAGCTGTTTTACTCCCTGACCGAGGAAACACTCGGCACGGACGCACTGGCACACAGCTGGCCCTAGGGCCTCTGCAAATATGCGTTTCCCCCAGTGAGCCTACTTGCACAGACCCTGGGCAAAGTCAGGGAGGACGAGGAGCAGGTCCTTATGGTAGCTCCCTATTGGACCACCCGGACCTGGTTCCCAGAACTCATGCTCCTCGTGACATTCCCTCAGTTACAGACCTGTCTCACCTACAGGCGAGATGGTTAAACCCTCCATACCCTTGTTTTCCAGAGACGTTTCCCTGGTGCTCCGAGCACTCCAGGATGCTTCCTTTGAGCCTTTGCAATCAGCAGACTTAAAGCTTCTCTCCATGAAGACTTTGCTGCTGGTTGCACTGGCCTCTATCAAGAGGGTAGGGGACCTGCAGGCATTTTCGGTCGACGAATCGTGTTCGGGCCGGGTGACAGCCATGTTGTACTGAGACCCCGGCCTGGCTATGTTCCCAAGGTTCCTACCACTCCCTTCAGGGACCAGGTGGTGAACCTACAAGCGCTGCCCCTGGAGGAGGCAGACCCAGCCTTGGCTTTGCTCTGTCCCGTTCGCGCTCTGCGTCTGTACGTAGACAGAACTCAAAGTCTCAGGACCTCAGACTTTGTCTGTTACGGAGGCCAGCAGAAGGGAAAGGCTGTCTCCAAGCAGAGGATGGCCCACTGGACAGTGGATGCCATTGCCTTGGCTTACCAAGTACAAGGTGTGCCCTGCCAACTCAGGTTGCATGCTCACTCCACGAGAGGGGTTGCATCCTTCTGGTCGCTGACAGATGGTGGCTCCACGTTAACAGATATCTGTAGAACTGCGGGCTAGGCGACACCTAACACGTTCGCTAGATATTACAGCCTACGTGTAGAGCCGGTCTTCTCCCGTGTTCTCACTCTAAACGAGTAGAAGCTCTGAGAGGCCCGGCTCTGTCGGCTTGCTGCACCCTACTGTGCACCCTTATTGCTCCAGAGTGAAAAACCTGTTGAGTCCTTCAACACCCTCGGCCCAGACATGGCTGACCGTCCGGCACCAGGCCTTTATCTGTTGAATCCTTGAGAACCGGGTCTAGGCTGGGTCCTATATATGTGACCCTGCGGGGATCCCATATGTGTATTTCTTCCACGGCTGCTCCTAAACGGAAGCCCGTGTCTTTCCCTTAGGCTAAGTCACCCAGTATCTCCACATAACTCCTTCGGGGAAGAATGTGGGTTCCGCAGCATTCTCCTTACTAACAGAAAGGGCACGCTTTACCAGTGTTATCCAATAATCTCACTGTATGGGTTATCACGGAACAACAGTGACAGATACACTCTGTGTAAGCCCTCTCTTATTGTCCTTCCAGGCAAGAAGGGGCAAGAGGCTCACACAGGGCGCTGGATGGGGTCAGCAGCTGTGGCGTTTTGGTAAGGATTCCTATTCGTAGGCCATGACGTATGTGGAGAGTGACCGACTGATGGGAATGTCTCGGTTACGTATGGTAACCCTCGTTCCCTGAGGGAGGGAACGGAGACGTATGTCCCGTCGCCACATCTGCTGTGACCCGCCGGGGCAGCCAGCTCATCAGCTCGGCTCCTCAGCAAAAAACTGAAGTGCAATCGCACCTTCTGCTCATTATATACCCACGCTGCGTGGCTGAGCAGCTGATGCAAATTATTGCACGCCAATGTGCATTGGCATGTTTAGTTTCACTCGGAGTAGATTGCCGTCTCTAGTGAGATTCCTATTAGTCGAACACGACGTACGTCTCCGTTCCCTCCCTCAGGGAACGAGGGTTACCATACGTAACCGAGACATTAACAAATCTCCTGGGGTTGATGGCCACGGCCGACTTTTATAAAACCTTTTCTAATCTTATTGCCCCCTTTCTTAAAGAAGTTTATATAGAGAGTATAGAAAATCATGTCTTTCACCTAGTTTTACTCAAGGATTAATTGCTTTGATTCCAAAACCAAAAAAATACCGATTGCTGTTAGATAATTGGAGACCAATTTCTCTCTTAAACAATGATTATAAGATCTTTGCCATAGTCTTTGGAAATAGAATCAAATCAGTTATGGACCCCCTTATAGATGAGGCTCAATCTGGCTTCCTAAAGAAAATACATATTTCAAATAATATAAGATTAGTCCTAGTCGTGTTGGACTATTCACATTTAGGTACTGATGATGGATTTATTATTTTCTTAGATTTCTATAAAGCATTCGATACAGTGGAGCATGCTTTTATTTTTAGGTCTTTACAAAAATTTGGCTTTGGAGACTTTCTCTGTAAAGCTATACAAACAATGTATGGGAACGCAAACTGTTCTATTAAACTTAAATGTAGTTCATCCTCTAGATTTTATTTAAAATGTGGTATAAGACAAGGTTGTCTCATCTCCCCTCATCTCTTCTTGTTTTGCACTCAGCTTATGAATATTTATATTACATCAAGCCAATTAAAAGGAATATCTATTGCTGGTTGGGATATTATCATATCCCAGTTAGCAGACGATACTGCACTGTTCCTGAAAGATCAACATCAGGTCCCAGCAGCTCTTAAAGTAGTAGATGCCTTTTCTAAAGCTTACGGCCTTTATTTAAATATTAACAAATGTGAACTGTTATCTGTAAAAGACTGTCAATTGCAACAAATTGCTAATATCCCAGTGAAGGAATCAGTAACATATTTGGGGATTGTTATTTCGAAAGACCAAAAATCTAGATGCAAGATAAATTTTGATCCCATTCTTCAGAAGACTAAAGCAAAGTTGAATCACTGGCTTTTGAGGGATTTATCCCTAAAAGGTAGAGTTTTGTTATGTAAAGCTGAGGGACTGTCAAGATTAGTCTATACTGCGACTTCACTCGGATATGTGTAAAGCTATTGATACTGCCTTGTTTAATTTTCTTTGGAGAAACAAGACTCATTATATTAGGAAGTCTATAATTTTTGAATAATTATGAATCAGCTGGTTTGAACTTCCTTGATTTCAGTACTTTAAATAATATCTTTAAAATTAATTGGATTAGACATTTCATTCTAAATCCAAATTCTCTTTGGAATTTCATAGGTAGTCTTGATTTTCTCTTGATTTGCAATTATAAAATTGAGAAAATCCCTCTGAACTTGTCTTGCTTTCACAAACAAATGTTGTTTGCTTGGTCCCTGTTATATAAGCGTAATTTTTCACCCCATATATATTTAATTTGGAGCAATTACAATATATTATTTAAAAATAAATCCTTATTTTTTGAAAGATAGTTTTTAGCAGGTATAATACGAGTAGATCAATTACTAAATCAAGAAGGAATGCTGCTAACTTACTCTAGTTTCTAGATTTCCATAAAATTCCAGTGACACCCAGGGAGTTTTCTATTGTCATGGATTCCGATTCCCACAGGGTTCTTGGCATTATTCAGAGCTAATACCCAAACCAGTATTGCGCCCCTTTCTTCCATTGATTTATTTGATACTGCAATTGGACAAATTTGCTTTGCCCCCGGAGTCGTAAATGTTAATAAAACTATTTGTTCATTATTTCAAAAAGACATTGTCACCAGGCCAAACTGTACTGTTTATTGGAATTGACTGGTTGAAGGTTTGTTATGGAAGGCCATCTGGACTTTACCAAACAAATATTTATTGGTAAATAAAATAAAGGAAATAAGTTTCAAAATCTTACACAGGTACTACCCAGTAAATAATTTTCTTGCTAAATTTAAAAAGGTATTGATATTGATCTGAACTGTTCTTTTTGCAATACATTGACTGAAACCTTGTTTCATTTATTTTTGATTTCATTAGATTTGTCTAGATTTATAATTGACAAGATTGACCCCACTTTTTCTTTGTGTTTAGAAAACTTTATATTTGGTTTTAATAATATCCCCTCAAATAAAAGGAAAGAATACTATATTATAAATTTAATTACAATTTTTGCTAAATTCCATATACATAAATGTAAATACAATAAAACCCAACCTTTGTTTTTGGTTCTTGAAAAAGAAATGCAAATATATATCAAGACTATCTTTCATTCCCACAATAAGAAAGCAATTAAAACAGTTTCTGTTTGTGAATCCTTTGATATTTTTATATAATGTTTACCCTCCTGCAATATATATGATGCATATATTGCAGTTCTGACTGTACATTGACTTTCTTTGTTTGAAGTGCAAAAAACAAAACAAAGTGATACAAACGGTTAGAGTGCTGATACTGGGGGAATATTGCACGGCTGGAAAAAGGTTCTCAGCCAATCAGATTCGAGAACCAGAAAGAATTGTTGTATAAAATTAAATATCATATTTATTGTTACTACTGTAAAGCTAAATTAAATTATTATGGGATCTCATTCGATACTTTCAAATACTTTTTAAAATAATTTCATTATTTCTGTATTTTTAAAATGAAAATATTTTAATGACAGTATTATTTTTTGGAACAAAAATAAATTATTTTATTCATCAAAATAAACAGAGAAACTTTGCTAAAGTGATTGTTTTGAATAAGTATTAACTTGGATATTATTCATAACATATTACTAAAGTATTTAGTCTTTTGCCCCATGCTGGTGAGCCTTTGCCACCTCATTTATAAGATTTTTAAACAAAACAAACCATTTTTATGATTTATTTTCACACAAAATCTGTTGCTCCGTCAATGCTCAATAAAAACATTTTTGTCTGCAATCATACACTATGGGAGTAGTGAAAAGCACATTTTTCTTAAGGTGTACCTTCATCTCCATTGTATCCTATACCCAATACGAACCTCTAACTACTCACAGCTATCTGTAGATATAGTACAGATATACAGACATTTTGTTAGATAACCACTAAGATGAGGCCAAGATGACCTCTTATATGTTCTGTCACAACTTTCATTGCTAAAGGACAGAGCAGTATTGCGCTTGAAATGGTGTACTCATGTTTTGTCCATATCATTCAGAAATAGAAGGTCAATGTCATCTACCACAGCAAGCTCTTTGACATTGTGTACCGCTGGGCAGAACTGCCTTGACCTGATGATGACACAGCGAGCAAAAGAGCCCATAGACTTCAAGGAATGAATGGTTGTGTGCCCAGGTGTTAGCCATGGTAAAGAGACCTTGAGCTCTTTGAGCCATTTGACTCTAAACTGTAGCACTTGGTCTGGGCTCTCTCTTGTCAGTTCAGACAAACATATTGATTGAGAGTGGTGTGTTTGGAAGAGAAAGATCATTAGATAAAGCTTTCAGGAAAGTGGAGAATTGGAGGGCTCTTTTTTTTCTTTCCGCAGTTTAGCCACTCTCTAAACTTGCTGCTAGAAATAGTGTCAATAAGAGTCAAAACAGTTGATTGTGACAAAACTGTGTAAATGTAGTACCACTGAGAGTCATGTGGTCAATAAAACCAGATCAATATGTTGTGGAAAAAGGTCTTACAGCAAACTTTGCTTTCATCCCAATTTTACAGCCTGAATCCTAATGAAATCATGTTTATAAAAACAACAGCGGCCTTGCCCTCATTTTTTATTTATTTTTTGGCTTTGCTCATCTCACTCGCAGAGAGTGTCCGCTTGATTGGCATCCACATTTAGCCGACAGAACTGTTAGACATACCCAGAGATCCAACCTGAGCGAGAGAGACAAGTAGAAAGCTGTTGACGTGGAAAAACAATACGAAAGGAGTAAAGATTTTGTCTGCGCGCTGTGAGACTCTTAACTAGAGCTGGCATTGTCTGAAAAGAGTGTAAGCCAATGCTGACATGTGATGGGCCGTGGAACCGAAACACACGTGCCACATCCTCTAGAGTTCAGACGACGGCCAGCGGGTCTTGAACTCCTTGTGTTCCATTTGTTTATTGTCCCGCTCGTTTATTTATCACAAATGCTACCATAAAAGATTGTGCTCCGGGTTTTTCCACACTTCATATTTAACACCAAAAAATTGGATTTTTTTTCCACAAGCTTAAAAGCAAAAAAAAAAGAAAGAAAGAAAAATCAATTATTCATCTTATGATTTGCACTCCCTTCATCATTCCAGACTGGACGAGCTAATAATTCAGGATTTGACTTAGCCTGCAAATCACATTTTCATGGATTGTCAAAGTGGATTTAGGGGAGCGCCACACTCGCAGTCAGCATGAATTCTAAGTAGGTTCTTCCCAGTCCAACACGAAAATCCTACAAGCGAGAGGGGGATATGTTTATCTTCTTACATAATTCTGTAGACAAGGGAGGCATGATCCCACATTTATGGCTTTTTAAAAGCACTAAGCTTCACACAAGGTGGGAAGACCCTCCCTGAATGAAAACCTTTCACACTTGAAGCTTACTCAACTCAAATCAGCTTTTGTTGTCATTCAACTACTCTATATGCGTGTATACCGGTATGTTGATTAATCTGAGGTATCTATGTATGACACATAGTATTTTTATTGCTTGTAAATGATGGAACCGTTTTGAATTAAAAGGATAGCTCACCCAAAAATGACATTTCTGTCCTTAATTACTCTCTCTAATGTCATTCTAAACTCGTAAGACCTTCGGAACACAAATGAAGATATTTTTGATGAAATCTGAGATCTTTCTGACCCCCCATAGACTACAACGTATTTACCACTTTCAAGGCCCAGAAAGGTAGTAAAGACATGAAGTATTTAATGAGATCATTTTCATTTTTGGGTGAACCAACCCTTTAATTACATTCAAATATATTTACTATTTTAATTAAAATATTTTAATTTTCTTCAGTTGTCAGACAGTCTGTGAGAAAGAAGCAAAGTCATATGTTAAAGTGAAAAGTTAAAGTCAGCATAAAATGAAAATTTAGGTCCGCACGATTAATCGAAATAAAACTAAAATCGTGATATGGTTTAGTGCGATTATCAAATTGCAAAGGCTGTGTTCTCCAACTCTGCATCTACTATTGCTTTAATGTGCATTTGGGAATGCAACATTCTCGTTCACCATGGTTTTGCCAAGTAAGGTATGTTCTTGGATAAAAATGTTGCTGATACTGGAACAACATTTCTGTCCCAAAATGTTAAAATAATAAGTGAATAACACTGATGTAGAAGCACCTAACCCAGGTTGTAAGCCTTGACACAAACTGTAAACTTGTCCCACAAATCTGATTGGTTGATTGGAATGTTGTTCTAGGATCACCAATGACGTTGGTGAAATCATGTTCACCCACAGCATACTCTCTATTTTAAAAAATGCATCTTATTGTGAATGATTCATCCATGCATGTTTAATTTTTAAGTTGTTTTAACCATATAAGAAAAGATCTGTCTCTACTTCCGTTTCATCACCGCTCTGTGCAACTAGCTCCACCAAATGGAATTCCAAAAAAAAAAAAAAAAAAATTCCCCCTGAACATACCATACCAACTGTCATTGGTCATCAAACTCATGGCATTGGTTGAGCCTATTGTCCCAATATGTTGCCTTAAATGCTTATTACCAAGAAGAAATTGCACAAATAAAATTTCAAACAATGTGTAAACATATCCATTTGATTAAGACGAATCGGACGTCTTTTGCACTGGATAGATCTGCTATGCATCAACTCTTTTGATACCCCCCACCAGCTCCCGTCTGCGAAAAGCTCTTTTCCCCTTGATGGAGAGACTGTATCACACTAACTCACTCCATGGACTTCCTCTCCTGCCAGTTTCACATTCACATCTCCTGAGGAGCCCATCAACCTCTCGCTGAGACTTAAGGCCCCTTAGCTTGTGTGATATCACTTTGATTTGAGGCAAAGCCAGGATTACAGAAGCCTATAAGTGATCTTTATTTTAGATCAGTGGGGTCAACCCATTTTTATAAGAATAGCAATAGTATAAGGTTAATACTTGTTGACTTTGCCTAATCATATGAATGTATGAGAACTGATTTATACATTTATTTATGTATTTATTTAATATTACATATACTACCATTGAAAAGTTTGGGGTCAGGAGGTTTCACTTTATTTTGATGGTAGCTTTAACACATTCTTTTGACTATATATAACATTGCACCTACATGTCTACTAACTCTCATTAGAATGTTAGTAGAGTATTAGTAGACTGGTAGGGTTAGAATAAGTTGACATGTAGTTGCAAAGTTACTTATAGTTAGCAGAATGTTGTTTGAAGGACCACCACAATAAAGAGTTAGCAGATATTAAGCAGTCTATTAATACTCTAATGAGAGTTAGTTGATGTGTAGGTACTAGGTACAACGTTACTTATAGTCAACAGAATGTTCAAAAGTGACCATCAAAATAAAGTGTCCCCCTGTAGTCAGTAATTGTATCCCTTAAAACTCATCTTTGATCACTAAAATTACATATTAAAAAATTTTTTCCTTGAAAAAAAATTCTTCATGCCTTAAAATAGCTTTAATGTAACTCTACACCCTTGCCTCCTGGTTCTATGAATATGCAAATTAGCCCCACCTCTACTCACTCACACCAGCTCAGAGATCCACTGGTTGATGATCACACATTAATATGATTGGTTACAAGGTAGTCTGTGACATCAGAAACACCAGCGATTTCAAACCTCGATTTTGAGACTATCTTTGGTTCACTGCAGTTTTAAGGAGAAAATACTTAATATTTGTCTTAAAGCATATTAAAAACACCACATAGGGTAGATATATAAACAACATTAAAAGCAGGATTTTCACCACAGGGGGACTTTAACAGTATTTATTTTATTTTTTTTAAGAAATTAGGATGCATTAAATTGATCAAAAGTGACATTTATAATATAACAAAATATTACTATATAACTTTTTATCCTTTAAAAATATCCTGAAAAAATATTAGCACAACTGTTTTCAACATTGATAATAATTAGAAATGTTTCCTGATCACCAAATTAGCATATTATAATGATTTATAAAGAATTATGTGACACTGAAAAGTGGAGTAATGATGCTGAAAATTCAGCTTCACGGGAATTACTTCAAAATACAAAATTAATACAAAAATATATTCAATAGAAAACATTTAAAGTTGTTATAATATTTCACAATATTACTTTTTTTATGTGTTTTTATCAAATAAATCCAGCCTTGTTGAGCTTCTTTTAAAAACTCTACAATTTTGAACGGTGGTGCAGATCAAACTTAAAAACAGTACAGCCATTCTATCTAAACAGAACATAAGTTTTCATCCAGATGATCATATGACTCAAGGACCTTAGTCCACTTCAACTTGTACCCGGTTGATCTTTGTGAGGCTGTGAATTCACAGTGATCTGTGTTTCTGGCCCCCTTTTTTCAGCAGTCTACAATCTGCAGAATATCCTTGGCAAATCTGGAGCCAGACAGTTAGGAGGAGTAGAGGTTGTGTCCATTAAGGTGAGAGAGCCAGAGAGAAAGCAAGCAAAGGCCAGAACAAGCACAGAGCCATCTGCCTCCCTGGACTCGCCTGTCAAAGCCATCACGCTGCCGTATGCATGTACTACCTGCTCTGTAACGCGCTGTGGCGTTTCTAAGCCAGCTGATGCGTTTTGCACAGTGCATTTGAGAGGTAATAATGACATTAAAGCCATCGGGGAGCCGATCTATTTCAGCAGGCAGGGCAGGCTCCACTGTCATCTCCTATTTTCTGCCCAATTGACGGCAGAATCTCCAGGACCGGTTTCTATTTCGGTCCGCTGTCAGTCCTGTCGGCAGGAGACAGTTATGACCTAAACCAAAGCAATAGTGAGACTCTGACTGACTCCACACCAGTAAAGGGAAGCTGATCTGAGGATCAAAAAGACAATGAGCTCTCTCAAGAGTCAGAATGAAGAATACTGATACGATCCGTTTATCTTCCTGCATGGGGTGCTTTTCCCTTAGTTTTTTGGTCAATGTTGGAATAGAAATCAAGCATGAGAATAATCCACCGATGCATGACATAAATAAATGAATTCTTCCCCCTTTATTTTTCTTGTAAATGTTTATGAGACTACTTTTTGTCTTTAAGTTGGCATGAAACGGAAGTCTTAGACTTTTCTTCCCTGTTGTGACGTATATCTGTGAAACAACTTCTTGAACAAGTTGTAGGGGTCTTGATTTTGTCCATGGGGAATTGATTGGATGGTTGTGGTTTGCTATTAGTCGATCTCATGCGACAGGTTGTCCCGCCCTCACGCCAGTAAACACATCATCAGAGAAGAAAAGAGATTGAGGGGTTATTTTGGGATGATTAAGTTATTTTCATTAAAGATTACGAGGGCACATTAATAAAAAAAGAAAAGAATGATGTGCACTGATTATTCATTTAAAATAAATAATTCAATATTCCATAAAAAGAATGGTCCGTTTTGATTTCATGGTGACAATTTGTCTGATTCTGTCCCCTTTTTCCATAAATATTTTTTCTACATATTTTTAAATTGTATTAAAAACATTATTTCTTAAAATATTATTCATGCATTTAATATTAAAATATTTATTTTAATATTTAATTAAAATAAACATTTATTTGTTTTGGTTTCCTTTTCTTAAAGGCGAAGTATGTAATTTCTGTTGCCACTTTAAATGGAATTGAAAAAAAAAAAAAGGAATTTCAACAATGTTTTCCAGCCACTATAATGAAGTACACTTGCAAGATTTCAGCCATGTATGTAGTCTAAAAGCTGGCTTATTTTACATTTTGCCTGCCATGTTGGGGGGTCACATGACCAGACTGTAACGGTCACCAGCTGGAGTGCCCTTGAGAGCCACCAGAGGGCACTCCACATAAGACTATTATCACTCACAAACTACATTTCCCATAACTCACTGCCCGGACTCATCATCACTTATCACTGATCACATTCACCTGTACCTCATTCACTGATTGCGTTCACCTGTGTCTCATCATCCTGTTAGTCTCAGTCTATTTATACCATGTTCATTCATTCACTCACCACAAAGTCTTGTTTAAGTGTTACACTGCATTTCTGAGCATTCTCCTGGTTTTCTTGTCTCTTGGTTTTGGATATCTTGCCCTGTTTCCTGGATTACTCTCTTGCCTCTGGTCCCTGGATTACTCTCTTGCCTCTGGTCCCTGCCTGTTTTGTTTGTTTGTTTGTTTGTTTTTTTCTTTGTTTTGACTGCCTGCCTGTGTATGACCCTTGCCTGTACATTGGATTACGCCTCTGGATTGCCCCATACAATAAAGCTGCGTTTGGTTCTCAACCCTCGTGTCTCGGAGCAGTTTCGTAACAGAAGACTTCGCCGCACCCAGATCCAGCAGCTATGACATCCAGGAATCCAGCAGAACGGATCTCGCCTGATCTTCCCAGCATGAGCTGGGAGTTCGCTGGACAGATCGCGGCCTTGGCCCTGGATAGCCTCGATCTGTTCCAGTACACCTGGGGGTTTGTTCCTCTCGCTGCCTCTTGCTCTCTGGGTGACGAGGCAATTAAGTTGTGTTACCGGCTGGGGGCTAAGGAGGTCGACCCGAGGGAGCTCCTCGATCTCTCCGGTCTGGATTGGAGAGAGGCACTCTCCAGATGTCTGGAGAGCTTCCTTCCGTGGCACTCCATGTCACCGTCTGCACTTCACGCCAGTCCAGCCGAGCCTGCACTTCACGCCAGTCCAGCCGAGCCCGCACTTCACGCCAGATCTGCCGAAGCCAAGGCAGTATGCGTCATGCCCACAACGCCTGAGACAGCAAGCGACATGCCCGCCAAGCTAGAGCCTTCACCGCTGGTCCCGTCCAGCACAGAGCCCTCTTCACTGCTGGTCCCGTCCAGCACAGAGCCCTCTTCACCGCTGGTCCTGTCCAGCTCAAAGCCCTCTTCATCGCTGGTCCTAACCAGCTCAGAGTCCTCTTCGCCGCTGGTCCTACCCAGCTCAAAGCCCTCACCGCCGCTGGTCCCGTCAAGCCCAGAGTGTGCTGATCCTGATCCAGAGACTGTTCACGTCACGTCTGCCGATCCAGAGACTGTTCACGTCACGTCTGCCGATCCAGAGACTGTTCACGTCACTTCTGCCGATCCAGAGACTGTTCACGTCACTTCTGCCGATCCAGAGACTGTTCACGTCACTTCTGCCGATCCAGAGACTGTTCACGTCACTTCTGCCGATCCAGAGACTGTTCACGTCACTTCTGCCGATCCAGAGACTGTTCACGTCACTTCTGCCGATCCAGAGACTGTTCACGTCACTTCTGCCGATCCAGAGACTGTTCACGTCACTTCTGCCGATCCAGAGACTGTTCAAGTCACTTCTGCCGATCCAGAGAGTGTTCACGTCACTTCTGCCGATCCAGAGACTGTTCAAGTCACGTCTGCCGATCCAGAGAGTGTTCAAGTCACTTCTGCCGATCCAGAGAGTGTTCACGTCACTTCTGCCGATCCAGAGACTGTTCACGTCACTTCTGCTGATCCAGAGATTGTTCACATCACGCCCGCCGAGCCAGTGTCTCCGGACAAGATGGCCACCGCCGAGCCAGTGTCTCCGGACAAGATGGCCGCCGCCGAACCAGTGTCTCAGGACAAGATGGTCGCCGCCGAGCCAGTGTCTCCGGACAAGATGGTCGCCGCCGAGCCAGTGTCTCCGGACAAGATGGTCTCCGCCGAGCCAGTGTCTTCGGACAAGATGGCTGCCGCCGAGCCAGTGTCTCCGGACAAGATGGCCACTGCCACGTCGCCTGAGCCCTCAGCAGAGATGGCCGCCGACACGCCTGAACCTGGGCCATCAGCAGAGAAGGCCGCCGACACACCTGAACCTGAGCCCTCAGCAGAGATGGTCGCCGACACGCCTGAACCTGAGCCCTCAGCAGAGATAGCCGCTGCCACGGTGTCTGTTCCTGAGCCGGTGTCTGTTCCTGTCCCTGTGTCTGTTCCTGTTCCTGAGCCGGTGTCTGTTCCTGTGCCATGGCCGCCTGAAGGGTCGTCTCCTCCCTGGCCGCCTGAAGGGTCGTCTCCGCCCTGGCCGCCTGAAGGGTCGTCTCCTCCCTGGTCGCCTGCACAGCCTGATCCGCCCTGGTCGCCTGCACAGCGTGCTCCGCCCTGGCCGCCTGCACAGCCTGCTCCGCCCTGGCCGCCTGCACAGCCTGCTCCGCCCAGGCCGCCTGCACAGCCTGCTCCGCCCTGGTTGCCTGCACAGCCCACTCCGCCCTGGCCTTCCGCCCTCCCGGAGTCTTCAGGTCCTCTTCCGCTGCACGGGCCTGGCCCTCCATCTCGCCCCCGGGTCCGCCTCCGCTCCACCTCCCTCCTGGACAGTTTTAGGAGCGTCTGGAATCCGCTCCTTAAAGGGGGGGCTATGTAACGGTCACCAGCTGGAGTGCCCTTGAGAGCCACCAGAGGGCACTCCACATAAGACTATTATCACTCACAAACTACATTTCCCATAACTCACTGCCCGGACTCATCATCACTTATCACTGATCACATTCACCTGTACCTCATTCACTGACTGCGTTCACCTGTGTCTCATCATCCTGTTAGTCTCAGTCTATTTATACCATGTTCATTCATTCACTCACCGCAAAGTCTTGTTTAAGTGTTACACTGCATTTCTGAGCATTCTCCTGGTTTTCTTGTCTCTTGGTTTTGGATATCTTGCCCTGTTTCCTGGATTACTCTCTTGCCTCTGGTCCCTGGATTACTCTCTTGCCTCTGGTCCCTGCCTGTTTTGTTTGTTTGTTTGTTTGTTTGTTTGTTTGTTTGTTTGTTTGTTTGTTTTGACTGCCTGCCTGTGTATGACCCTTGCCTGTACATTGGATTACGCCTCTGGATTGCCCCATACAATAAAGCTGCGTTTGGTTCTCAACCCTCGTGTCTCGGAGCAGTTTCGTAACACAGACAAATATTATTGGTTTATCTTTGTATCATACCCCATTTCCACCTCAGAGTAACAGTGTAAAAAAATCCAGAGAAATCTAGAAATACATAGTTTAGGCATGAAACTCTAACCGAATGCTGATTGGTTCTTCCAACCCTGTGGTACCAGCCAATCAGAAGTACTTCCAAATCCACGTAACCAGATATATCGTACAATAGCCTGCGATTGGAACGCTGCACAATGTGAAAGCTTCTGTTATCCCTCCTCCTCCCCAGCACCGCCTGTAGAGATCTGCTATACGGGGTTCTACCATTTATTGCAGCAGCCTTTCCTTTGTCTGTTATTTTTGACTAAGCTAAACAAATTTTTGTATTGGATCAGCAGCAGCAGCATAGCAGATCTCGTCCGCCAAAATCAAGCCTATCCACGACCCACGCCAATAAATAATGGCTGAAACAATTCACTCCGAGAGTCATGACTGAAATATATAGCTAATGGGTAACACTTTACTTGAAGGGGTGTGCATAAGACTGACATGACACCTTCATAATCATGACATGACACATGTCATGAATATAAAGGAGGTTTTATGCATGTTTATGACAACTGTCATTAAGTGTCATTCGTTCAATATGACATTTTTTATGCAAATATGACATTGTTTGAGATGTCTTTGTTATTGTCATGATTCTGCCATCTAGTCCTTGTCGTTCTTTAATTCTTGAGGCAGGATCATGACAGACCCATGTTTTGTGTACAAGCACATGGCCATTTGTTTGGGCCATGTGCTTGTGTTGTCTCGTTCTCTTGCCCCACCCCCTTGTTATCCTCGTTTTGTCATTATTGCTTTACCTGTGGCACCTGTTGTTATCATTAGTCTCCCTATTTAATCCCCTTGTGTTTGCTGTCTTGTGCCGGTTCATTGTTACATGTTATCTGCTATCATTCATTGTGAGACTTTGTTCATCTCTGTGAGTACCCTGTCAAGAGTGTCATCAAGAGAAAGTTCTGTTTCTGTATTCGCTATTTGTTTGTAGTCAAGTTATGTCAAGTCATAGTCTAGTTTAGTCACTCGTTGTCCTGTCTTGTCTTGTTTTGCCCCCTCGTGGGCTTTGTTTTCCCCATTATTGTCATCAATAAACCTTGTGTGTAGTGCATTCTGTCTGCGCTTGGGTTCATCTCTGCATCCTCATAACAGTTATGACATCTTGACATAAACCAATACATCATAACCTGTCATTGTCTTTGTCATGACAACTTGACATTACCAAGACAACATAACCTGTCATAAATATGTCATAAACATGATTAATCATCAAACTTAGGAAACTACTTAGCTTTATGGGTTAACATTACATTATATTTCTGACCATTTTTTTCCCCCAGTGGTACAAATTGAATTTGTCATTAAAATGTCATTAAGTGTTAATACTCTGTCAAATTATTTTATAACAGTGTCATGAATATTTTTCTTGACCTCAACTATAGTGATACGAATTTAATTTGTCATTAAAATGGCATAATACTGTCAAATTATTTTATAACTAATACTGGAATACTGGAAAAAAAAGTGGTCAGAAATATATTCATGACACAGTTATAATGGCCTCATGACAGCCAATGTCAAAACCAACCACATGACAGTTTAATGGAATGTTAACCCATAAAGCTAAGTAGTTTCTTTAGTTTGATAATTAATCTGCTATGTCATGTTTATGACACATTTATGACAGGTTATGATGTATTGGTTTATGTCAAGTTGTCATAACAAAGACATCTCAAACAATGTCATATTTGCATTAAAAAATGTCATAATTGAGCGAATGACACTTAATGACAGTTGTCATAAACATGCATAAACCCTCCTTCATATTCATGATTATGAAGGTGTCATGTCAATCTTATGCACACCCCTTCAAGTAAAGTGTTACCTGATAATGTATAGTATACCTAAAAAAACAGCAAACAGATGCCTAGTTAGTAGTGACTTTTTCAGTGTCTTTCTAAAAGCTTTGCCTACATTAATTTTCTTCATGGTAAAATGTAGAAATAGTTCCTCATCTTGTGAATCAATTTTATAAGAAATTACCTCAAAGGAAATAATTCAGCTGAGAGGGCATAGGAGACATTTTTACTGAGATTTCACAGGGAGACATTTAATACATTTTGACAAGATATCTGAGAAAATGTAACCTCAACGCTGACAGATGCTCCCTAGAAACTTATAAATAATTGTCTCAGAAATGATTTTTAACATTGAAACAACACTTTGCTCAATTGCCAATGACAACCTGCTCTCAAATTATCGAACATTTAGAAAACTGATGTCTTCCCAGTACCTTGGGACTTCCTTCAAAAGTTCTACTTAAAGAGAGATGGAGCGAGACAAAGAAAAAAGGACTATAGTGTGGGTCAACCTACATAAAGCTAGTGTTGAGTGGAAAATCGGAAACGACGTGCACCTGCGGTATACCTTGTGAGGCTTCAGCTTAGATCAGTGTCTCTGTGGCATGAGCTCTTTGACCTTTCCTGTGGTTTTGGGGAATGCACTGGGGCTCTGTCAGTGTCACCAGCACTGTCGTCCACATCACTCTGGAAGTCCTGATGGTATAAATGTGCTTGTTATTTTATAACCTTATGGCACAATTTTACCATGTCTTTTTCTATAGGCTACTGTTAGACAACTTGATTATTTCTATTTCATGTACTTAAAAACTGATGACACAATCAAAAATGTTCAGCAAAGTTTAAAATGTAGCCTACTATTTACCCCCCAAAACAGACTTTTGGTGTTAAAATGTTAAAAGGCTGCTGATATTTAGAAATATTTAGAATAATCTTTGAGTAGGCACTAAATAATTACTTCGCTACCGTTAAACAAAAGTATGTTCTATATTATGCTGAGAATGTAATCCAGATGTACTACATTTGACATGTTGTTGTGAGATCTACCAGTGTCTGCTGCCATTCACAAATCCTTTCCAGTGGGATAGTAAAGTGTCCATTGAACGCACACTTCAGAATCTCACCGGATGTACTTTGTCACCCGCTGTCCCCTAATGTTTATACTATAAACTTAGATACACTATATTCACAAAATGTTTTTCGCCTACTATAGGGTAGTTTGAACATTTCCCCAGTTAACAAAATATGTTCTAAGAATGTTAAGAAGAAAGTTAATTAGGGCCCAAGCCCTGAAAGGGCGAAGGCCCTATTGTTTCCGGTAGGATTATTATTATTAGGGCCCAAGCCCTGAAAGGGCGAAGGCCCTATTGTTTTCGGTAGGATTATTAGGGCCCAAGCCCTGAAAGGGCGAAGGCCCTATTGTTTCCGTAAGGATTATTTTTTTTTTTTTTCTTCATTATTTTTTTTTTTGCCTTTTTGACACTTTTGGGGCCCTTAACACGCTCAAAAACTCTTGAAATTTTGCACACACGTCAGAACCCGCGGCCATCAGGGCCGGGCTGAAGCTGGTACCGGGGCGTGGCAGGGGGGCTCGACGGCGCCCCCTGGAATGGGGTCCGAAAACTTGGTCCATAAATCAAACACGCTTGCATGTAATAATATGAAACTCAGTACACATATAGATCTCATCGGGCCGAACAACTTTCGTGCTCTAAGTTTTACAAAAGCCCAACAGGAAGTCGGTTATTATACGTTGTTTGGAAAACGCATACAATGGAATGTGAAATACTCCTCCTAGGGATTTCATCCGATCGCCACCAAACTCGGTGAGAATAAAGTCAAGACATTGAGGATGAATTCTTGCGAACAGATTTTTGATATCTCGAACGGTTTGGCCGTGGCGAGGAAACTAATTTATGGCGAATAATGGGACACAGGAAGTGTGTTATAACTTCTGCATACATTATCTGATCTTGATGAAACTTCAGCAGTGTATTCGTTGTAAGAGGCCGATCACATGGATGTGACTATTGTGAGTCAAAGTTATAGCGCCACCAACTGGCAGCAGGAAGTGTGTCACTTTCAAAATGCTTTGAAGTCACCCTCTTACTTTTACCCGATTTGCTTCAAACTTTATGTGTATAATGTAAACACACGGCAGATGTAGACCTGTGAAAGGATTATTGATATCTTAGATACTGTTGCCGTGGCAACGCATCAAATTTTAATATTCTTTTCGGATGCGTTTGAAACTCTTAGCATGCTTGAAATTGGATGAAACTCGACAGACACATAACACTTATTAGCCAGTAGACATGTGAAAAGTTTCAGAAACGGGCGTGGCAGGGGGGCTCAACAGCGCCCTCTTGAACAGGGTCTGAAAACTTGGTCCATATATCAAACACGCTTGCATGAATTAATATGAAACTCGGTACACATATAGATTTCATCGGGCTGAACAACTTTCCCTCTGTCAAGTTTCACGCCAGCCCAACAGGAAGTCGGCTATTATGGGTTGTTTGGAAAACGCTTGCTGTGGAATGCGATGTACTCCTCCTAGAGAATTCATTCAATCACCTCCAAACTCAGTCAGCATGAAGTCAAGACATTGAGAATGCTAAATTGCGGACGGATTTTTGATATCTCGAACGGTTTGGCCGTGGCGAGGAAACAAATTTATGGCGAGAAAAGAGAGGAGACGAAGTGTTATAACTTTTGCATACATTAACTGATCTTGATGAAACTTTAGCAGTGTGTTCGTGGTAAGAGGCAGATCAGATGGATGTAACTATCGTGAGTCAAAGTTATAGCGCCACCAACTGGCAGCAGGAAGTGTGTCACTTTCAACATGCGTTTGACAAAAGTGGGTGGGTTAGTTTTACCAACAGTTACAAAAATCAGTATATATATTGGTCTCACCGAGCCGGACAACTTTCTAATTTACAGTTATTAGCTCAGAGCAAAAGGAAGTCAGATATTTTGGTTTGAATGTGGATTTTTTGGATATTTCAGACTCTGAGTTTTTAGCTACTCTTCCTAACTGGTTTATTTTATTCACACCAAACTTTTTCAAAATGATGAAAATACATTAAAGATGCTAAATTGTGAACGGATATTAAACATCTCAAATGGTTTTGCTATAGTGAGGGACTAAAGTAAAGTAACACTTAAAGCCTCATCTTCTAAAAATGTAATTAAACCATTTATTTCTATATAAAAGTATAAAAATATCACAACTAAACCCATTTTATTCTTTTCTTTTCCAATTTAATAATTATTTATAAGTTTAAAAATAGTAATTGTACTATTTAGTCCCATAAAAGTCAAGTCATACATAGGGCTATACTGCCCTCTTGTGTTCAAAATCAGGTAGGCCTATTGTATCTACATAAAAATATACTAGGTTTGTGACGGTGAGAATATTTTACCACTGGTTAATCTATGTGTGACACCGCTGGGGGCTTTTGAATCGCCAACTTAAAAACGAAAGTAAAATATGCTCGTCCACACTGACATTGATAGTGGTTGAGCGAGCGTTTCAAATGAATTCCTATGGAAGTAGGAATTAACTGAAAAACATTCACTCTGTTCTGCTCGTTCCTCGCCGTGGATGCGCACCGTTATGAATGCCCGTGCAGCCATGAGCATTTTAGTTTAATTTTACAATTAGCGCCTTTCGGGGGGTGGATTGCTTGAAATTATTTTACAAAAGCACAATGTTGTGTTTTATTGCGACTGTACACACATATAAGTTAACACTTTGCAGTTTGAATGTCGTCCTGTATAATGACGGAGTATGTTTTTATGTGTCCACTGTTCAATCGCGCCCACGCCACACACACACACACACGGTTTACTATCTTTGTGGGGACTCTCCATAGACTTAATGGTTTTATACTGTACAAACTGTATATTCTATCTCCTCACACTAACCCTACCCCTAAACCTACCTATCCCAGAAAACTTTCTGCATTTTTACATTTCCAAAAAAAACTCATTCTGTATGATTTATAAGCTTGTTTACCCATGGGGACCTCTATTTAGGTCCCCACTGTGACATGAGTCCCCATGAGTCTGTGTGCATTCAGGTTGAAGTCCCCACCGGGATAGAAAAACATGAACACACATATACACACACACACACACACACACACACACACACACACACACACACACACACACAAACACACAAACACACATTCCAGTATTGCAATCTTGACATCGCAGCCTGTTCATTATAGCCTTAATAAAATATAATAATAAAATAGTTAACCTAACATATAAAAATTACACTGCTCTAAATAGTCAGTAGTACAATTCGTACATTCACAGTAAGCACCGCACCACTGTGATGTTTCAAGCACATTTTTGCGCGTGTGAAGAGGATGATTTTTTCCGTCGATATTGGAACACGAGTGAAGAACAAAGCCTATAATAAAGAATAGTTTAGCATCCAAATAC
This sequence comes from Squalius cephalus, assembly GCF_949319135.1. Lineage (NCBI taxonomy): Eukaryota > Metazoa > Chordata > Actinopteri > Cypriniformes > Leuciscidae > Squalius > Squalius cephalus. The sequence goes on from NC_137128.1 coordinate 24,268,728, forward strand.
ATCGCAAATGCTGAAACATTTTGATTCTAATGAGAGGGTTACGTGAGCCCAACAGTGCTTACTTTCGTTTTTATTTTTACATTAAATTTAAAAGATTTGTTGTGGAATATTTTGAGTGTATCATAAAATCAGAATAAGGTAATAAGGTTTCTGTCTTATATATATATATATATATATATATATATATATATATATAAAAATATAGCTGCGAGCAGCGATGAAGGGCCAAAGCCGGTGGCACCGCCACCCCGGTGCCTTTAGGTAACTAAAGGCAACAGGGTTGCGGTGCCACCGGCTTGGGCCCGTAATCGCTGCTCGCAGCTATATTTTATTATTATTATTATTATTCTTATTTTTCTGTCAACCTTTCGGGCACTTTTGAGACCCTTAACGAGCTCGAAAACTCTTGAAACTTTGCACACGGGTCAGAACCCGTGGCCATCAGGGCTGGGCTGAAGCTGGTACCCGGGCGTGGCAGGGTGGCTCGACAGCGCCCCCTTGAACGGGGTCCGAAAACTTGGTCCATAAATCAGACACGCTTGCATGTAATAATATGAAACTCGGTACACATATAGATCTCATCGGGCCGAACAACTTTCGTACTTTTACTTTTTACGCCAGCCCAACAGGAAGTCGGCTATTATGGGTTGTTTTGAAACGCATGCTGTGGAATTTAATGTACTCCTCCTAGAGAATTCATCCAATCGCCTCCAAACTCGGTCAGCATGAAGTCAAGACATTGAGGATGCTAAATTGCGGACGGATTTTTGATATCTCGAACGGTTTGGCCGTGGCAAGGAAACGAATTTATGGCGAATAAGGGACACAGGAAGTGTGTTATAACTTCAGCATACATTATCTGATCTTGATGAAACTTCAGCAGTGTGTTCGTTTTCAGAGGCCGAACACAAGGATGTGATTATTGTGAGTCAAAGTTATAGCGCCACCAACTGGCAGCAGGAAGTGTGTCACTTTCAAAATGCTTTGAAATCACTCTCTTATTTTTACCTGATTTGCTTCAAACTTTATGTGTATGATGTAGACACACGGCAGATGTAGACCTGTGAAAGGATTATTGATATCTTAGATACTGTTGCCATGGCAACGCATCAAACTTTAATATTCTTTTTTGATGCTTTTGAGACTCTTAACATACTTGAAATTGCATGAAACTCGACAGACACATCACACTTAGTATCCAGTAGACATGGGCAAAGTTTCAGAAACGGGCGTGGTGAGGGGCTCAGTAGCGCCACCTTTAGTCAAAAATGGGGGCTTAGTTTTACCTAGAATCACAAAACTTGGTATGTATATTGTTCTTATCGAGCCGGACAACTTTCTAATTTACACTTAATAGCTCAAAGCAACAGAAAGTCAGATATTTTGGTTTGAATGTGATTTTTTGGAGAAATTTCTCTCTCTCTCTGTCCCTGAGTGTGTGAGGGGTGGGGGTGATTTGTCAGTTGAGTGAGATTTACTTTTTCATTTGTTTTTCAAGGTTTCTGGGGCTTTTGGGTCCCTAAACGTGCTCGAAAACTCTTGAAACTTTGCACACAGGTCAGAACCCGCGGCCATCAGGGCGGGGCTGAATCTGGTAGCCGGGCGTGGCAGGGGGGCTCAACAGCGCCCCCTTGAACGGGGTTCTAAAACTTGGTCCATATATCAAACACGCTTGCATGAATTAATTTGAAACTCGGTACACATATAGATCTCATCGGGCCGAACAACTTTCGTGCTCTAAGTTTTACGCCAGCCCAACAGGAAGTCGGCTATTTAGGGTTGTTTGGAAACGCTTGCTGTGGAATTTAATGTACTCCTCCTAGGAAATACATCGATTCGCCTCCAAAGTCGGTCAGCGTGAAGTCAAGACATTGATGATGCTAAATTGCGGACGGATTTTTGATATCTCGAACGGTTTGGCTGTGGCGAGGAAACGAATTAATGGCGAGAAAAGAGAAACACGAAGTGTTATAACTAATGCATACATTAACTGATCTTGATGAAACTTCAGCAGTTTGTTCATGGTAAGAGGCCGATCAGATGGATGTAACTATTGTGTGTCAAAGTTATAGCGCCACCAACTGGCAGCAGGAAATGTGTCACTTTCAAAATGCTTTTGACAAAAGTTGGGGGGGTTGTTTTACCTACAGTAGCACAACTCAGTACGTATGTTGATCTCATCGACCCGGACAACTTTCTAATTTAAAGTCATTAACTCCGACCATCAGGAAGTCAGATATTTTGGTTTGAATGTGGATTTTTTGCAAAATCAGCCTCCAAAAGGCACTAAAAGCCTCAAATCTTCTAAAAATGTAATTTTATACCATTTATTTCTATATAAAAGTATACAAATATCACAACTAAACCCATTTTATTCTGTTTTTAAAAAGAATTTTATTCTAATTTTATTCTAAATTTTAAAACAGTAAAGTAAAAAATAAAATTCAAGTCATACATAGGGCTATACTGCCCTCTTGTGTCCAAAAGGACATCAAAATAATATATACAACTTTTTACCAGCTAGGCCAATAATGTATTTAAATATACATTTATTAGGTATGTGTCTGAGGATATTTTCCCACCGGTTAATCGACGTGTGTGACACGAGCGGGTGCTTTTGTATCGCTAATATAAAAGTGAAAGAAAAATACGGACGTCCGCACGGACATTTATAATGGTGCACACACAAATCACACACACGTTGGAAAGAATTATGCTTTTAAACAACACTAAACCGCCATTAGATGTCGCCAAGTGACCGTCTTAATGAGCGAGTCATTGATTCATTCGTTCAAATGATTCGTAATCCATAACATACAGATCCATAAACATGGATCCATAAACATCCAATCCATAAACATAAACAGATGTTTATGGATTGATCATTCAATCTTTGAGTCAACCAATTCGTTCAAAATGCTGAATCATTCAGTTATGAGAAAACACGTTCCTGTGAGATGCGTTCTTCTGTGATCTTTGTTTAACTATTTCCGCTGCTGAAACAGAACAAAAACAGTCAATATTGCATCTAAAATGTAAATGACTTCATTTTAACTGTTAATAACCTGTTGTATGAAATCAATATCACAGTTTCAATAGTGATTGTATTCAGGAAAAGTTAGGTACGGAGAGCGAGCGATTTCAACGAAATCAGAACTAAACCCATTTTATTCTTTTATTATTATTATTATTCAATTTAAGAATTATGTTTGAGTTTAAAAAAAGCCAGAATGTTTTAGTCCAAAAAATAAATAAATCATGCCATGGATTGCTTGAAATTAATTTTTTTTATTATATTTATTTTTTCGTTTTGGCTTTGTTTATAGTTTATTTTTAAGTTTTTATTCTTGTTCCGTTCTGAATATCATTACATTTAAAGGATTTGTTGTGGAATATTTTGAGTGTATCATAAAATCAGAATAATTCTCTCGATTTAGTGATCCCCTACTTATTATTTTATTTTATTTTTTTCTTTGTTCTAATTAGGTCAGGCAAGTAAAATTATCTGTGTCTTGTCCCTTAAATTTATTTATTTATATATATATATATATATATATATATATGTGTGTGTGTGTGTATATATATATATATATATATAAATATAAATATAGTTGCGAGCAGCGATGGAGGGCCAAAGCCGCCGGCACCGCCACCCTGGCACCAGGATTGCGGTGCCACCGGCTTGGGCCCGTAATCGCTGCTCGCAGCTATATTTATTATTATTATTATTATTATTATTATTATTTTGTCAACCTTTCGGGCACTTTTGGGGCCCTTAACATGCTCGAAAACTCTTGAAATTTTGCACACACGTCAGAACCCGCGGCCATCAGGGCCGGACTGAAGCTGGTACCCGGGCGTGGCAGGGGGGCTCGACAGCGCCCCCTGGAACGGGATCCAAACACATGTCCATAAATCAAACATGCTTGCATGTAATAATATGAAACTCGGTACACATATAGATCTCATCGGGCCGAACAACTTTCGTGCTCTAAGTTTTACGCCAGCCAAACAGGAAGTTGGCTATTTAGCGTTGTTTGGAAACGCATGCTGTGGAATTTAATGTACTCCTCCTAGGGAATTCATCGATTCGCCTCCAAACTCGGTGTGCATGAAGTCAAGACATTGAGGATGCTAAATTGCGGACGGATTTTTGATATCTCGAACGGTTTGGCCGTGGCGAGGAAACAAATTTATGGCGAAAAAATGAAACAGGAAGTGTGTTATAACTTCTGCATACATTAACTGATCTTGATGAAACTTCAGCAGTGTGTTCGTTGTAAGAGGCCGATCACATGGATGTGACTATTGTGAGTCAAAGTTATAGCGCCACCAACAGGCAGCAGGAAGTACATCACTTTCAAAATGCTTTGAAATCAGTGTCTTATTTTTACCCGATTTGCTTCAAACTTTATGTGTACAATGTAGACACACGGCAGATGTAAACCTGTGAAAGGATTATTGATATCTTAGATACTGTTGCCGTGGCAACACATCAAACTTTAATATTCTTTTTTGATGCTTTTGAGACTCTTAACATACTTGAAATTGCATGAAACTCAACAGACACATCACATTTATTAGCCCGTAGACATGTGCAAAGTTTCAGAAACGGGCGTGGTGGAATGGCTCAGTAGCGCCACCTTTAGTCAAAAATGGGGGCTTAGTTTTTCCTAGAATCACAAAACTTGGTATGTGTATTGTTCTCATCAAGACGGACAACTTTCTAATTTACATGAACCATCTCCGACCAACAGGAAGAGAGATATTTTGGTTTGAATGTGGATTTTCTGAAGAATTTTCTCTCCCTCTCTCTGTGTCTGTGTGTGTGTGAGGGGAGGGGGGGATTTGACTATTGCTTTTATATTGTTAATCAAGGTTTCAGGGGCTTTTGGGGTCCTTAACGTGCTCAAAAACTCTTGAAACTTTGCACACAGGTCAGAACCCACGGCCATCAGGGCCGGGCTGAAGCTGGTACCCGGGCGTGGCTGGGGGGCTCAACAGCGCCCCCTTGAACGGGGTTCTAAAACTTGATCCATATATCAAACACGCTCGCATGAATTAATATGAAACTCGGTACACATATAGATCTCATCGGGCCGAACAACTTTACCCTGGTCAAGTTTTACGCCAGCCCAACAGGAAGTCGGCTATTATGGGTTGTTTGGAAAACGCTTGCTGTGGAATGTGAAATACTCCTCCTAGAAAATTCACCGTGTCCCCTTCAAACTCGGTGTGCATGTAGTCAAGAAATTGAGGATGCTAAATTGCGGACGGATTTTTGATATCTCGAACGGTTTGGCTGTGGCGAGGAATCGAATTTATGGCGAGAAAAGAGAAACACGGAAGTGGAATAACTTCTGCATACATTAACTGATCTTGATGAAACTTCAGCAGTGTGTTCGTGGTAAGAGGCCGATCAGATGGATGTAGCTATTGTGAGTCAAAGTTATAGCGCCACCAACTGGCAGCAGGAAGTGTGTCACTTTCAACATGCTTTTGACAAAAGTGGGGGGGTTAGTTTTAACTACAGTAAAGAAAAAACAGTTTGTATATTGTTCTCATCAAGCCGGACAACTTTCTAATTTACATTCAATAGCTCTGGCCATCAGGAAGTCAGATATTTTGGTCTGAATGTGAATTTTTTTGCAAAATCAGCCTCTGAATTTTTAGCCACTCCTCTTAAACTATTTATTTTATTCGTACCAAACTTTTTCAACATGATGAAACTACATTAAATATGCTAAATTGTGAATGGATAATAAATATCTCAAACGGTTTTGCTATGGCGAGGGATTAAAGTAATGTCCAAAAAGGAAACACTAAAAATCTTCTAAAAATGTAATTATATACCATTTATTTCTATATAAAAGAATACAAATATCACAACTAAACCCATTTTATTCTGTTTTTGCAATTCAAGAAGAATGAAAAAGTTAAAACAGGCTATTTAGTGCTATTTGGTTCAACAAAAAAGCAAACATAGGGCTATACTGCCCTCTTGTGTCCAAAAGGACATCAAAATAGTATATAAAACTTTTTACCAGGTAGGCCAATATTGTATTTAAATATACATTTATTAGGTATGTGTCTGAGGATATTTTCCCACCGGTTAATCGACGTGTGACACGAGTGGGTGCTTTTAAATCGCTAATATAATAGTGAAAGAAAAATAATGATAATGTTGCACACACAAATCACACACATGTGGGAAAGAATGATGCTTTTAAACAACACTAAACCGCCATTAGGTGTCGCCAGGCATCCATCTTAATAAGCGAGTCATTGATTCATTCGTTCAAACGATTCGTTCGAATGAGTCGATCATGATTAAGACAGATGTTTATGGATTGATCATTCAATCTTTGAGTCAACCGATTCGTTAAAAATGCTGAATCGTTCAGTTATGAGAAAACATGTGATGCGTGATGGTTCTGCCGTGATCTTTGTTTAACTATTTTCGCTGCTGAAACAGAACAAAAACAGTCAACATTGCATCTAAAATGTAAGTGACTTAATTGTAACTGTTTATTAACCTGTTGTATGAAATCTAGGGGTGGGAGAAAAAATGTATTCTTAGATGCATCGCGATGCGGACGTGGACGATTCTGAATCGATTCACAAATGTCAAAAAATCGATTCTCTAAAAAAATATTTTTCTAATAACGTAATATTGACGGAAGGCAAAAGGCGGAACTCTAAGCGGACGTGCGTGCAGTCTGTGGCGCGCACATAACAGAGAAGTTTCTTCTGCTCACCAAGGCTGCATTTATTTGATTAAAAATACAAACAAAAACAGTAATATTGTAAAATATTATTCTAATTTAAAACAGCTGCTTTCTATTTTAATATATTTTAAACTGTTATTTATTCCTGTGATCAAAGCTGAGTTTTCAGCATCATTACTCCAGTCGTCACTGTCACATGATCCTTCAGAAATTATTCTAATATGATGATTGATACTCAAGAAACATTCATTATTATTTTAAATGTCGAAAACAGTTGTGTACAGTCTTTGATGAATAGAAAGTTCAAAAGAACAGCATTTATCTGAAATCTAAAGCTTTTGTAACGTTAAACACTACCGCTCAAAAGTTTTGGGTTAGTAATAATTAAAATTTTATTTTTTGGGGAAATAAATAAAATAAATCAGTACTTTTATTTATGAAGGATGAGTTAAACTGATCAACAGTTACAGTAAAGACATTTATAATGTTAAAAATATATATATATTTGAAATATATGCTGTTCTTTTGAACTTTACATTCATCAAAGCATTTTGAAAAAAAAAAATCTGTACACAACTGTTTTCAACATTGAAAATAATAATGAATATTTATTGAGCATCAATCATCATATTAGTATGATTTCTGAAGGATCATGTGACACTGAAGACTGGAGTAATGATGCTGAAAACTCAACTTTGATCACAGAAATGAATTACTATGTAAAATATTTAAAAATTGAAAACAGCTGTTTTAAATTGGAATAATATTTCACAATATTACTGTTTTTGTTTGTATTTTTAATCAATAAATGCAGCCTTGGTGAGCAGAAGAGACTTCTCCTAAAAACATTAAAAATCTTACTGACCCCAAAATTTTGAACAATAATATATATATATATATATATATATATATATATATATATATATATATATATATATATATATATATATATATATATATAAATATAGCTGCGAGCAGCGATGGAGGGCCAAAGCCGGCGGTACCGCCACCCCGGTGCCTTTAGTTACCTTTAGGTAAAGGCACCGGGGTTGCGGTGCCACCGGCTTGGGCCCGTAATCGCTGCTCGCAGCTATATTTATTATTATTATTATTATTATTATTTTTCTGTCAACCTTTCGGGCACTTTTGAGACCCTTAACGTGCTCGAAAACTCTTGAAACTTTGCACACGGGTCAGAACCCGTGGCCATCAGGGCTGGGCTGAAGCTGGTACCCGGGCGTGGCAGGGTGGCTCGACAGCGCCCCCTTGAACGGGGTCCGAAAACTTAGTCCATAAATCAGACACGCTTGCATGTAATAATATGAAACTTGGTACACATATAGATCTCATCGGGCCGAACAACTTTCGTACTTTTACTTTTTACGCCAGCCCAACAGGAAATCGGCTATTATGGGTTGTTTTGAAACGCATGCTGTGGAATTTAATGTACTCCTCCTAGAGAATTCATCCAATCGCCTCCAAACTCGGTCAGCATGAAGTCAAGACATTGAGGATGCTAAATTGCGGACGGATTTTTGATATATCGAACGGTTTGGCCGTGGCAAGGAAACGAATTTATGGCGAATAAGGGACACAGGAAGTGTGTTATAACTTCAGCATACATTATCTGATCTTGATGAAACTTCAGCAGTGTGTTCGTTTTCAGAGGCCGAACACAAGGATGTGATTATTGTGAGTCAAAGTTATAGCGCCACCAACTGGCAGCAGGAAGTGTGTCACTTTCAAAATGCTTTGAAATCACTCTCTTATTTTTACCTGATTTGCTTCAAACTTTATGTGTATGATGTAGACACACGGCAGATGTAGACCTGTGAAAGGATTATTGATATCTTAGATACTGTTGCCATGGCAACGCATCAAACTTTAATATTCTTTTTTGATGCTTTTGAGACTCTTAACATACTTGAAATTGCATGAAACTCGACAGACACATCACACTTATTATCCAGTAGACATGGGCAAAGTTTCAGAAACGGGCGTGGTGAGGGGCTCAGTAGCGCCACCTTTAGTCAAAAATGGGGGCTTAGTTTTACCTAGAATCACAAAACTTGGTATGTATATTGTTTTTATCGAGCCGGACAACTTTCTAATTTACACTTATTAGCTCAAAGCAACAGAAAGTCAGATATTTTGGTTTGAATGTGATTTTTTGGAGAAATTTCTCTCTCTCTCTGTCTCTGAGTGTGTGAGGGGTGGGGGTGATTTGTCAGTTGAGTGAGATTTACTTTTTCATTTGTTTTTCAAGGTTTCTGGGGCTTTTGGGTCCCTAAACGTGCTCGAAAACTCTTGAAACTTTGCACACAGGTCAGAACCCGCGGCCATCAGGGCGGGGCTGAATCTGGTAGCCGGGCGTGGCAGGGGGGCTCAACAGCGCCCCCTTGAACGGGGTTCTAAAACTTGGTCCATATATCAAACATGCTTGCATGAATTAATTTGAAACTCGGTACACATATAGATCTCATCGGGCCGAACAACTTTCGTGCTCTAAGTTTTACGCCAGCCCAACAGGAAGTCGGCTATTTAGGGTTGTTTGGAAACGCTTGCTGTGGAATTTAATGTACTCCTCCTAGGAAATACATCGATTCGCCTCCAAAGTCGGTCAGCGTGAAGTCAAGACATTGAGGATGCTAAATTGCGGACGGATTTTTGATATCTCGAACGGTTTGGCTGTGGCGAGGAAACGAATTAATGGCGAGAAAAGAGAAAAACGAAGTGTTATAACTAATGCATACATTAACTGATCTTGATGAAACTTCAGCAGTTTGTTCATGGTAAGAGGCCGATCAGATGGATGTAACTATTGTGTGTCAAAGTTATAGCGCCACCAACTGGCAGCAGGAAATGTGTCACTTTCAAAATGCTTTTGACAAAAGTTGGGGGGGTTGTTTTACCTACAGTAGCACAACTCAGTACGTATGTTGATCTCATCGACCCGGACAACTTTCTAATTTAAAGTCATTAACTCCGACCATCAGGAAGTCAGATATTTTGGTTTGAATGTGGATTTTTTGCAAAATCAGCCTCCAAAAGGCACTAAAAGCCTCAAATCTTCTAAAAATGTAATTTTATACCATTTATTTCTATATAAAAGTATACAAATATCACAACTAAACCCATTTTATTCTGTTTTTAAAAATAATTTTATTCTAATTTTATTCTAAATTTTAAAACAGTAAAGTAAAAAATAAAATTCAAGTCATACATAGGGCTATACTGCCCTCTTGTGTCCAAAAGGACATCAAAATAATATATAAAACTTTTTACCAGCTAGGCCAATAATGTATTTAAATATACATTTATTAGGTATGTGTCTGAGGATATTTTCCCACCGGTTAATCGACGTGTGTGACACGAGCGGGTGCTTTTGTATCGCTAATATAAAAGTGAAAGAAAAATACGGACGTCCGCACGGACATTTATAATGGTGCACACACAAATCACACACACGTTGGAAAGAATTATGCTTTTAAACAACACTAAACCGCCATTAGATGTCGCCAAGTGACCGTCTTAATGAGCGAGTCATTGATTCATTCGTTCAAATGATTCGTAATCCATAACATACAGATCCATAAACATGGATCCATAAACATCCAATCCATAAACATAAACAGATGCAGTGTTTCCCCTACAATGTATTAAGCAGCGGCGCAGCGCCGCCGCTGGATTTTCAGCACCGCTGCAAAATCTTCACATGATCAATAATATCACGACATTCACTTACACAAGTTGCCATAAAAGGGGCCGTTCACATTCACGTTCACATGCAAATATTTCAAATGTGGGCGCGCGGCAAGTGCGCTCATAATAGAAGCAAAGCGGTGCGCACGTTTTCAGCATGGACAGATCAAAAGGTTTTCAGGCGCGCCTCAGTTCATGGTTGGCATAGCAACGACAGACGCCACGGGAGAGCGAGCAAGCGCTTGTGCAAAGGAGAAAGCGGTACGAACTTTTCTCCGTTGAAGTCTATAATGGTGTCGCTGTGTCCATTTTTTTTACTGTCTATGGAAAATATGCCGTCCGTGTTCGGCGATAAGGTTTCATTCTCGCGCAGCTTGTTTTAGTAACTTCACGTGCGAGTCTTTTCCGCTCCGTGTTTGCGCCGCGCTCTCGGTTCCGTGTGTGTGTGAGTGTGTGTCGGCGCACTGCGCTCTCTGCTCAATGTTCCACTCCATGTTTGCGATGCGCGTTCTGCTCTGTGGTTAACGGCCCAAACGCTCCAATCATGTACCGATCACGCACTGGAAAAGCAAAGTCCGCTCAAATAACGTGAAATTTCTCAGTAGTAGACTTCTGTTTGCTGAGCTGGTATAAGTTAGCCATGCATGGTAAAATTACCTGCTCTGATCACATACTCTGGTAATAATAGCTTTGTATGACTATACTTTATTTTGATAATTAGTCAAAAATAAATCTGTTAAATCTTAGTATGTTGCATAGAACTGAATGAAGAATAATATATTGATGTTTTATATTTTAATATAGGGCTATTTTCTGTCCAATTTGTGTGGACATTTTTCTTTTTTCCCCCTTTTTTGTGTGTTTGATTTAATTAGTGATTCTACATTTAAATATTGATGATTACAAGTTTGGAGGAAATTCAATTAATTGCGATTAATCACAGCAAATTGTGCGATTAATTAGTTATTTTTTTAATCGATTCCCAGCCGTAATATATATATATACATATATATATATATATATATATATATATATATATATATATATATATATATATATATATATATATATATATATATATATTTTTTTTTTACATAGTGCCCCTTTCTTACATTTGAGCCTCAAAATGTATGTCTCAAAATGTCCATTTCTATCCACAAAACTTGCCAGAAGTCATGGTTTAAGGGGTTATTAAAAAAAAAATCTTCCGGGGGTGCATGCCCCCGGACCCCCCGCAAGCGGCTTGGTAACAACCTCCGGCACGTAACAGCACCGCTGCTGGAAAAATTTATAGGGGAAACACTGAGATGTTTATGGATTGATCATTCAATCTTTGAGTCAACCAATTCGTTCAAAATGCTGAATCATTCAGTTATGAGAAAACACGTTCCTGTGAGATGCGTTCTTCTGTGATCTTTGTTTAACTATTTCCGCTGCTGAAACAGAACAAAAACAGTCAATATTGCATCTAAAATGTAAATGACTTCATTTTAACTGTTAATAACCTGTTGTATGAAATCAATATCACAGTTTCAATAGTGATTGTATTCAGGAAAAGTTAGGTACGGAGAGCGAGCGATTTCAACGAAATCAGAACTAAACCCATTTTATTCTTTTATTATTATTATTATTTCATTTAAGAATTATGTTTGAGTTTAAAAAAAGCCAGAATGTTTTAGTCCAAAAAATAAATAAATCATGCCATGGATTGCTTGAAATTTAATTTTTTTATTATATTTATTTTTTCGTTTTGGCTTTGTTTATAGTTTATTTTTAAGTTTTTATTCTTGTTCCGTTCTGAATATCATTACATTTAAAGGATTTGTTGTGGAATATTTTGAGTGTATCATAAAATCAGAATAATTCTCTCGATTTAGTGATCCCCTACTTATTATTTTATTTTATTTTTTTCTTTGTTCTAATTAGGTCAGGCAAGTAAAATTATCTGTGTCTTGTCCCTTAAAGTTATTTATATATATATATATATATATATATATATATATATATATATATATATATATATATATATATATATATATATATGTATGTATGTGTGTGTGTGTATATATATATATATATATATATATATATATATATATATATATATATATATGTGTGTGTGTGTGTATATATATATATATATATATATATATATATATATATATATATATAAAAATATAAATATAGCTGCGAGCAGCGATGGAGGGCCAAAGCCGCCGGCACCGCCACCCTGGCACCACCGGCTTGGGCCCGTAATCGCTGCTCGCAGCTATATTTTTGAATGTTCTCTGAATGTTTAATTGTAATTTAGTTGTAATGCAAAGAGAACATACATCTTATCATTTTGCAAACATTATGGGAATGTTTCAGAATGTTCAGAGAACATTTAAAAAAACACATTAGATGACCGCCCAGCTAAAACCTTTTAGGAAAAAACAATGTAAAAAATAACAATGCTCCATGAACATTGTACAATGTTTTTGTGCTAATGTTTTGAGAACATTATTGAATACCATAACTTTGAAAGAACATTCTGTTAACATTACTGGAAGAACATTGTTCATTAAGAGAACCTTGCAAGAACCTTAGGCTGTTACAGTATGCAGGCACAGAGAGAGAGGCTTAGATCCAGGGCAGCAAATGTTATTTTATTTACAAAACTACAAACATCTACAATAAAATAAAAGGAAAGATCTCAGGAAGAACATAAATGTAGAGCACCATAACATAGACAAAAACTGACAAGTAAATTAACTCACTAGGAAACTATACGTGTCACGATCCACACTCGAAGGAACGGGAAAAGGGAAGATCCAAGTGCAGTAATTATTTTATTGGGGAATTTCGTAAGCATAAATCCAGTCCAGGCAATTAGTCGTCATCATAAATCCATCCAAAAACAAGAACACAAACAGGAAACACAGGGAACAGAAGTGTCATGATAATAGACAAGGAATCCGTAACAAACACTAGACAGGCAGGGCATATATAACAAAGAACTAACAATGAATAACAGGGAACAGCTGGGTACAATGATGATTGGGAACAGCTGAGTGCAATGAACAGTGATTGGTACAGACAAGGATTGTGGGGAATGCAGTTCATGAATAGGATGACACCGTGGGGAAGAGTACCTCTAGTGGACACCAGGGATACACAAACCAGACACTGAGACATAACCCCCCCTCTACGGAGCGGCTACCAGTCGCTCCAAGACGTAACAGACAAAACAAGGGTCCAGGCGGGAGGTGGAACGGTGGAGGATCAGGGGGAGGGATGGAGGGCCAGGTCCATGAAGGGGAACAAGAACGGTCTTTGGTGTTTTATGCCCTCTTGTCCGGTGACACAGGCTCGGCGGCGGCCATCTTGTCCGGAGACACTGGATCGACAGACGTGCCGTGAACAGTCTCTGGATCGACAGACGTGCCGTGAACAGTCTCTGGATCGACAGACGTGACGTGAACAGTCTCTGGATCGGCAGATGTGACGTGAACAGTCTCTGGATCGGCAGATGTGACGTGAACAGTCTCTGGATCGGCAGACGTACCAGGTCGCTGGGGTGGCGCCGGCAGGGCGAGCAGCTCGAGCAGGGCCGGCAGGGCAGGGCGCCTGAGCGGCGCGTCAGGGATGGCAGTCACCTCCGGGATGGTCTCTGGGTTAGGAGCCACCGGACAAGTCATTGAGGAGGCCTTTCTTTTCCTCCTCCATCTTCGGACTACCGGCCTCGAGACCACCGGACTCGGGACCACTGGCACTGGAACCACCGGACTCGGGACCACCGGCACAGGGACCACCGGAACTGGGACCACCGGAACTGGGACCACCGGAACAGGGACCACCGGACTCGGGACCACTGGACTCGGGACCACCGGAACAAGGTCCACCAGAACAAGGTCCACCGGAACAAGGTCCACCGGACTCTGGACCACCGGAACAGGGACCACCGGAACAACGTCCACCGGAACAAGGTCCACCGGGACAGTCACGGAGGGAGTCTTCCTTCTCCTCCTCCGTTTCAGGACCACCGGAACTGGGACCACCGGACTCGGGACCACCGGAACCAGCAGTGAAGGACGCTCGGGGCTGAACATCACCGGCCCATGGTCAGAGAATGACCGAAATGGAGAATGCTGTCGGTGCTCACCTCTAGTATCTCCTCCCCTACGTCCTCCACGAGTTCCCCTAAACTTGACCAGACGGGTTTCCCTAAAAGGCTCTCTGTCCCAGGTGGAAGGCTGCTCAGGGGACTTGACTGCCATGGCCTCCTCAGTCTGGCGGGTCCATAACGCCAGGCACTGAAAAATGTTCATACGAGGGGGAACCTCTTCAACTCTTGAACTCCCCCTCTGCTGCCTCCTCTCTGACCTCGTGGTTGAGGAAAACTCGCGAAAATCCATACTGCTGGATCTTGTAGTGACGGATTCCTTCTGTCACGATCCACACTCGAAGGAACGGGAAAAGGGAAGATCCAAGTGCAGTAATTATTTTATTGGGGAATTCCGTAAGCATAAATCCAGTCCAGGCAATTAGTCGTCATCATAAATCCATCCAAAAACAAGAACACAAACAGGAAACACAGGGAACAGAAGTGTCATGATAATAGACAAGGAATCCGTAACAAACACTAGACAGGCTAGCATTTTTTTTTTCAATAACAGGGAACAGCTCGGTACAATGATGACGGGGAACAGCTGAGTGCAATGAACAGTGATTGGTACAGACAAGGATTGTGGGGAATGCAGTTCATGAATAGGATGACACCGTGGGGAAGAGGACCTCTAGTGGACACCAGGGATACACAACCAGACACTGTGACAATACGGCTGTGTTTGAAATCTTCAATCACTATTCCCTACATTACTCCACTATCAGTGAGTGAATGAAAATGAGTGAGTGAATTCAGACACTGTGTCGGTCGGAAGGGGTGCCGCTTTTGCATATTTTGTGCTTGCTGTTTAATAATTGTTTGAAACTTAGCAAACTGGCTGCTCCAGTGTAATATTTTTTTTTTATCTTGAACTCTGTCATGGAAACTAGCATGTATAAACCTTAATTAAACAATTTAATAATCAATTAAAAAGGAATTGATGCCTGTATGATATTACGCTGTTGCCACATTGGACTAGCGGTTTGGAAAATGGATGGATGGATGATTAAGCTGCGAACGCCATCTTCTGGCGAGAGAGACGCGGGAATTCACTGGGCGTGACTGGCACATTGCATTATGGGTATTCTATATGTGGTTCTATACTCATTATTGCAGTGCATTGTGGGATTGAATGAGTGCACTCGATAATGTCCATTATGGTTTCCCCTCTAATATTACCCCATTTAGAGGTATAGGTCTGCGTCTTAAAGCTTAATAAATGCTGCCTTCAGAGGGTGATGGAAGGCATCAACTCACATCTGAACCCAATGTTAGCTTCACTTACTGTCTCCTGAGATACTGTCATCTGATACATTTTTGAAGGCAATATCTTTCACTGCCTTTGATATCCCACAATCCTGTGCTTTCCATTCTGTGAGCTAAAAAATAAAGTTGAAAGTTATGGTTGGTGGTCAATTTGCCTGTAGATGTAGGTTTTTGACCAACGTTTTCCACTTTTGATGCAATTTCTAGTCAGAATTTACTATTGTAGTAATTCAATATTTGTTTAGTTCTCACCAAAGCTCGCTTTATTTTGCTGTAAATCATTAAACCGTTACACTGCCTCAGAAGTCTGTCCGAAATCAGTTTTGTAAGGTACCTTCGTGTGCAAACGCTGCCTGCTGAGTCATTGCCTGATAATGCAGCGAGGCAACAAGTCAGCTGCCTAAGATTTCAGATGCAGCCATGATCAACTATAGGGAAGACAGGAAATGAAAACAGGAACCAGCAACACAGAGAACAGAACAAAGCTAAAATCCAAATAAGAAAACAACAACAGAACATAAGCCGGACATAGCAAAGTTCTGAGAACATTCCCTGTTAGCTGCGTCCACAGTCTTCATTTTGAGTTTAAGTAGCTACTTAAAATGATATTTTATGGATTTTTATGCCAAAGAAATTTAAGGAACATAGATATTTGAGTTAGGATTCCAAAACATGGCAATTTAGATAAGGTTTAATTAATGGACCCTTTCCACAGACTGTGATGACACGTTTAGAAAACATTGTAAATGTAACTTTTTTTATATTTTAAATGTTATAAAATAATAATGTATACATTTATATCACTTTTAACATACTTTCTTTTTGCTTACCTTGGCATTAAATTAAATTACTGAGTGAGTGTTTTTACAGCAGCTGAGAGAATGATGGCAAATTTGACATCTTTCTCTCTCTGACCAAAGTAATCAATCTCTCAATATGGTTTTCCTCTTTTGGAAAGTCATAAAAATTATTTGGATTTTTTTTTATTTTGCTATTAGGGCAAATGGTAACCCAACTATTACTCAATGATGACCCAAATTACACAGTAAATGTGAAAAGGGTTATTTTTTTAATGACTTCATGGATTTAAGATTTACAGTGTGTGGTAATTTTATTAATACTAGTAACAACAACAACAAAAACAAAATAGAATAAAAAAAATCAATTAACAAAAATCAATTTGTTTGGTTTGAGATAGTTTTAGCATTCTTTAGCAAACTTTAGTTTTTACATTTCTGCGTTTTTAACATTTGTAAGTAAAAGACTGACTAGATTGGCATCGTCACCCTGTTATTAATTCCACACTAAAACTGACTGGCTTCCAAACTCCAGCTACTAGAGCAGAGGTGGTCCGTGTGCCTTTCCAACCCTGTCCGTAAATCTGCATTAATTCCTCCTCACCTGGGAGAGCTATTAAATAACGAGCTAAACAGCACACTTACTGCACTCTGTGCCATCCGCTGGCTCAACACAATACTAGCGAGAGGACAAGTAAATAACACACAATTTGCTTAAAACTCATTCTGTGCTCCCAAATGGACCTGGTGTGGCACATTATGAATAACTCATGCATTTCACATCGACTTTCCCAAACAGAAGCCTACAAATACAAACAATAATCTCACAGTGGTAAAACAGCAGTGCATGATAAGGTCAGAGAGTGACTTTAGTGCCTATTTCTGTATTTGAGAGAGAACAAAGAAAGCAAGCAAAAAAAAGAATAAAGCCATACACTTTGAGATCAATTCCGTTATTGAACTCTTAATTGTTTTAATCTTATTAAAACTCATTTTGCAAATCACTTAGCCTCCTCCTCCTCATTCTCCCTACCTTCTTTTCTCAAACCTCTTGACTTCAATTAAAAGTGATTGAAGAAGAGAAAAGGAAAGTAGAGAAGGGAGATAACATTCTTTAATTGCTATCTCTCTTGTGTAATTACTCATATCAGACAAAGCATTATGATTTTGAAATGCTCCCCTGACTGTGTATCCACTTAAACCTGTGTTTTTTTTTTGTGTGTCTTTTTCCATCCAAACATGAGGTATTAATGGAATAGCAGGTCGCAGCATCATTGCTTTAATCATCACAACATTCTGAGTTGCTAATTAACATTTTTTTTCTCTTGTCAGTGTTAGTAGATTTTAATCAGGTAGTTATTTGTTGAGTTAAAAATTGTTTGCCTTCATCAGACATGACTAAGAATTCAAACAAATTCCTCATTCATACCGGTCAAACTGGTCATGTAACTTATTACCAGTGGTGTAATTATATTAGGCAATGTAATGTTGCAATCAAGTTCGAGATCGGTTCATTTAAATTCAAGAGATGGGTGAAAATGTCCCCATACTTTTTCTTACATACCATTCAGCCGTTTTCAACCTTGAAATTTAAATGATTGAATCCTTAGTCTCTTAGCTGTCAAGGATAACATATAAATATACTGTATATTTATATGAAAACGCTGAAAACGCTAAATTATCCAAATTGACAGAGTGTGTTAAAGATATAAAAGATTGGATGACGCGCAATTTCCTTTTATTGAATCCAGACAAGACAGAGGTAATACTTATCGGTTCAAAAAACCGCCCACAAAACCTCTCACAATACAACTTTAACATAGTAGGATGTCCTGTTACTTTATCCTCTACAGTAAAAGACCTGGGTGTTATACTAGACTGCAACCTGTCTTTTGAAAATCATATTTCATATGTTACAAAAACAGCCTTTTTCCACCTTAGAAACATTGCTAAGCTACGTAACATGCTATCAGTTTCTGATGCAGAAAAGTTAGTTCATGCATTCATGACCTCGAGACTAGATTACTGTAATGCTTTATTAGCCGGTTGTCCTGCATTCTTAATAAACAAGCTACAGTTAGTTCAAAATGCCGCCGCTAGAGTTCTTACTAGATCAAGAAAATATGATCATATAACACCAATTTTATCATCACTACATTGGTTACCTATAAAGTCACGTATTAATTACAAGGTATTTCTACTGACTTATAAAGCCCTAAACGGCTTAGCTCCAGTCTATTTAACCGATCTTCTATTGCCCTATAATCCATCGCGCTCTTTAAGATCACTAAATTCGAGGCTTTTGGTCATACCTAGGATATCCAGATCCACCAAAGGAGGGAGAGCATTTTCACATTTAGCTCCAAAACTCTGGAATAGTCTTCCGGATACTGTTCGTTGCTCAGACTCGCTCTCCCAGTTTAAAACTAGATTAAAGACGCATCTCTTCAGCCAGGCATTTATATAATACTTTTAATCTTACAGTTAAATCCGGTCTCTAGTTCATAAACGCCAGAGGAGAACTGGCCCCCGACTGAGCCCGGGTTCTCCCAAGGTTTTTTTTTCTCCATTAGGTCACCTGATGGAGTTTTTCGGTTCCTTGCCACTGTTGCCTTTGGCTTGCTCAGTTGGGGAAATTTGGGGATATTTAATTGAATTAATCAATCAACGATACCATTGATCAGCATTACCAAACGTGGACGTTCCACTAGAAACAAACATTGATGTATTGTTTTAATTTATTACTGTGAAGCTGCTTTGATACAACCTATGTTGTGAAAAGCGCTATATAAATAAACTTGACTTGACTTGACTTGACTATATTTATATGGTGGATGGTTTATTATGGATTTCTTATTGATATTCCCCTTTTTTGACGTACTGCAGGAATCGCAATATAACAGAAATACTGGGTCACATACTTTCTTCTTTGAAGCATATAAAGCGTTTTGATGTAGAAATGCAAACCTTGAAAAATATTTATACAGCAGATGGAGATACAATTTTCATTCCTTGTATACTAGAAGCAATCACACAAAAAAAAGCTATGAATTAATGAAATTTGTGTATTACAAGGTTCTCTGGAACACTAGATTCTGATTGGTCTGCTTCTTTTTTCTTTTTTACAAAAGCTTTGAGATAATATTCAGGTAAGATTATAAAAAAATTTAAACTGTCTATGTATGTATTTATTTATTTATCTAGTGAGTATCAAAATAATGTACAGTCAGCCAGTCATTATAGCTAAATAAACCACTCGATTATACAGCAGAAACTGGATTTAAAGGCCCCACAATTGGATATTGAATATTTCCAAACATATTCACAGGTACGAAACATAAGCAGTATTTTCTGACATAAAACCTAGAAGATAATTTCAACCAAAAGTCCAGGTCACATTAAGTATGTGTAAAATGTTTTGGTATTTTGATTGACAGCCCTGTTCAAACAAGACTGTTAAACTGACCAACACAATCCCCTGTTTAATATGCAATATTGCTTGATTTCAGGAGTCAGGAGTTGTGAAATGCTGCACTGACAGGTATGAGGGTTTGTCTGCTCAAACTCCACAGATATAGTGGGTTTTGTTAATGCTGCTTGATTCTGTCTGGATAAGTGCTCAATTTTTCCTCCAAAAAATACAGTGACAATTTCATAAACCTTCTTGTTTTTATGAGTTTTTAAAATTCCAAATAAAGATGTTTTTGTTTTGGATAGCGATATGGGTTTTTGGTGCCAGCCTTGAGTACTCTTCACAGTGGTGTGATAATAGGTTTTTAGACAGCAAAGAAAGGTTTATTGAAAATACTTGTATGTGGGACACTTAAAATTGTGCTTCAGCTCCAGCGTGAGATGAAAAGCTTCTTTATTGCTCAATGCAGCAATGTTCAGCCCTGAGGGTACTTCTGAAATCATGTGTTTTTGTTGGTCTCTGGATCTGAAGCTGGTGCAAGATAGATATTTCCTGTGGTGCATTCAAATCATCCAATAGTGCCCTGCAAAGTGGACTAAACAGAGATTCCAAATCACACAGGGCAGATATATGTTTAGTCTGAAGGGCACTGCACAATGCAAAGAGAACAAGGACTGTTTTCATCACTATATCGAAGTTTTCAGGAAACTCTGAAACTCTCCTGATGACATTTACATCGTTTACACAAGCTGATTGGATCATGACGCATCTGCAGCCAATGAGCTTGCTGCTCAACTTTTAAAAAGCTGGTTTGCTAGAGTTTACTATAGCAGTTTGCAGTGCGCTCTGAAACCCACCACCTCCACCTGTATAAATATGCTCTGGGAAATATTATATATGCTGTTTGTGCAGCAGCAGTATGTCTTACATGCTACAGCAACATATCGGTGTTTGTATTAGCAGTGGCAAGTTCCTGTGCAGTAATACATTAACATTGTCATATCCATTACCATGCTTAAAGTCTTCAAAATTGACATGATAGAATATATATATATATATATACAGTATATATGTGTGTGTGTGTGTGTGTGTGCGTGCATGTGCGTGTGTGCATGTGTTTTGATGAAATTGTATTTCAACTGAATGAATTTCAGTGAAATAAACTTCTGCTGTTTGTCTTGCAGCAAGGGAACAGTGAACACTGCGTAAATACAGCTCTAAGCGTTCTGCCTTCTTATAAAAACATACATTTTTAGTAATCTGGTGCAGTACGATTTCTTTCAGACCTATAGTTTTAAAAGGCCAAACCTTGACTTTCGAAAAATGTCACTGAGCAGCATAGGATTCACAATTTCGCTATGTGGACTCGTATCTTGGCTTGCAAATTCATGCAAAATGCATAAAATGCCATTTATGAAAAAATATATTTATTTATACCTAAACAGAAAAATAGTTCTAGATCCCTCATTTCTCAGTAAAAAAATAAATAAATAAATGCATGTGTGTGGGTGGGTGCTGGGTGTGTGTGAGAATTCAGAAAGACAGAGAGAAAGTGTGAAAGGCTGCACACAAAACCATTGAATGTGCTCATTATGGTCCTGGCCAGAGTGGCTCTCCTCCTTCTGCTCTGCTCAACCCTGGAACACAGTGACCTCATTCCTCAGCCTGCCCAACCTCCCTGCTAATGACTGCAGCTCGGCATTCTGGGAGAGAGTGGACCACTGCCTTGCACTCATCACCATCATGTCATCAGCTTTTAATGAGTCATTTCTGCTCCGTTAGGAGAAATGATACCATTCTTTTCTGACAGCTCTCTGGGGGTCCATGTGAGACCATAACTTACAGGAATAAACAGCTGTCATCTGAATCTTCTTTCATTTGAACAACACTTGAGGACTCTTAGGTCCAATTTTCAGTTTAGTTGTAATTATTAGCGTGCAGCAATTTAGCTGCTCACAACCATCATTATGGCACTTGACTGGATGCAGACTGAATGTATAGTAATATTCTAATATAATATAATATAATATAATATAATATAATATAATATAATATAATATAATATAATATAATATAATATAATATAATGTGATATAATATAAAAAAAGATTAACGTTGGCTGTTTAATGTGTTAAAAATAATGATTGTATTTAATTGCATCATTTGCTTTTTTGGGGGGCTATGATTTTCTTTTTCCTCACTTCCTGTGGCTTGCGTTATGCCTGTGTTTATTGTGCACTTTATGAAAATAAAGCACTAAACACTTTTCAAGCAAAATTTCACAAAAAAATAAAATAATTTTGTTAGACACAAAATGATAAAATAATATATGCATTGGTACGTCAGTGAATTATTCATATTTAATTCATACATCCACTAAAAGTCACCTTGACAGCATCTGGTTAAAACTCTTAGTTCTGAGAATATATCTAGTATCATTTGTTTGCAGGTGCACTTGGTTTAATATTTTGATATGTGATGCAATGAGATTCATCCATTTTAAAGGGTGGCGCTAAGAGTCCAAAAATGTCCAAATAATTTTTGCGGCCACTGTATATACCAATGGTAACCGGATGTTTTGGACTGTGGACATCATTCACAGAGACTTTATAATTATCTTCCATCAGCCAGCCAGCTGGATTGTTGTCTGAAACTTTGGCTTGAGCCCTTGACCATCGAGTCAGTTTGTGCTATTTGTGAAACTATGAGGCCTGTCTCTGGAAGGTTGGCTGCCATCAATGGCAATTATCCCATCCCTCAGTGCGTATGATTGCCTCTGTGGAAACCTGAGGCTGCCTAGGATTCTGGGGTGAAAAGATTAAACCAGTTGCCATCTGCCCATGTCAGGCTGCTTGTAATGAATGGATTTCTTTGTAAGTGCTCACAGTATACCAAGCTGATATAAGTTTGATTGGATGTGAGATATTTTCTAACTGTTAATAAATGTTGTAGAAGGATTGCTTATTGTTAGTTCATGTCAGTTATAATGTTAACAAATTAAACCTGATTGTAAAGCGTTACCAAAATCTCCTTTGTGATAGTAGTTTTAACAGAGTGCAAAGGCATAAAGTGAAATCATTTTATACGACTGGATGGCATTACACCTGCGGTTCTAGTGAGAATTGCTGCCTAGTCAGCATCAGCTGGTGAAATGAATCTCAATATGAATCGTCAGCACTCCTTTTCCCCATTTAAATAATGTTTTCCTGCAATCTGTGATTATATCACTGTGACCACAAAGGAAATGAACTCAACAACATTACAAATTGCATAGATCTCTGTTTTCTAGATGGAGGACCTTTTTTATTTTGTCAAAATACACAGCTTCTTTTTGAATGGTTGTCAATGGAGAAAGATGCTTATCGTCCCCAGAATAGTATAGTTATGGCATCTATCAGCAGGAGCCATTTGCTAACAAGTCAAACCTTAATCACTTTAGGATTGGATATATGAAGAGTTCAGATGCAAAAGCCTCTAAGTGCCATCTGAAATTTTCTAGAATGATCATTTTTATCAAGCTTGTATATTTAAGTTCAGTAATTTCACTTAAATGACAATTAATAGGTAATTTGCACTGCCATTTAAGTGAAATGACTGAACTTAAATATACAAGCTTGATAAAAATGATCATTCTAGAAGAAAATTTCAGATGGCACTTAGAGGCTTTTGCATCTGAACTCTTCGTATTTTGTCTATAGTATGCTTCCATATTCCAAAACACTTTTGTCAAGCTCTGATAGAGGTTGGAAAAATTATTTCACAAATCCAAAATTTGAACATAATTTCTGCACAGCGTTCCCAGCAAGAATAAGTGCTATTATCTTAAAGTACATTGATGTGTTTTTGAAGAAATATGAACATAAAAAAGTTTTATGAGCATATATATAAGCCCCCCTCCACGGCATAAAGCACTAAAGCTTCGGATCAGACTTTCCCCCGATGGCTCCCGTGCTTTTGCAAAGAGAAACCTCGGTAACATCCTTGTACTGGTATAATGAAACTCTTCAAGTGTATCTTGAGTGTGCTAATCAGTAGGCCACCATATGGATTTTTATTACTGAAACTTTAATTAACATTTAGCTCATCTGTGGCTTCATTAGTTCCCAGATGTCTTGCTGCATCTCTGCAGACCCCGTGGTGCTTGTGCAGCCGGTTGCAGGTGTTGTGAGTCTGGATTCTCTCCCAAGACTGTGGCTGTGTGGATGCTGTGCTAGATCTGGAGGAAACCAGCCCTCTCGGTATATGTTTTTCCACTTACCAGTACTATTTTCTTTCTCTCTTTGTCTTTCAATACTCAGATGCATATGTAATAATTTCTTCGACACTGTCTCCTCATGCTGAAGCTTAAGCCCAGGGCACAGAGCCTGAGGGAGCGACCCAGTGGTGCAGGAGAAAAGTATTAAAATTGATTGCACAATTTATAATGTGTTTGCTGCAGTAGTGAATTCTGGCATAAGTGATATATAGGGGCAGGCAGAATTTTCTTAGGTGATAAAAACACAAACACACACTGCGATACCCTCTTTCACTTCTACTTGTACCATAGAAATAGGAAAAGTGGTTTGCCCATGAGAAAAGTTTCTTCTGTTAAAAGCCCAAAATCTTCAAAAGATTTTGGTCATTATGATTTTTTATGTTTTGGAATAAGATTTTTATGTCCACCAAGCTTGCAGTTGATCAGAAAAAAATCAGTAAAATTGTGAAATATTATCACAATTTAAATTATGGTTTTCTATTTTAATTGATTTAAATATAATATAATGTAAAAAAAAATTGTTTTGGTGTGTGTTTAGAAATCCAGTCCCTGAATTTGATTGTCATTGTTTGCACATTCATACACCTGGTGCAATGCAGCGCCAGGCGCGACACAAATGTTTTTTCTAGATATCGATGCATTTTCACGTCCTGCGCCACGTTGTTTAAATAGCAAGGGCCCTATTTTAACGATCTAAGCGCATGGTCTAAAGCGCAGGGCGCAAGTTCACTTAGGGCGTGTCCGAATCCACTTTTGCTAGTTTAATGCTGGGAAAAATGGTCGGCGCACCCAGCGCATGGTCTAAAAGGGTTGTCCCTATTCTTTAATGAGTAATGGGTGTGTTTTGGGATCTACGTGCGTTAAACCAATCAGAGTCTCATCTCCCACTCCCTTTAAATGCCAGTTGCGCTCACGCCATGGCAGATTCGCTATTTAGCCTACATGGAGGAATTTGATAGTGGAAAGACCGAAGCCGTCTCCAGAGCGCAAACAGAACTGTTCGTGCGCGAGGTTAAAGTGCGCAAGCAGACCATCTACGGGACAAGCCGGATTCCACCATATCTTTATGTACACAATAATAATCTTTTAAATTGTAATCCTTTTATTTTAATATGTGGCATGTTTGTGTGCTGCTGTGCCAGAGTGTACAAGCGTTGTGGACCCGCCTAGGCGCACATTACTAACACGCTCTTTAAATAACAAATATATATATATATATATATATATATATATATATATATATATATACAGTATATTGCGCCATTGACTTTAGACCAGGTTTCAGTTGGTCAATGGTGCAGTCTATTTCTGTTGCCTCAAAATAGCAACGTGCTAACAATGCGCCAGAAGAACACACCTCGTTTTCAGACCACAAATGGGCGCAAATGCATTTGCTATTTAAACAACTAGGCGCAGAACGTGAAAATGCAAACTGCGCTGGACTGAAACTAGCAAAAAAACACTTGCGTTGTGTTTGGCGCTACATTGCGCTTGGTGTAAGATAGGGCCCAAAATGTGTTCGCGCCCATTAGTGCGCCCATGAGAGTGCTGGGCCGTTTCTCAATATGCGTTCTTGTCTGTACTTGTGTTCTTGTGGACTTGTGAAACGTCATCAGTCGCTGCCCAAGTACTGTTCCAATTCAAAGTTCACATCTAGCCAAGTCCAGTTCAAATCCCCGGATGTGTTCTTGATCCGCCCCTTTTACCGAGGATGCATCGAGAGGTGACTTGTGCGGACTTGAGACAGCCAGGTATCCCAGAATGCATCTCACACCAACCAGCAAGTGTCAATAGCAGAGGAGAAACCCCGCGTAATTTAAAAATACTGCTGTTATTGTGTCACGAAATGTAGTTTTAAGACTTTTTCAGGCGAGAATGTAGTTGTTTAAAGCTCAAATCTTTGGTTTATTTATAAAGATAGCGCCTATTTAAAAATTTGATCTGACGTTTTCGGAGTTGTGAGAACCAAGCAATCGGATGCTCGGCGCTATGTACCCCGCCGAGAACAGCCTTTCCTCGGCTAGTCCTTCTGACGTTTGCCGCTGGCTCGGATGTCTCTAGTCTAGTGGTTTAACATGAGATATAAATCGTCTTGTGTATTATCTAACTGGCGATTTATTTATTTATTTATTTTATTTGTCTCATTAATCTATAATTTGTTCCCTGGCAAAACGTTTTAGCTGAGGGCAAAGTGAAGTTTCATAGCTTTATTTAGTCTATTTAACTTTAACGTTGTAGCCTAGAGAGCGGACTTATGTTTGACTGAATCGTTTGCTTTATTATTGTATAGCTTCTTATACCTTTTAGGCTACTTATACTTTTATAATGGCTATTATTGATCATTAAAACTGACATTTAACAAAAAAGGTTATGTCATTTTATTTTATATATTTAAAACATATAAAATATTTTATTATACATGTTGCCTACATTCTCTTCACTGTATGTACATATATAATAAAATAAAATGACACAACCCTGTCTCTTTTTGCTAAATGTTAGTTTTAATGATCAATATTATAATGTTTTTTATGTATCATATTTTTTAAAATGAAAACAAAAAGAGTCAGGGTTGTGTTTTATATTTCGTGTTGTTATAAATAGGCTATATAGGCAGAATTATCGGACTTGCGTCCTCCCGTCCTCTGGAGTTCGTTCTCCTGAGTCGAACTTGTCAAGTCCGAACTACCAAGGACTCAAGTCCGAACTTTGCGTACTTGGTATTGAGAAACGGCTCTGGTCTGAAAACGAGGTGTGTTCAGGAACATTGTTGGCGTGTTGCTATTTTGAGGCAACTGAAAAAGACTGCACCATTGAACAACTGAAACCTGGTCTAAAGTCAATGGCACAATATATTTTGTTTGCTATTTAAAGAGCGCGTTAGTAATATGCGCCTATCGGCGGGTCCACAACGCACATACACTCTGATTTAAACACACAGGGACGCACACAGCAGCACACAAACATGCCAAATATTTCAAATAAAAGGATTACAATGTAAAATATTATTATTGTGTACATAAAGATATGGTGGAATCCGGCTTGTCTCGTAGATTGATGTGGACGCTTAGATCATCAAAATAGGGCCCAAAGGGTTAGTGGTGGTGATTTTTCAGTGACTCTTTCTGCAAGTTACATAGTTGCACCAGTAGGTGGCGACAAGTGACTGTCTTTATTAATGAGTCAATGAATCATTCACTCAACTGATTTATATATAACATTAATTAATTCAGGAACAAAACAAGTAAGTGTCTTATAAGTGAGTCATTAAATTATTCTCTCAGTTGGTAACTGAAACTAACTAACTGAAAACAAAGGTAACTGAACTAAAATAGTGAAACAAACAGACAAAGAACACATAGGGCCCTATCTTGCACCCAGCGCAGTTGACTTTGTAGAGTGACGCATGTATCATTCCTACTGTATGTTGCACCTGTGCACAGTCGACTTTTCCTTCCACAGACGCACGTCGGTAAATTAGGAAATGAACTTGCGCTCCCGGGGGCGGTTCAGCGAAAAGAGGAGGCGTGTTCCGGCGCAAACATTCCCTGATGCTATTTTGCAGGTTTAGAAAACAATTCCGTTGCGCATGTTATTCATATGCTATTTTAAGGGCGCATGCTTGGCCATAATCAATGTAGCGTGTGCACAACGCGCATACACTTTGATTCTCTCATCTACCATTATTACAAGGAAAAATATTAACAAACGATGGAAATCATTGTTGTGTCCATGAAGATGTGAAAAAATAGGCATAAATCTAGCTTACACATTTACCCAAATTTTTATACGACTGTTTAACCGAAGCTAATTTGGGTGGGTTTCTCCCATCCCCATACAATGTCACTTCTCTGTGTTTTACGGCCCTGACAAGAACGTCGGTCTCCTCGGATGTGAACCGCTCCTGGCAAATCTGCCGTTATAATAGCAATCCGCCATGGAACAAGCGTGCCTGCTCTTAAAGGGAATGTGAGATGACGCTCTGATTGGTTTATTTCATGTTACGCCCAAACCACACCTATGAATAATGAAGCTACTTCAGACCAACCCATTTTAGATTTGCGTCGGGTGCAAGAGTCATTTATCCCGCCGGTATAATAGCAACAGCGCCCAAGACCCGCCCACAAAGTTACTTGCGTTTCGTGCTGGATACTTGCGTTTCAGATCGTTAAAATAGGGCCCATAGGCTGCGTCCGAAATCGCATATTTTGAATAGTAATTACGACCGCTAAAAATGTGCGTTCCATAGTATGAATGTGTGTAGTACGAATGTAATCTGGATGTACTACATTCGCATGTTGTCATTATCATGTCGCTTCACTGCCATTCATTAATCCTCTCCTGTGGCCTCATGGGATAGTAATGTGTCCATCGTATGCACACTTCAGAATCTCACCAGAAGTAGTAGGTCATCCTGGTACTGTGAATTCGGACATACTTCTATTGTCACATACTGTTTTTTGCCTACTATATAGTAGGGAATGCCATTTCAGATGCAGCCAGATAAGATAAACCGTAACAAATTAGAGTATTTTTTTAAGTAGCACTATGTTTTTTCAAATTAATTGGCAGCTCCTCAACTTCACCATGTTGTGTTCCACCCCACATCCTCCCATGGCTGGTGCTCTCACTCCGAATCACACGGCGGAAACTTCAGATCCATGTCGCAGGAGCTCTTGGAAGGGGAATTGAGTTCAGCGCTTTGCCTTCTCGAGTGGAAGATGGAACGTCATATGCTATCAATGGATGAATTATGACAAAAGAGCCTCCGGTCGCGTCCGAGATGGCAGAGCTTCCCATCAGTATGGTCTCTGTGGTATTTGCTCTATATTTTTCAGGGAGGTCACAGATGTGGCGCGGGCTGGATGCTTCTGAGAGCTTCCTCAAGCAAACACAATTTAGCATGGTGTCGGGGGCAGTGGCACAAAGCTGGCTGGATTAAGGGGCTGTCACACTCTGTCTCCCACAACAGGATAACAAGCAGTGTTCAAGCAGCTTCCCCCAGGGGGTAAAAGTGACCTGCCTTTTGGTGTGGGGGCCACAGATGTACGTGCAAACGTGCGCGTGCGCATGCTAGTAGACATCAATGCTTTTTTTATATTACTCATTACACATGCACTCTCAGGGAGCGCAGCACGCATCTTTGTTTCTCTGCGATTCTCTGGTGTATTGTGTATGTGTGTGTTGAAATCATTATGCTGTGAACAGAGATGCAATCGCTCTCTTGTGGTTCTAATGAGTATTTAACACCAGTGGAGTTTGCTTGACCTTACAGCGCTACCGTATGCCTGACATGCAATTATACACAGGGCCGACTCGTCCTATAGGCGATATAAGCGGTTGCCACATCATGATATAAATAGCAAGAAATACATCAACAACAGCATAATTAAATGCAGAAAATAGTAAGGAGTCTTAATCTGTATAATTTATTCATGCTGTGGTCTACTTATTAAGAAACTGATTTTATGACTTGAATCTGAGGTGTGCATATTCTTAAATAGATAGAAGACAATGCATTTTTTTATTGTCCATGCAATGGAAGTCAATGGGGTTCAGTGTTGTTTTGGACCCCATGATTTCCTCATATGAGAAAAACATCTGAAACATTTTTCAAATTTTTTTTTTGTATTCCGCAGGAGAAAAAAATGTTGTACAGGATTGGAATGACCAGTGTTGTTACTGTTAAATTAAACTATTATTAATCATTTTCATTAATTAAATGTAGCTGCAATGAATATTAGATTAAATATTTCTTATATATGGAAATATGAACTTACAATGAAAATTAGAAATATTGCCTTAACTGAAATAAAAATGTTTGTTGAAATACTAAAATTAATAAAAAATAAATGTGAAATGGAAATATAAAAAAATAAGCAATGATTACTAAAATTTTAACTAAAATTAAAATGAAATATGAAAATAAAAGCTATTTTAAAAATAATAAACAGCATACAAATAATACTAAAACAACACCTGGACAATATGAGTAAATGATAACAGAATAAATAAAAAATAGTTGAACTATCCCTTTAAATGTTTAATGCACATTTGCTTGGAAGAAACAGCATTTCTCACATAATGAAAATATGTGAGTAAAATGCAGAGCAATTCATTTTTAAAGTCCTGCTCTGAAAAAGGTCTGTGTACATAGTTATTACTTTATATTTTTTAATGAATGTTTACTACTTTTTAATATTAGATGCATATTATATACTGTATACACAAATAATTTATTTCACATTGCTGTACATGTTTCATGCTGACTTTTTGTTTGTGCAATCTTATAGTCACTTCTTCATTTAGTTATGCCTCAATTGCTGTTTTTTTATACATCCTAGAATTTATATGAAACATTTCATTTATTCATTTAGCATACACTTTTACCCACAAATTTGGAAGCCTATATGTTCAGTCGTATTTCATACACATACATTAGTATTGTTCTGTGAGAAGTATTATTGCTGCGATGTTATGTGTCTATTTTCGATGTTACGGTTCTATGGATTCTTTTTATTTTTCACTGGTAGGGCCCATTTTCATAATACCCATAGGGCCTCACTTACACCAGCTGTAAAATAACAATGTAGTCTCAGGCTCTGAGGAAAAGAATGTCAACAGCTACAAACATTTATTCCAACATTAATTCAAAGACTTGAAATAACCTGATTCAGTGGACGGCAACTTGTTCGGTACATATGCCTCCTTTTTTAAACAAGGACAGACGCGGAGTCATTAATGTGAGCCCACGTTCATTAGGCATCATATGCCGCTGAGCACAGTTCATGTGTGTGCGGTGACGCCGTCTGCCCCTCCGCACTTGCCCTGTGTGACACCTTGTCAGGTTACAATGTGCTTAAAATGAATTTGTGTGGCAGAATGAAGAAACCAGGCTCCTGTTTGTGAAGAACCATTCTCCAGAGACGTAGGCAGAGGTGAAGAGGTTAATGAGATTTGTTTGTACAACCTTTTTTTTAGCTGAATGTCTCCATGGAAACTGCCTCAGTGTCACGCACTCGTGGAGATAAAGACGTGTTTACATGTTGTAAATTATGAGACAAGACACGCCTCACCTAACTTTAAAAAATGTGCAAGAAAGTGTTTGTGGAACACATTGTTAAAATCCTTCATTTTGTCATTTTGTGCAGAGGCCACAAAGACACGGCTAACATAACCTGGACTATATTTATATACCATAAAAAGCAACTTTGGGGATTTATAATGTATATTTAATAGACATCAGTCATATAAATTATTATCTGTCATGATGGTATGAGAGTGTGTGGGTCTTCACAGATAAATGGTTCTGAAATGTTTATATTTTTGAGCTGGAAAGAGATCCATTTAGGATGTCTTCAACCTTGTGTGAGTGTTATTGTTTAATTATTGCGTATATTGCTTGATTCCTTTCTGAAATATGATGTTTTAAAACGTAAATACTTTTAAAACTTATATTTTTAAATATATATATAAAAAAAATGCTGCCTTCATTTTTTAAGTACAATCAACTTGGATGTTTAATTCATATCAACTCACAGTAAATTACATTAAACTGAATCTTGTATAACTTACTAAAAAAATTGCTTAACTTGAGCTGAAGTATTTTTAAAAACATGTTGTCATAACTTATTTATCATATTTTTTACAGTGTACATTTAGGCATTTGGTAGATGCTTTTATTCAAAGCAACGGTACCACTTTACAATAAGGTTTCATCAGTTAACATTAGTTAATGTATTAATTAACATGAATGAACATTTGTTACAGTATTTATTAATCTTTGTTAATGTTTGTTAATAAAAATACAGTCGTTCATTGTTTATGTTAGTTCACTATGCATTAACTAATGTTAACAAATACAACTTTTGATTTTAATAATGTTTTAGTAAATGTTGAAATTTACATAAAAAAATATTCATAAATGCTAGAAGTGCAGTTCATTATTAGTTCATGTTAACTAATGTGTTAACTAATGTTAACTAATGAAACCTTATTGTAATGTGCTACCGAAAATGATTTTATGTTGTTCCAAACCTGTATCTTTCTTCGTTCTACAGAACACAAAAAAATGTTAGGTTAACATGACTTCCATTGTATGGACAAAAGAAGGACTCTTTTGATCAAAAATACAGTAAAACACATATTACTGTGAAATAAATATATATATATATATATATATATATATATATATATATATATATATATATATATATATATATATTAATATATATATATGTTAAAATATTAATAAATAACTGTTGACTATTTGAGCAGCCATTTCAGCATCATTACTCCAGTCTTCAGTGTCACATGATCCTTCAAATCACTTTAATAGGCTGATTTGGAGTTCAAGAAACATTTATCAATGTTGAAAACAGTTCTGCTGCATCCGTTTTTTGTGAAAACCGGTACATTTTAAGGATTATTTGATGAATAGAAAGTTTAAAACAACAGCATTTATTGGAAATATAAATTGTTTGTAACAGTGTAAAAGTATTTACTCTCACTTTTGATCAAATTAATCAATCCTTGCTGAATATTAGTATTAATTTCCTTCAAAAAAATTAAATTGAATTGACCCCAAACTTTTGAACATTATTGTAAATGCCATTGATGTAGTGTTGCAATAGTGCCATATGTTTGAGCTACAGCTTTTAGATTAAAACCTGACTTTTCATTCTTGGAACACTGAATTGATTTCTGGAAGTGCGGCAGCATTTCATTAGACTAACAATTACAGCTCAAGAATTACTTTCATTTGTAAGTGAGCACAACAAACTATACAAGCACTGCCTTTCTCTTCATTTGTCTGAGGATATAGAAATATTATCTCAATTAGCAGGCGATTTGTCTTGTGCATGAAAAAAAAAATCCCTCATCTGTTGTCTTCTACTGTATGTTAAACCTCATCCATCAAGCAGGGTCAGGAGCCCAGTGGACACAGCCCATTATAGCAGAGCAGTGCATGGCAGGCCAGCGGAGGAAATCTGAACACTACTGTCCTGTCTGCAAGATGAGGTGGTGGCCCGCTAAAGGAAGCGGGGCGGAAATGTGAAGTGCCCTGACATTTCAACAGACACGTCTGAAATCACCAAACCGTCACTCCCAAAGGCCACTCGGCTCAACAAGACTGTGAGTGTAATAACTGGTTATTCACCTGATAATGGCACTTTCTTTTTTCACATCAACTGATGTTTTCTTACAATGAAGGGGACTGTCCATATCAGAATAAGTTGACCATAAACATCTGTGCATTTTTTCTCTTTCTCGAAATCAGCACAGTGCTGGTGATAGACCTCTGTTGTTGGGTTATTTTCTTGGAGGTCACACAGGTCAAACAATAAAGCAGCACAATTACACCACAGGCCCAAAGACAACAAAGAGTAAGCGAACAAAAAGACGCTGGAGCATCTAATTGGAATAAAGAACTGATTAATTTAACCATGCAGCATTGATAAAACCTATTCAATATGGGCCACAGAAGAATGACAGCACAGAATAACTTAATCTTTAAAGGGAACAATTTCGCGTTTATTGAGCATTCTAATGAGATCTTTAACATCTATAAGTAATTTGCAGACTTGATATAATTTGATTCAGAAGTGAAAAGTAATCACAAATTGATTAGTATCCTTGTCAAGTTTCTAAACAGTAAAAACAGGTTGAAGTTTAAGGAATAGTTGACAAAAAAATTAAAAATGTCATCAGTTATTGTTAACTAAAACTATAAAACATTGGAAATGTTGCCTTTAAGTAATTTTAACTTAGAGTACATTTAACTGACTTAAAGGGACTGTGTGTAACTTTTTAGGTATTTTATTATCTAAAATCAATATTTTTATTAATAAATATGCCCTCAATGATGTACAAATACCTATGCCAATAATCAGACTAATCCTCGTAAACGAAGAATTTATTATCTTTATATACATGGGACGGGTAAGTCCACGGAGGCTTCCATGTAGTTCCGCCATCTTGAAAAACTATAATAGCAGAGAGGGACAAAAAGTACTAGGCCAACGCGTTTCCACAACGCGTTTCGTTCAGAGCCAGGCGTCACGTGACTGAAGCCAGCAGAAGCGGAGGAGCAGAGCAGTGAGAGGCGCTTGTCACTGCCGCGGCAAGTTTAAAAGGCTGCACTGTACGGTTATTTATACACCGTTCATTCATACATACATATGAGTCACAGGATAAGGAGTCCTCGTCGTCGAAAAAGTCCAAAATAGACCGTAAAAGGAAACGTGACCGGAGATTACAAAAACAAGGGTTAATGTCGGGATAGCTAATGCAGGAGAAAGCTTTTAAAAGAGACCCTGAAGTTGCCTGCTTTCTTCTCGACAGGTAAGTCAATGTTATGGTCTTAATTACAAGCTTTTTTTTTTCATTGCTTGGTTGTGTACTTTATTATATAGACAGTAGAACATTTATAGTAAAAGTTAAACAGGCTCTTTGATGAGCAGCTATTGAGTAAAGTAACATTAGAGAAGTTTTTTATTATATAGACAGAAAAAAAACTATATAAGTTTTTTATTATATAGAGAAGTACTTTATTATATAGACAGAAGAACATTTATAGTAAAAGTTAAACAGGCTCTTTGATGAATAGCAGCTATTGAGTAAAGTAACATTAGAGAAGGCTCTGATGATGATGATATCTAACAATGCAAGTACTTCAAAAAATATAACGAGTAAAGAAGGCTTTATTACTACCTTAGTTAATGTTTTTCACAGTCAGTAATTCATACTGTAACATTCTTGTTTCGTTGTTTCAAGTTTCAGTTTGTTTTAAATAACAAACCTGTTTACCCGAAGAAAAACTCGAAGTGCTATTATAAGACATCCTGTCATAGCTTTTTGGTACATAACGGCTACCATAGATGCAACGCGCATTTGAAAAAGTGAGGCGCTGGAGAGCATTATTCGTTTGAATGCAAAATATAATTTCACCACTAGATGGGAGAAATTCCTACACAGAGTCCCTTTAAAAAAAACTGACTTATTAAAAAAATAAGTTACTTATTTTGATGAGTTAAAGCAATGTAAAAACATATTTTGTCATAACTTATTGATAATCATATGTAACTGAAATTAATAAGTTGAATTATTAAAATTACTAAGAAATATAAATGAAAAATGACAAAATCACATACAAATGTCTACTTAAAATATTGAAAAAATAAATACAACATAAATTATAATAAAATAACACTGTCATTTCTCACCCTCATGTTGTTCCTAACCTGTAAGACTTTCTTTCATCTATAGATTGGTTCAAGTACAGTCTTATAATTTTTTCAATGGCATGCACTTGATTCAGTTACTAGATCACATGTGATTTTCACCCCTCACCATTTTTTTAAAAAAAGAGTTTTTGTCTTCTGAAAGGTTTTTGGAAAGATTTTTTTATCAGCTGAATACTGGCATTGTTAAACTAGTACAATCCAGTGAACACTACTTCTATCCCTCACAGCTTCATTTTCATTCCTTTCATTGAAAATCGTGCTAAGTATAGTTTTGTTAAAAAAAAAAAAAACTTCTTTTGTGTTCTTTATGTGTTCATTTTCGCGTGGACTAACTGCACAATTTTGTTCATGTAAGAGCAGAAAATATGCTTTATACACATTTGGAATGCTTTCACAAAGCTCATTCACTAATAACAAGACTTGTAGGCCTACTAACCAAATAAAATCGAAAACATGCTCACCTGTGGTTTTGAATTACAAGCATGGGCAAATTGATCCAAATAGGAATAAAGGGAGAACAAAGTTATATTACAAAAGGAAGTCAGATTCAAGGTCACAGTCAAAGATATAAACTATTTAAAGAGGGTAAAAAAGCATTCTTTATTAATATGAAATTAATATCGACAAAATGGAGTTACACAAAGACTCGGGCTTGAAAATGGTCCTGTTTGTGTTGTTATTACCCTTCCCCATCCACTGGGTCGACACAGGCTTTCTGAGAATGTTGTAAAAGGCTTTAATCAACAGAGGCAAACAGATTGTAGTGATTACAGAGGGGTCAGCGGGTTCACCGTATTGAACAGTTCACCTTAGTTCAAGCTAAATGAGATGCGCAGCGCTGTTTGAATAATTAAGGAAACGCTATATCAGGTAAACATGGCAGGTCGAGCCCTGCAGCAAACCTAACGGCAACCACAGAGTCATGTATATTCACACTGTGACCTCTTACTAATAGCATTAGCTCTGCTTAGTTTCTACAGGGTTCACAGAAATAGTGGACACCCGCTAGGACTGGCAGTTTTCCA
Organism: Squalius cephalus; assembly: GCF_949319135.1. Classification (NCBI taxonomy): domain Eukaryota; kingdom Metazoa; phylum Chordata; class Actinopteri; order Cypriniformes; family Leuciscidae; genus Squalius; species Squalius cephalus. The sequence continues at coordinate 24,305,306 of NC_137128.1, forward strand.
CAGACGGCCGAACTGGTGTTGGACAAGCAGAGGAGGGTTAGGTAAAGGTTACATGAAACACTATAGCCAGAAGGCCCACTTCTCTCATCAATAATCTGATTCAGTGACAAAGGACTGCAAGCTCCCAATTCACTTGGTGACCAAGGCCCCAGAGGCAACAGTCACATGTGCTGCGTATTGGAAATCAATACATGGTATATAATGATGCTCAGGCCAAGCTGTTACATTTGGTGCAGAAATGTGTAGTAAACATATTTTCATCGGTGGTCAGACGAAGCCGGCTGGCCCCCTCCGTCCAGCGAATGATTGCTTTTTCCCTGTGGGCTCTCAGAACAGTGAAGTGTGATGATCTTACGGCAATCTGCAACATCGTTTAAAGGGTCACTGAGCTGCTACTGTTGAGCAAAACACAAAGGGTCGCTCAAGCTGATTTTTGAGCACTAAGGTTTCCACACTTATTCCACTATAATGTTTCATATTATTACCATAGAAGTGTCCATCTGCACCAAACATTATTTTTCATAGATGGAAAAAATATCCTGTTAAATTTATGGTAAAAAAAAACCCAGCTGCTGTTTCACCGTAAACAATACGGTGACAATGTTTCCAGTAATATGGGATAAGTTACTGATTGAACTACTTAAATCTGCTTGTTTACCCTAAAATGTTCTGATAAACACAATAGTTATACAGGTGGTACGATAGAAAGCCACATGATCAGAGTTCACTGTAAGTGGCCTGTTCATAAAACATGACCAATAGGCTACTAGAACGTAGATTCACAGAGTCATACACAACATCACGCGTAACACGCATGACGCTAAAATAATGCAATAAAAATTGTACATTAGAATAATGTACATTACTGATGACAGTAAGTAAAAAATATTTAAACGTACAGTATGTCATTTTTTTCGCCGCTAGGGGTCGCTAACCTCTTACAATAACAAAGGCGTAGTTTGATGACGCAACATTTGCTAAGAATTATGGATCTTGTCGTCAACGTCAAGCCGACCGATCTAATAATGTTTATGGATGAGTAAATACATCGATGTTTTTATCATGACTGTGATATGAAGCAGGTCGGGATTGCTAAGAGACAGCTATCAGCTCCACACGCGACGCGAGTCCCACGGATATAAAAGGAATATGGACATTTCATTCTACCGAACTACACGCAAGTGCAGAATTACAACTCACAGGTCAGTTTATTAGACAAATTAAACTTGTGAGGTAACGCAGCGCTGTTTCATTGGTCTAACATTACACTATCACACTAAACTGCATTTGAATGTGTTGAAATTTATGTGTTAGTTTGTCTGTATGAGACTAGCAGTAAGCTAGATCAACATTAGAATAACATACAGATCATATTGTAACATTTTATCATTGTTGAACTATATAACATTGATTAGTTTTATGTAAATGTGCTCACCTGTTTAATAAAGTACATGTAGGAGCGGTCGAAGTCTCGGACGTAGAGCTCTCGTTTATATACTGTCTATGGGAGCTCTAGGCATCTCGAAAACACCGCGCTGATATTGATTCTCGTTTTAGTTCTCCTTTTTTATCCAAAGTCTGCTTGCCATGGTCCATAATGTTTGAACGAAACAACAACAGCGCGCAAATAGACGTTGTGAACTACACAGTTGTCCACGTCTGTCGCCTTGGTTACTATCAGAGGGCTCTGGTTGCTATGGCAGTACGAGCGGAAACCAGGGACAACGCGGGTATGACGCCATTGACAGCGACAAAACGGAAATAAAGAAACGTGACGTGTCTTCGAATTAAATTACAAATTTCTCCTGGTTTGAAAGTTGTTGGAAACAGTCGGGATAATGTAAGTACACAACTAAAAATATATATATAACAGATTTTTTTTGCTATTTTTAAAGCAAAAAAGTTACATATTGTGCCTTTAAATAAAATGTCTCATGCACTACAGGCTTTTACTGTGCCATTTTTCTGTAGAAATTACACATATTGTTTTTACAGTGCAGAATAAAATGCCCTGTCAAACTGCAGCAGATATAAGACTAAAATAATAATCTACCAAAACTACAAAATCTTACATAAAGACATTGTCAGATCTTAGTTCTGCAACAATGCCCTTACGAAACAAGTTTATTCAAGTGTACTATTAGTATACTTCTTTTAAACTAAAAATAAGAAAGTATACTTTCAGCCTTTTTATGTAGCTACTTATCAGAAATATACTTAAAATTGCACTTAAAGGGATAGTTCAGGATTTTAGACATGAATCTCTATAGCTTCCCCATAAGCAGTGTGGTGCATTGACCATGACTTACCCCCGACAGCGTCCTGTGAGCCGAGCTCCGGTCCAGTTTTGGTCAAGATGAAATTAGTCCGGCAAGTTTGCTGGGGTCACGGCAATAAAGCTTTTTTCTTCTCAAATCAATATGTGTTCAAAAGAGTGATATATTTGCGTCACAAAACCGCTGTCTATGGAGAGGTCAGACCTCGTAATGGCTTGGCACTATTTTCTCCCCCATCATATCACTGCGCGCTGCCGCTACCTACAGCCAGCTGGGAGCCGCGCACGTGTCACTTTGTTTACAGCTCGTAAAGAGAACGATAACATGTCTGACTACAGCAGCGACGATGACAACATTGACTTCGACACACAGCCAAAATGATATCTTTTGGGATATCAAAAGGATAGCTTCTTTATCTTCGCCAGTTTGGAGTTCACATTGAAGCCCAGAGCAATGAGCCAAAGTCGCCTCAGAGCAACATCTGCCACAGGAAATCTTTGAAATGTGTGAGGAGAAAGCGCCACATCTTTGTTTGTACAGTCCGGATAGTCACAATTCCGCACCATTTTCTACAAAGCTTGTACAAACCGATCGCTCTTGGTGAGTAGCTATGTTAGCTCGTTCGTGTAGCTGTTCTGAGCACGTAAACACTGCCGAACAACTGAAAAAGTGGTGTGCGCCTGCGCAGCTCGCAGCTGGCTGTAGGTAGCGGCAGCGCGCAGTGTTATGACAGGGGAGAAAATAGTGCCAAGCCATTACGAGGTCTGACCTCTCCATAGACAACGTTTTAGAGACGCAAATATATCACTCTTTTGAACACATATTGATTTGAGAAGAAAAAAGCTTTATTGCCGTGACCCCAGCAAACTTGCCGGACTAATTTCATCTTGACCAAAACTGGACCGGAGCTCGGCTCACAGGACGCTGTCGGGGGTAAGTCATGGTCAATGCACCACACTGCTTATGGGGAAGCTATAGAGATTCATGTCTAAAATCCTGAACTATCCCTTTAAATACTTGACTTATACTGACAGAATGGTCTAAGTATATTTGGCCTATACTTGTATTCAATATTTTGATCGAGATACTTAAAAGTATAATTAAGTATTTTAAGTTTACTTGGCTTGTAGTTGTGTTTACACATTTAATTGTATAGCCTATTAAATTAGAATTAGTTTTACATACTGACTTACATTGTTTGAAAATGTTGATTTATAAAGAAAACAAATATGTTCCTAATTCTGAGTGTGTTTTTGTAATATAAGTTCAAAATGGCCTAACGTTACCGAATGAAATGTCGAACCCATGAAGAGGAAACGACTGTTAAGCTTGTTTTGATCATTGTTCTGAATCCGATCCGGGTAGTCATAGACAAAAACAAAAAAAAGCTTTTTGGATAAATTTTTTTTTTTTTTTTTTTTTTAAATGCAACTTCAACCATATTCAAGTGTTGATAAAAAAGGATGCATGACCCTAGAATAAAATGTTTTTAAAATGGAAAGAGCTAAAGTACAGTTAAACAGTTAAAACTGATCCTTATTTGGTCCACTTAGGAATGTGGCCTCAGACCCATTTGTGTTTATACTGTTACTTTTTGGATCTAGTCCAGTTCAGTGTTTGATGGCTGACCCTATGGCCCTATTTGATCCCATTCACTTATGTGCCTCACTAACCAAGATATTTGTTTCTATGGATTATTATTGTTATTAATTATTATTATTTTGTAAAACGACATTGCTACAAATGCTGTTAAATGAGCATAACTGTAAGTTTTTTATCATTTACACAATTTTTTTTTTATTTTGTTGCAATATTACATCCATATTCTTGCACTATATCTCACATTCACCTTTGTAAAAAAAAACATTTATTTGAATTGTTTTCCTTTTTTATTGCAGAAGGCAATGGTAACGTCAGCACATAAAAAGCAAACAAACAAACAATATAGGACAAATACATTAAAAGAAAGGTGCAAATAAAATAAACTGCTTTAAAGTAGGTATGCCTAAAAGCAGCATTCAAGTATGAAATTGAATAGTCAAATGAAAAAATAAAACTGCATATTCTTCACTGTATGAATAAAACGTACAATCTACTGATTCTTATATTAGGCTGCTTTGACTTTAAGAACTACAATAATGCACGGATCCAATATACATACCCTATAGTGGAAAATAAATATACCAAAATTGATTTGAAATACATTTATTTTATGCTAAGTATACTACTAATACATTAACATAGTTATGTACTTAATATTAATACCCTGCAATTGTACTTTTAGTATACTATTGGTATTCTTAAAGTCTGCTAAATTGGAAGGACTAACTTTGTACTTAATGTACTTTAGTTATCCAGAAATAGTGCTGAGGTCCAACTATAGATATACTTAAGTATATTTGATTGTGCTAAAGTGAAACGATTGCAAGTATATTTTAGGTACACTTTAAGTTGTCACAAACACAGGTGCACACAGTGTTTATTAAAAGCAGAGTGGTGGTGGAACAACAGGAACCAGATGATGGTGAGAGGATGGAGACTTGTAGAATGATGATGGTGACTTAGCTGGCGATGACTGAAGTGGATTCACTGCAGGTGATGAGTGAACACGAAGACAGGCGATCTGGATCAGGATGACTGACAGAAGACAGACAGGAGACTGGACACAGACGAGACGATCTCAGGTGAATAGGTTGGTAAGGAGTCTGACATAAAGCAGTATATACTGCAACGAGACTAGACAAGGAGTGAAAGGGGCATATAAAGGGTGTGTTGATGAGTGCAGGTGCAGCGAGTCAGTACTCTGGTGATTGTGAACGAGTGGGCGGGTTCTGGTGATTGAGTTATGATTGGGGCTGTGACAGTGTGGCTGACAGTACCCCCTCCTCCATGGCCGGCTCCTGACGGCTGACGGACTCTGCAACGGGGTCGGGGTCGGCCTCGACCTCTGGGGGCTGCGCCGTCAGGGTGATCTTCGTGTAACTGGGTGAGTAGCAACAGGTCCATGATGTCATCCCAAGACACCCATGAGCGTTCTTCTGGACCATATCCCTCCCAGTCGATCAGGTTCTCAAGACGGCCGCACCGTCGCCGTGAGTCTAGGATGGTATGGACTCGGTACACTACGTCCTCGTCAGCGACATCTAGAGGAGGAAGTACTTCGTCTGTGGTAGGTTCTGTAGGGGAAGAGGACAGAGGTTCAGTGAAGGGTTTCAGAAGGGAGACATGAAATGTGTCCCGGCTGGTATTGGGTGGTGGCTTCTTTGACGCTCAGCGTTGGACAGATGGTAAGTGTCTACCTGCATGGGTTCTGGTGCTGGAAGGGCGACAGATGGAGAGATGGGCGGAGGATGCGAAGCGGGTTGATCCAATGAGTGTCCTGAAAGACCCTGAGAGATACGCACAGCTTTCTGAATGAAACTCTCTAAACGGACAGTGTCGTCATAAATTACCATCTGGTGGTGCACTTCCGGGTTCAGACTCTGGCGAAAGGCTGTCAACAGGGCCGTCTCATTCCAGCCGCTAGATGCCACCAACGTGCGGAACTGCAGAGCATAATCATTTATAGAAGTATTACCTTGGTGGAGGATTAACTGCCGATCATGGACGGATAATTCTGATGCGGTTTGAACGAAAACTTCCTTGAAGTGACTGATGAAGGATGCCAATGAAATCGTGACCGGGCCGTTGGCGTGCCAGATGGATTGGGCCCAATGGAGTGCATGTCCAGATAGCAAAAAAAATCATGAAGGCGATACGCGCCCGTTCGGTGGAGAAAAGCTGTGGTTGCATTTCAAAATATAGTGAACATTGTATAAGGAAGCTGCTGCAATCCTCCGCTTCACCGTTGTATGTCGCTGGTCGGGCCATGGTACTGGCAAAGGAAGGTGGCGAAGGAGTGGGTGGTGCACATAAAAGTAGCGATTCTTTTTTTTAGAAAAGTAGAGATTAATTTTGAAAAAGTAGCGATTCATTTTGAAAAAGTAGCAATTCATTTTTGAAAAGTAGCGATTCTTTTTTGAAAAAGTAGAGATTCAATATGAGAAAAGTAGCGATTCTTTAAAAAAAAGTAGAGATTCATTTTTTTAAAAGTTCTTTTTGAGTAACAGCACAGCGCAACGTCAGAACGTATGCTCACTAATTGGCCAGCATCACACGCATCACACTAGGTCTGAACGATTAATCGCACTTTCCATGTAATCGCACTTAAATCGAGATGGCTTATCGCAAAGGCTGCGATTATTTTTTATGCGCAGCTTGTCATTAATGTACGGCTCTGTAAACGCTGCTCCTTCTGAAAGCACTGTGAGTTTGAGTCACTTATAACTGCATTTGAAAAAGCGTCAAACATCTTTCCAAAACATGAGATGCATTTATGAACCCATTTAATAACATGCATTTACTCCAAACTCACTTCATAATGACAGTTGAGCATCCTTCTGTGAGATGATGTGCCTTATTACACAGAATAAGGCAGTCGTGTATTTATAAGTCATGTTTAATCAAAGCGTTTCAATCTTCTGTTTATTCAGCTACAGCAATAGGGATTTCCTGGAATTATGCACATTATTGTAGGCTACTTCTGCGGCGGGGCATATTTATCGTGTTTGCATGAGAGCGCCCTCTGGTGTTCAAATGGGGCAGTATTTACTACCAATCAGCCGCACTGACAAGCTGCACATAAAATAATCGCAGCCTTTGCCAAATAGCATGCGGTTTTATTGCGATTAATTGGTCAGCCCTACATCACACACATGACCACCGTCGGCCAATAGTGAGCCTACGCTCTGACGTACAACCCAGAAGTGCTGCACTGTTACACGTGAACTCATGTCAGAGGCCCACACAGAAGAAAATGAATAGTTGAATAAAGTCGTTATTTTTGTTGTTTTTTGCGCACAAAAAGTATTCTTTTCGCTTGATTAACTTATGGTTGAGCCACTGTAGTCACTTGGACTATTTTAAACATTGTCTTTACTAACTTTCTGGGCCGGCAAGTTTCAAAAACATTGAAGCCTTTGGAGGAGTGAGTCAGCTCTCGGATTTCATCAAAAATATCTTAATTTGTGTTCGAAGATGAACGAAAGTCTTACAGGGTTGGAACAACATGAGGGTGAGTAATTATGACAGAATTTCCATTTTTGGGTGAACTAACCCTTTAATGTGATAATATTTGTGAATAGGCTACATAAAATATGTCTTACCTTTCATAATCAGGCAGCAGCTTCTTTCTGTTACTGTCAATGGGCAGTTAAAATTTGAACCGTCGCTGTGGAAACCCTATTTAACCCAACAGCCGGGTTATTACTATAAATTACCCAACGATTTAAAAAAAATGACACATTTTTTGGAAAAATAACCCAACATAATAACCCAATATGTGTAACCCAATGGTTGGGTTAATAAAATAACCCAACGATTTTTACTGTGTAACACATAGGCTATGTTTAATGTCTCACGCTCTTATGCATTTATTTGATAAAATTACAGTAAAAACAGTAAAAACTTTTGAACTGTACTGTAAATTTACATAAATTATATAACATAAATAAATTATATATATATATATATTTAAAAACAACTAACATAATTTAAGTGAGTTTTATATTTTATCCAGGGTACTAAAACAAAATGTTGGGGACATGAAAATAGGCATTATTGAGTCAGACCAACGTACGAACTTTTCATATAGCCTACACTACGCCGAGTCGATAGCCTACCATAGCATAGATAAACGGTCAATACTAGTTTCTCCGTCATCCGTTATAAGTTTCTCACGTAGTTTTATGTTGAATGAAACTACGCATTATTTTTTTCCGAAGAGCGCGGAATTTTATGACCCAGTATTATCCAACCCATCTACGCCATTTTTGCAGATATATGCTGTTTTATTAATAAATAAGACCTGCAAAGTAGGCTATCTGAAACAACAGCAAAAGGCTTTCAGAGTAGAACCAGAGAAAAATACATTCACTAATTAAATGTCCAAATTTCCATATTTTAAAGCCTGGAAATAACAATTTTAATAAATATATATCATATTTCCAGGTTTTTCATAACCATGGGAGCCCCGTTTAATGATGATAATGCAGCTGTCTGTGCTGCAAAAAATCAAACTATAATTAATATTTTTGATTTTCTTGTCGTTTTGATGATTAACTTTTAATTTAATCCAGATCGCTATGTGCGTCTGCTCGGCGGTGTCTCGGCTGTGCTCGGGTGATTCCGTGAATAACAGACTCTTCTCCATTTTGCATACTAGTTCCGAGCGTGTGTCGAAGCCTCCCTGTTCCTGCGATCAGTATCACACCGTGAAGAACGTTTTCCCTGCAATGGACGGGTAAGACTGCGTTGTTTACAGATTATGTGAAATATGCCATTTTCAGAGTATCTTTAGATCATTTTAAAGCGAGGGTCCTCGCAATCTTTTGCGTTCTGACAAGGCCGCTCAGGCAGACTGGTGATGCATCAGCCAACATTGGCTAATAATAACAAATGCGCGCTAGCTCCGCAGATCATATTTTATCGCTAAATAGATGCAATATGTATGCACAGAAACTCAAATAACAATATTCTGAGTCATTTAATATCAGTCTATAAAATGTTTCGTGTTATATGATCAACAGGGACATGTAATGTAGTTTAGCTCCACGGCTAACGGTAACGGTACTGCTGTTGCGAGTGCGGGCGCGTCCTATTCCCTTTGTTTGAATGTAACGGTCACTCGCTCCATCCGCGAGCTGAATATAAATTTGTCGTTAATGAATATTACTATAATACACACAAGTATTTTTTTTTTCTGTGAGATTTATCAGGCTTATTATAACAAACTGCTGCCAATACTACTGTCCACATTAAATCGTTTTATTTTGTACTGTTACTGTAATAGTTGCAATTGAGAAATGACTGTAGCAATGACATTATTATCTTGTGTTCAGTTGTGACATGATGTCTATTTGATTTAGTGAAACTGTAACCGATCAAACGGCCCAAATTGATCGTACTTTTTCTGTTTTCTTCCTTCAGCATTGCAAGCGATGTTGCAGTTGGTGTGAAGGTAAGTGGTTTTTGCCTTTCTTGTTAAGTTTACTGAATTTATCAAAACAAATCTGAGAGAGTAAACCCGCAGAGGCCCATATTATCTTGGGTTGATCTCTAATGTGAACAGTAGATACAAATAACAGTTGTATGAGTTAATACTACATTTTAATTATTTGAACGATTTACTGAATTTGCAGTGTACATCTGTGTCTTTCTAGAGAAGCTCAGATGAATTGCTGTCTGGCAGTCTGTACAACAGTCCAAACTCTTCAGTCACTGGTAAGAGAAATAAATGGACATCAGCTATTGTGTAAAAAAATGTTTGGCTGGTTTTTAAAGATGATTTTTATAACGCCACAGATTTGAGATGCCCGTCATTCACAAACGTCTACACACTGTATTATAAATATATTTCTACTTGATCAGAATCCCCATCAGATCTCAATTGGAAGTTATCTCAAACTTGTTTTGAGCTGAAAATGGTTTAAAACGTCTTGAATGTTGAGGTTAGCTGGTAGCCTGATGTGAAAACATGGGAAATGAGCAGTGGTGCTGACCATCTCCTGACTCAGATAAACTTCGCTTTTGTCCATAACCACTCCCTAAGTTGGCCTGCTTTGGACCAAGGTATTCGATGGGCCAAAAACTCCTTGCCGTTGGCCCTGAGGAGCCACGACCAAGCCCCGGAAGTGACAGTGGAAACGCGACTGCCTCTGACACGCACTAGCACACTCGCTTATGGTCCCAACAGTGAAAACGCGGCTCTTGGGAGGTTGAATAACTGTATCATGGCCCAATGTAGGCGGTGTTCATGGGTAAGAGCAGCAGAGGCCATTTCAACAGTGGCCAACTCCGTTAGGGATGTTGATGGGTTGAAAAAAAAAGATCTAAGTTAATTACTGTAGTATACTATAGAATATTTATTAAAAGTTGCAAGTTTTATAATCTTGTACTGTTTAATATTTCAAACAAACCAATACAGTTATTAAACATCTTACCCTTTGGGCATATACGGCAAGTTGCCAGTTATCCTAACTTTACAAATGATTGTTAAGAACATTCTTTACAAGAATTTGAATTAAGTTTTGTCTAAAGAACAACAGGGGCTTTCGCACCGGAGGAACCTTTTCATAGTTCCTAGAACTATTGGTGGAAGTACCTGGATTTTGACATGTTCACACCGCAGGAATTAGGAACTATTTTAGTTCTAGGAACTCTTTTGGAGGAACTAATTTAGCTCCTACTTCAGAGTAGGGTCTAAACCAGCACTATAGGAACTATCCGTGACGTTAGTGTGCACTGATTGGCCAAAAGTACGTGAAACACCAGCACCCGCCATTTGTAAAAAGTAAAACACACAAATTATAGCCTATATATTTACTCCACAGACTAACTCTACGAACATTGAAAACAGTGATAGATGGACCTCTTAACCTTTACGCTGAGGAGAAAATCCAACGCAACTTTGAGGGGACCAAGCCAAACATGATTATGTATTTCTGCTCAGCAATACTGGACATCAACCACTTGGCATACGCTACTAACTTTTCATTACTGTCTACTTTCTATGTATAATAGTTATATCTAATAACATATTAGACAGGACTGTTAGACAGATCATAATCTAATGAACACGGAGAATGCGAGCATTGTTTGTTTGCTCAGGCTCTGGCAGGTTTGTTTGCTCAGGTTCTCAACACCTCAAGGCCCGCCATGCCGTCAAAATAAGTCACAACAAGAAGCGTGGCTTACTTCACGTCATTCTCCTAGGTGTATATGACTTTCTTCTTTCAGATGAATACAATCGGAGTGATTTTAAAAAATATCTTGGCTCTTCCAAGCTTTATAATGGCAGTGGATTGCGACCAACAGATTGAAGCTCAAAAAAGTGCATCCATCCATCGTAAACAAACTCCACACTGCTCACTTTTATTGAGCTTCAATCTGTTGGTTGCAATCCACTGCCATTATAAAGCTCGGAAGCATCAGGGTGTTTATTAATAAAAGTGAACTACTCCTTAAAGTATTTTTTGGGAGTACAAAATATTCTTAACTTTTTACTTAACTGCTGTTTTCTTTTTATTTTCTAAATGTGAATCCCACCTCTGGACTTATAATGCACATAACTCTTAAATAAATGAAATCATAATCATAATGATGATTATAAAATATAATTATAATATGTCTCTGTGCAACATCATACAAATATATACACGTGACATACTTGGGGCCCTATGATTTCCGCGATGAGGAAAACGTGGATGGAATCATAGAATTTCTGGGGGAAAAAAATTAATTTCATAGAGTTTTTTTTATATATATATTAAAACTTGAATTTGAACAGAATTTGGTAAAAAATAAAACATAATTTGAGAAATAAATTTAACTTATTTCATAGGACCCTATAATAAATTGATGTTAAATTGTATAGGTTTCGTGATTTCAATTAATTACACATTTTGTAATTAACTTGTAATTGTTAATTGTAATTAATGTTACGCTTTTTGATTACCAAAATTTAAAGTCGACATGAAATCAAAATTGACCCTATTTACTTTGTTAGCGCATATTACTAGTCTTGTGGTGAACAATTAATCCGTGCAAGTTAATACACAGAAAAAAATGGTTTGCCATGGTAATCTTTAATCAAAATCTGAAAACTTACTTCCAGTCTGGAATGGCGTTCCTTTTCTGATGACGTCAGTTTGACGGTTTGGGTTGAAAGTGCTTAACCACTCCCCTCAAACCGTTATGCTGCCTTCACGTGCTCTGGAAAAGATGATATTTTCCACTTGTGAACTGGTATTTACCAGTGTGTTGTGTTCAAGTGCTTTTGTTGTCGTAATGTAGTACCCGCAAGGTCTGTGTCAGTAGAGTATCTTTTTTATCTTTACAAAAAAAACAAAAACAAAAAAAAAACGTAAATGTGGTGCTATTCTGATTATTAAAACATAATTAATAATTAAAAAAAAAATAAAACATGACATAAAATGATTAAATATGAACCAAGGAAATTGCGGCGAAGTTGAAAATTGAGTGTTAACGCATTATATTACAATCGTTAATGACACAACATTGTATAGGCTACAAAAACTATCCGCTAACAGTATTCACGACTCTTGCGTTGCTCTCCGCCATTTTGAAAAGGTCAAAGGTTATCTCATCTCGGCAACTCGTGCATCAAAATATTCTACGAGTTGCCCAGTGGAAAATACCACATGAGGGGGTGTTCATGTGCATTTTCCATGTCGGATTTTGGTATTTACCATAATTACCATAGCACGTGAAGGCACCATAAGTCTGCTATGAGCAGAGATGGAGAGGAGGAGAGCTAACGTAAAACCCTGCCCTCTGTTCAATATTCCGTTTCACTTGGAAATGCGTCACGGCACTGGAGAAAAGTCGTTTGCAACTTCCGGTTCACGGGGACTTTAATTTAACTATTAAAATGAAAAAACGGAAGCCAGAACAATTTAAACATAAAAAATGGAATTTGGGGAAAAAATAAAACAGATTTCATAGAGCCCTACATACTGTACATCAGATATGTCTCAACTCAGAATACAACGACCCTTTTTAATTTCACTAGCCAACTATAGTAAGTGTTTGTATGTGAAAACTCTGACAGAACGGGGCATTTATGCATGATGTGTTTTGTTCTATTATAAATAATTAGATGGAACGCAAAGAAATTAACACAAGAACTTAAGATGAACGTGAGATGCAATGTACTTCTAAAACTACTTTTCACTTGACATGCTGTCTTCAAAACGTGATGCTCATGGTGTGAGATGCTGAAAAACAGCAAGGGATAGTAAAATGGCCAATAACTTTCACCTGACACACATACATAGATCAACAATTATAAGGAGTGCAAGCAAAATACAAGAACAAATCCTGTGTGAATAGACTTCAAGTGATATACAGATGTCACCTGTTTACCACATTTTCACTTATTAATGAAATACAAACAGAAAATAGAAAATACCATAATAAAATAGTCTGTATTTTTGATAATTTCCCCAGTTATTGGCAAATAATATACAGCTCAAATGGTCTTTTTTATTAAATGTAATATAAACCTGATAAAACCAAATAAAAGCCAGCTTTTTGAGTGCAGCTGTATTTCTGATTTTTTTGACAGCTAATGGAGGTGACAGCAAGAAACTGAGGGTGGAGGACAGCATGGATAGCCCACCGTCTAGAGTCATTCATATTCGGAAACTCCCCAATGAGGTTTCCGAGACGGAGGTCATCGCCCTGGGATTGCCTTTTGGAAAGGTCACTAATATCCTGATGCTTAAAGGCAAAAATCAGGTATGTGATGAGTGGTGAGGAACATTAAACCCAGCTCCTGTTGAGAGATCTTCTGAAATTCAGTTTAGTGCTTAAAATGGCTTGCTAGAATCTGCTTTGAAATTGAATGAACAAAGTTTCTGCTCAGCCATTTGAGGAAAATGCCTGTTTCTTTTTTCTTCATTTTGAACACTTTCCCACAATTAGGCATTTTTGGAGCTGGGAACCGAGGAAGCAGCTGTTACCATGGTGAACTACTACACAGCTGTTACACCTCAAGTGCGTAATGTCCCAGTGTTCATTCAGTACTCCAACCACAAAGAGCTCAAGACTGACAGTGCGCTCAACCAGGTTAGAAAACGCACTCCTCGTTTGAATGTTTTATAACTAAAATATGGCAGCAACAGAAGTGTGTTACTGGCATTGCTCCTGTCCTAATCTGTTCCCTTGCTTTCCTTCTGAAGCGAGCTCAGGCCGTGCTGCAGGCGGTGTCGGCGGTCCAGGAGGGCGGCTCTCCAAGCTCCGACACGGCCGGTGAGAGTGTGTTAACACCTGCCCCCAGCCCAGTACTACGAATAATCATCGACAACATGTTCTACCCAGTCACTCTGGACGTCCTCCAACAGGTCACTGCCCACAGCAGGCATCCATCTGGAATAAACTGCAGTTAAAAAAAACAAGCCAAATGTATTTTTACACTCTCATGCCTCTGAATTAACAGGACTTTGCCCTGATCTCTCTTAGATCTTCTCCAAGTTTGGAACCGTCATGAAGATAATCACATTCACCAAAAATAATCAGTTCCAGGCTCTTCTGCAGTTCAGTGACCCCGTAAATGCCCAGCAGGCCAAACTGGTGAGTGCACGAAAAGGAGGACTGAAACCACCGCAAACTCCATAAATGTGTAATGATGTGCCAAAGCACTGTTATGAGATTTTTAATGTAATGGTTATGGCCACAGGCAAATTATGATCCAGTCATATGTTGGTTTAGTACCTTTCTTTCATTTATGTGATGAAATGACTGCAATTGTCATTACTTGTAGAGGAGCGTTTTTATTACTTTTAGCCAGGGCCCTACATTATTCGCTGGATGTAATTATTCTTATCCCTTTTCACCCTTGTCATAGAATAACAAACGTGGTGCACTGTCTCTCTCTCATCCTCCATCTCTCTTTCATTAAAGTCTTTGGATGGCCAGAACATATACAACTCCTGCTGCACTTTGCGCATTGACTTCTCCAAGCTGGTCAACCTGAACGTAAAATACAACAACGACAAAAGCCGGGATTATACCCGTCCCGAGCTGCCCGCAGGAGATGGCCAACCACCTGTGGACCCGTCTGTGGCCGCCGCTCTCAGCAAAGATTCCACCTCCCTGCTCGGTATGTTAGAAACGGCTCTCATGTGTGCCTCTAACGCAAACCTTGCTCAATCACACCTTTAAGACCCATCTTCTCTGTCGTTCTCTGACATGCATCATCATCTCCTGTCTGTATAGCTTTAGTTTCAGAGCAGGGTAGAGGTGTGAATGCTTCCCCTCTATTGTGAATCATGAGAGTTTTCTAGTTCTTTGTGGAAAATGGGTCAATGGTGCCTGAAATGCAATCCCGTCTAATTGATGTGCCATTCAAACACGTTGCTTTACGTTTATGCCGCTTCCACGGCCCCCAGTCTGTGTTTGATCCCGTAAGACTTTGACTGTACACGTTCTCCTTAGGTACTCCCTCTGGAATGGTAACTTCCTACTCTAGTGGTGGAGGGTTTCCATCTTCTCTAGGTACCTATGCTTCCATTTACTTTCATTTATCCTTTTGATTTTCTAACCCTACTTGAATGCGCTCTTCCCTCTGAAGGACAGGGACTTTTCCAGTGCTGTCAGAATTGGCAGGGCTTTCATGTTGAAACCACCCCAACCATTTGTCCTGACTTGACATGCAGTATTCATAAACAGTGTCGCTATTTGTCAAAGCATAAATCTGAAGCTGCAACAATAAGCCCTTCCATTCTGCATTATGGGCCTGACGTAATAGATTGACACACACTAATTAGGGGCCCGTATTTCAGACAGACTGGCAATCCAAACTGCCAAACACAAGTTCCCTTTAGCTAAAGCAGAGTACGGCCTATCGAGCGGCTAATTACAGCAAGCAGAAGGGGCCCAAAAAGCAATTTCATTTTCGGATATTGCTCCAGAGCGCCAGTCTGTGTGAAATCGGTTCAGATAGCGATCTGCTTTGCGGCAGATATTGACTCTGGGATGTTGGTTTGCCCGAGGTGTGTGGTGTTGGCTGGGTAACTGGATGTGCTTGGTGCGTTGGGTGCAGACAGTTAGAATGCATGGCCACAGGGCAGATCTGGCTGAGATGCTGAGCCGTTGGCTCTTCTTGGGTATGTGGTCTGACACGGTCCCTCCTCTTTTCTTCTTTCTCTCTGTAGGGGCCATCAGCCCTCTGAGTGCAGCGGCGGCGGCGGCGGCAGCTGCAGGGAGGGTGGCGCTGTCCGGACATTCGACACCTGGCGGAGTGCTCCTGGTCAGCAACCTCAACGATGAGGTCAGTACACCTCCACAAAACACCCTCACACAAACATATCCCTACTCTCTTTGTTCTCAGTCTTCTCATTGTGTCAGTCAGGTCACCAGTACACTGTATGTCTCAGGTTGTATATGTTCAGTCCTCATCTGTTTAAGGTCATCTTTAGTTTAAGGGGCCTCAACATCACCTTCATGACATTTAGCAGCAGAGCAGTGTTGACATACTTGAAACGTTGCAAGATCACAACATAAAAAAAGAGGGATTCTTGGTGATGTCATAAGCATTTTCAAAGTTGTTTAATTTGAAGATATTTTTACAGTAAGTACTAGGGCTGGGTGAAAATATAGATTTTTCATATTAATCTTGTTTTTCAATTGAATGATCCGATATCAGTTCTTTAAAACCCCAAGATGCTTTCATTGCATGCTTATTTTCAGTGCCTAAGTGAAAAAATGTGAAACATCTACAGCTACCCCACGCATTTGTGCTTTCAGTGTTTTAATATACTCCAAATCTTGCTACATAATGTTGCATTATATTCGCTTTCATTAACCTTTAATGGCCCAAAATATTATGAAATATACAAATGTGAAAATAAAAGTGATAGTTTACCTAAAAAATGGAAAATTTCACCATTTTCTCACCATCATGCCATTCCAAACCCATAAGACTTTTGTTACTTTTCACAACACAAATGAAGACATGTTTAGTATTCTCTCTCAGGGATCTAGACTAATATTTGCGAGCAGTAGCACCGGTGCCACCAAGTTCTACAGATGGTGGCACCAGCATCACTCTGTTTCTTGGAAATGCACATTTTACAGTAATTTTAGTTGAAAGTAGCTTGAGATGCAGGTGTAAATTAATTTTCATTAGCAAAAACATTAGCATGTGTAAAAATGTTCCTCATTTTTATTGGGTAAAATCTAAATATTCGGACTGAGTTAGAACTCTGATTAAAATTGTTCTTCTATGGTATCATACATTTGTAGATCATGATAACCACAGGTAAAACCATGCATAGCACCTTAATACCATGCAAAAAGTAACTATGGTTGTTATATTTGTTATAATAGCATAAACACATTTAGTATAAATACAAATGCAAACAATTGATATATCTTAATAACAAAACAAAATAATAATTATATTCCATTACTTATTTAATACATGTCTACATAATAATAATATAATAATATTTGTCATGATTATCCCATATTTCTGCCACAATACCATGTTCACCATGTTAGTGCTACTATAGTAAATTCATGGTAAATGTTGGTCATTTGTAGGTTGAAAAGCTTTCTCACTGGATTGTTGTGGTACAGTGTATCTCCTGTTTTCCACATCAGTGTTGTTGAGGAAGTAAGCGCAGTTTTATCTGGCTTTAAACTAGTTTAAATCAGAGACGTTAGTAGGGCTGGTTATCGATTAGGATGTTCCGATTCGATTTCGATTCTAAATTTGATTTCCGATTCAACTCAATGAATATAGATTGAATACAATATAAAAAAGAACAGTGAACATAAGTTTACAAGTGGTTAATTAATAAAAAAAAATGAAGAGCCACAAACCTGTATATTAAACACTTTTTATTTTAGGTACACTTGGGGTACATTAAAACAGAACCCAACTCTATATTTCAAATGCATACAATGAATAGACAGGATTTTGATGCAAGATGAAAAATTGATGCTGAAAATTAGAAAAGTCAGAACAGTCACATGCCTTGATCAAACAGGATCAGGTTATTTTATGTTTAAGATAAAACAAACAAAAAATCTCACAGCATTAGCTGTAACATGGAGGCTACAAGCCTATGAACAGTGTAGGAAAACTAAAACTGGCTTTTGGGACTGGATCTCACAGCGCTGTATAGTGGTTTCGTCACTCTTGATCAGGACCTGTCGGCAAGTGAACGCATTCACTCTAGCTCGTGCTTCTCTATCTTTTGGACCGAGCTATTTAGTCGCCGTTTAGAGCCCTGCTCTTTTCATTTGTCTATCTATTGAAAGTCAATGCAACCAAAACTATTATAAAACAATAATGATAATAAAAATAACCCCTATTAGCAGAGCAGTTTAATCTAATTCTTCTGAAGAGACATGATACCGTTAAGGCTGGAGCATGCTAAACTTTGCCTAGATTTTTGGCTCGATTTACAGCCTAGGCGCATTGATGTTATTTGTGGAAAGTTAGTGCCAGTCTGCAGACTTTGGGCAGTCAGATTTCACAGAAAAATCTTAGTGTATGATAGACACAGACTCTTTTAGCTTCAGACTATGATTCCATCTAGTCTGATATAAAGAGATGTGACGTGACAAATTCCATACTCTGAATTTGTCCTCTGCATTTAACCCATCCAAGTTAGTGCACATGTAGACCTTATGTAGCCCTGCCCCATTTCAGCGCTGTGCTCGTTGTGTTCTGTCTTCTGGTAAGATCTTACTGATTTATTAACGAACTGCTCGTTTTAAAATCTACTGACACTTGTTATGACATCCCCTTCAAACATTACAATGCTCATGATAACTTTTGTTAACTCTACAATAAGTAAATCCACTTCACCAGCTAATTACTCTCTGACAGCGATGCCATAGAAATATACAGAGCTACCTCATAAATGCAAGTCCAAACTCATACTTTTAAAGATGGCTATGTGCTTGTTTCTCAGGTGCATGGTCTATTTAACACGTATAACATATGTAATAGCTTTCATTTGTCACGTCTCCTATAAACAAGGCACATGTTAATTGTTAATGAGTTTGGTCAGTAGTGTGTTTGTCACAGTGCACCTTATGAAAAAATATCAGTGCCAATACCTAGTCCTACTAAATACATTTTCAGGGCTTCCTTTATCCCAAAAACACTGTAATCACATTCCCTTGTTGACTTTGCTCTCTTGCTGGATGTTTTGAAGCTGATTTCGAAGTCATTTCAGTCACTTTTTTTAATGTGCAGTAGATTCAGAATGATGTGTCCAGTCACACAATAAACAATAAGCAGGTGACTTGTCTTGACATGAATTCAGATTGACCTGTCTCATTTCCATCTTCAGTGTATTTCATATATTATGTTCAACTTCAATGTTATTTCAGTATATTTGCAGTTAGTTGAGAATTGATAGTGAGAAGTAAATGAATTGAAACCTGTAGCTCTTTGTTCTCTATTGTGAAATTTATACTTGCAGAAATATACTGAAAGCATTCTCAGTAAGGTTTTCGTCAAAATGGAGGGTCTCTCTGCAGTCTCTCCTCTGTGCAAATTTTGATCACTGTCTCTCCTCTCTTTATCTCTCCCCCTCTCCTCTCTCTCTCTCTCTCTCTCCCTCGCACCTTTTCACGAGCGCTCTGTCTGGAAGTAATATCTAACTGTCTTTTCTCTCTAAGCTGTATCTCTCTCTTCCTCTCCTGATGCTCCACTGCCTCTCTCTAAGCTATTCAAAGTTGGTATGAAATGTGGTAGCCCCACCCGCCTCTCTCATTTCTCTCACACTCTCTCTCTCTCTCTCACTATGATTTCTGTCTTTTTTTGAAGTGTCTCAGTAATTTCCCCATCATGGTTTTTGTTTTCCCAAACACTTGTGGGTTTGTGGAGTTTTCGACATGACGTGCTCTCTATTGATGCCATAACTCTGCAAGGTGGTTTTCATGCCTACCCGCTGCATGGCCCCTCCCCCTTTACAGCCATAGGCTGCTGTTTGTTTGGTTATAGTTTCTTAATGCTTTCTCATACCAAAGCCTTCCACTTGCTCTGCATGCTTTGTCCTCCTCTCAGCGTTTCTGTGCAGCAGTTAGCTTGAGTAAGTGTGCCCTGCCCACGTTCGGTCTCGGGCGACTACGTTTGGCACTGTTAAACATAGTCGGGGGAAGCAAAAAAAAAAAGAGAACCCTGCCATTTTCTGACCAAACTCCTGCATTTCCTATGTACTGACCTGTATATTATTTTTGTCCCCCCCCCCCCCACACCTTATTTTCCTTTTGTGTTTTTTTTTTTCTTCCTTTTATCCCACGCTGCTTCCAACCCCTCCTTTTCCCTCTCCTCTCCTCTCCTCTTCTGACTCCTCTGTTATTGGTTGGCCCTTTCTCTCCTGCAATCCTGTCTCCCCACCCTCCACCCATTCATGCTTTGTGCCTGAACCAAAACAAATGTTCCTCCTCGGACCGACTTGTCCCAATTAACTGCCTTGACCCATGCTCCATGACCACCTCACCATTCTACGGGAAACCACCCTCCGTTATGGATGATCTGTTCATCTCTGCTCTACCTCGACTCTTCTCTCTTCCTGTCTTACGCTGCTTGCTCTTCTCTCCTTCTAAAGATGGTTACGCCCCAAAGTCTGTTTACCCTCTTCGGTATGTTATCGTTAGCAATCTACCTCTTTTTGTTTATCTATTGTTAATTTCATTTCAGTTGTTTTTTCTCTTTCATTTATCATTTTAGGGTTAGTTAATAATCTGGCACTAGTCTATCAACAGTTTCCTAGTTTTCCAGTTTAATTTGAGTTCTATTATGCCAAATTTCAAATGAAATAGTATATATATTTTTTGTTTTGTTTATCCTTGGCTTTCGAAGCCTCTGTCTCTATCTTGCTCTATCTGTCTCTCTTCATGTACAGCTTATATTAATGCATGGTTGATTATTTTGCATGTAGGCTTTTGATTTTAACTTTGCCATATCACATGAGCTTGTTTTTGGAGGGCGTATCAAAATGTGTTGTGTCTGTTAGAAAAACTGTTTTGGACTCTTTGGTGTAGATAATTTGGAAGATTTGTACCATCATCTTCACCTTTCATGTCAGAACCGGAGCTTCTGAAGCACTAACTTGTCCTTCCTGGTTCACTCCTCTCCTCCTCCCTCCTTCCCTCCCTCTTCCATCTGCCTGTCGCTTAACCGAAGGTGTCTACGGTGATGTGCAGCGCGTGAAGATCCTGTACAATAAGAAGGACAGTGCTCTAATCCAGATGTCTGATGGAAACCAAGCCCAGTTAGGTAAGCTGATGCGCAGTTTTTTTTCGTGATTAACACCGTGTGATGTGCTTATTTCATGGCGCACATCCGTGTCTTCGTGATCTAGCCATGAGCCATCTGAATGGGCAGAAGATGTATGGCAAGATCATTCGTGTGACCCTCTCCAAGCACCAGACAGTACAGCTGCCTAGGGAGGGTTTAGATGATCAGGGCCTGACCAAGGACTTCACCAGCTCTCCACTGCATCGTTTCAAGAAGCCTGGGTCGAAGAACTTCCAGAACATCTTCCCCCCTTCAGCTACACTTCATCTCTCTAACATACCGTGAGTATGCAGGAGAACTGTCTTCCTATTACTGAAAATCATAAGAACTGCCGGTCAAGCGGCTTTGCAGACTTGTACAGTCCTAATGAATGGGAGTGGTGATTTTTCTGTAGGTTTTGTCATTTTATTAAAACAAGTTGTGTATTGTTCTGGCATCATAAATCTTTGACCAACTGCTGACCATCTTTTTCAATTAATCCCTTGCAGTGTTTTTCAGTTCAAGCCAGAGATTAAAATGTGGCTACTAAGGAAAATTTGTTTTCCTTTTTATTGGTTCATGCATCATAATAACATTTTACCATTTACTCTGAGGAAATGCTAATAACCGCTTGTTTCCCCTCCAGTGATAATGTGACAGAGGAGGATTTACGACTGCTCTTCTCAAACTCCGGCGGTACAGTGAAAGCGTTCAAGTTTTTCCAGTAAGAACACTCTGCATTTCATTTCTCAGCTGCTCATGCATAGTCATCGCTTTGACCGCCATGTTTGTTTTTTCCTTCTAGAGATCGCAAAATGGCTCTGCTGCAGATGTCCACGGTGGAGGAGGCGATTCAGGCTCTCATCGACCTTCACAACTACGACATGGGCCGCGGTCACCGCCTGAGGGTGTCCTTCTCAAAGTCCACCATCTGAGGATTCCCTGGTGCTTTGTCACCTTTCCTTTCGCCCCTCCAGGAGCCTCAAGTTGAATTCAATTTTACCAGTCATTCCTTAACACCATATCAAAAACTTCAATGAGAATGGCCTGTTAAAGGAACACTTGCTCTGTATCTGCTCCTGCTATTGTTTGTTTGGCCAGCTGTTATTCTATTTTAGGATGGATTGACAAAAATGTGCCTTAGCAAAATAGCGTCATCTTTTTGCTCCTGTCGTTACAGATTATAGAGGTACTTAATGCGTTTTTTTTTTTTTTTTTTTTTAACCTTTACATTCACCTTGCTTTGTTGTTTTGAAGGTATTTGAAAGTGATAGCTTATTTACCTAGAGTCCTCGCCATGTCATCTTTTTTTTTTTTTTTTTACAATTTTCTAGCTCTGAAAGCTAGTCGGCTTGCTTTGATTCAAAGGTAAAAGCTAAATTTATAGTCTGTTGAATTGAACCTAATTTAATTTGATTGAATAGACTCCCAAGTTGTAAATTATCTTATGCATTTGTAGTTTTTTTTTTTCCCTTTTTCTTTGATCAGGCACCCAAGGTACTTTTTGTGATTGAAACCTGTGGTAAACAAAACAATGACAGTGGGGAGCATAGTGTGAGACGTATAGTACCTGCTTTGATATTTCTCACTCACTTTTGCTTCAGTGAATTCTGTTACCCATTTTTAGAAGAAAATCAGAGCATGTGCTGATGGATCTCAGCAGTTGCATGTGTCAAATTGACCATGTTTGGTGTTGTGATGTCACATTAATGTAGGGACTGTTGGGACCAAAGTAAATGTGCCTTTAGTCTTACTTTATTCTGCATTGTACACATGGTTTATTCAACTTCTGGAATATTTTTATTAATGGAGAAAAAAAAAAATCAGACTTTCCAGCAGACATCACTCATACAAATGACCCTTAATTGTCTGTGATTGTAATTGTGTGAGAGTCGCTCACTAATTCTACTGAAAAATGCTGTTTTTTTGTGGTTTAGGTTGTGGAAAGGGGAGGGGGGCGTTCTGTACATTTTCTACATGAATTGAGTTTTTACATCTTTAGGAATGTAAAGTCCAGTATAGATGCGGCACAATTAAAAGTTAATTTTTCTACCAAGCTTGTGCTTAACGGTCCCTGTGGTGTGGTGTAGTGCTTTTATCCTGTAGCATGCTGAATAAACTCTTCTCGCTCTACATTCACCTCTGCCTCTCTGCTGTCTCTTTCTCTTCCTCTACTGTCCTTTTGTATCTCACTTTGCTCATTTTCTCTGATGCACTCTGTCAACGGTTGAAAAAAACTAGCTTGCCTCATTATAAAAATACTGGAAGTCAATACACCCTGGAAGCAAAACTTTAAAACTGTAATCTTTGACTTTATTTGCGGTAATAACTTTGCCAACCTGTTGTCATGTGTCCTCTATCATTCTCTATTTTCTCATGCTTATCTCCAAATCTCTCTGTCCACTTTTGACTTTGCATAATTAAACTGCATATCAGTGTGCTCATAATCTCTGAGAGCAGGGTGTTTGGGTTTCAGATTGAAACCCGTGTGTTTGCATGTAGTTAAACGGGAAGAAAGTTGCATGCAGTATCCAGCCTTTCAACATGTGGCTGATTGTGCGTTGAAGCAATTGGTTGTCTGCTGGAGAAAGGAAAATCATCTGGCACCGATTTAAGCTAAGGCGCAAGGTACAAAAACTGCAGCTTGCACCGTTTTTGTGAGCTGGTATAAACAGTAACGTAATGCAGTGTCAGAATCCTTCTGGGAGAGTGTTTCTTTTTTGTTGAGCACGGCATCTTTTTTATAGAAAAAGCTTTCAGAGTACAATGCTTTTTCTACAGTCGAACATGAAGGAGATTCAGCGTTATGGGGTTGTGTTGCCTCTAGGATAGGGTGCTTGGCATCATGAAATCGGAATATTTTGGATTTTGCAATGTAGAACAGTGTGATTAGGCTGTTTTTGGCAACAACAAAAAAAAGGCCATTGGCCTTAAAAAACATTGAGACAAAACTAGAAAAGTAACTAATGTGTGTCTGTCTACACCAGTGGTTTCTTAACCTTTTTTACTCAAAGGCTCAAACCAAGTTCTGGTGTTTTTGCTGTAATTATGACAAAGCTGCTTGTTTTCAAACTAGGTAGCATTGATGTATTAAATTAAGCACGATTAATTTTGTTCTTCAATAAAAACAGGAGTTATACCCTCAGTTTCACAGACTAAAATGCATGTATGAGATATTTTAATTTAAAGCAACTTGCACTGACATCTTAAAATACGTTAGTGCCATTGTTTTGTCTCAAGATGCACACAAGTAATGTTTTTTTCTAAGGCACGTTTATAAAAGCTACTTAAATGTCCTCATTGAACTGGCTTAATCTAAAATCTGTCTGTGAAACCAAGCCACAGAGTGGGGGAAATATGATTTCAGTTTACATCTTGATTTTGATTAGCAATTTAATTTTTAGTTTAATTAATATTTTGTAATTATAAATTACAATACATTTAAGCTAAGCTACCCTGCATGCCCGCTCCATGGTTGAGAACCACTGGTTTAGACAAATTGCTGTACTGAATTGAAGTGGCCCATAATAATCACCTTATTTTGGCATTCGCTTTCATTTACTAGTTCAAAAGCCTTCACATGAAAAAGTTACGATTTTGTAATATTAAAAACCGAAGGCTGGAGACTAAATATGTTAATTTAAACTTTTCTTTTTTAAAAGTTATACTTGTTAAAGTGCAAAGGTGTCAATATTGTTGACCATCACAGTAGCAACTTCTGCTCCAAACCATATTGGAACATTTTCTAATTGAAATGAATTTTTAAGTAAAAAAAAAAAAAAGGTGCTCTTTTGAATGTGCTAATTTGAACCTAACCAGCCTGCTCTGCAGCTCAGGCTTTTTCCTAAAGCTTTGGGATCTTGTTATTGTGTTGCGAATATTCTGGATGTCAAAGCTCCCCTGAGCTCTGCTCATTGTGTTGCAAGGCCATCTGTAACTCTCCACGTTGCCTTTAATACTGTTCATGCCTGGAGAAAAGAAATGCTGTTTCTCTCCGCTCTGAGAAAAGACTGCCATGAACAATCTTCTCTTAGAAAACAAGCTGTAGAGCCCAACACAGGTCAGTTCAAAGACCAACAAGGCAGAAAAACTCCTAGCATTGTTTGACTTAATTGATCTGTTTTCCTCCAACAACTGATATAATTGTAGCATAATTGTGGAAGGCTATATTGAGACTTCACGCAGTGCTAAATAGGAGTCTTCCGATGTACTGTGACAGAACGCATATCACATATCACCCAGTCTGGTTCAGAGCCGTTTCTTCACTGTAAGTACAGAAATAGTGTCATTGTTTAGCCATTCCTTAGTCTTTGTAGGTCAAAATGATTTCCCAAGGAGATTAAATATTTAGGAGAGACAAGTATGATCATTCCACTGTCTTTACTTTGGGAAATTGGCATTGGTATTAGAGGTTGCACTGGGTTTGAATTATTAAACAGCTCTCTGACACTCCACAGATTTAATTAGCATAGCGTAATTATGACCCAAATGTCAACAGACTCCATGGTTCTCCATATATTAAATATATCTCAGCCGATCTCCATATATTACTCTATTTTCTCTTTAATCACTTCCTGTAATGTGTGTCAGTTTGACAATCATGCTCTTTCTCCAAGGTTTGTATCCTCTAATGTGAATTGGGGCATATACCAGCTGTGAAGTTCAGGATGCATAGTAACCTTGAAGAAAACCTACAGCTCCTGCTCTTAATGGGATTGTTCATGCAAGAAGGGACATTCTGTCAAATTTCACATTGTTCTAAACCTGTTTGGCTTTCTTCAATAACACAAATTGGGAATATTTTGAAAGAATATCTTGATCCCTTCGTGTTCTACGGAAGAAAGAAAGTAAAAAATAAATGGTGACAGAATTTACATTTTTGGGTGAACTCTTGTTAGCATGCTGTTGTTTGTTGTATACATGCAACAGCATATCGTTTAGACGGCACGTCCTGATTTTGCAGAGTTAGACATATTTTGTCGATCCTGGAACAACATTCCTGTCCAAAAATGTGATCCTATCCCTACCCCTACCCCTAACTTATCCCTAAAATCAGAGGGAAAATGCCAGTTGAATAACAAGCACCTAACCCTGGCTGTAAGCCTAAACTTGACATAAACTGTAAACGTGACCTTCAAATCTGATTGGTTGAATGGAATGTTGTTCCTGGATCAACAAAGATGTTCTGTGTTTAGACTTTGAGGTAAACACTGATGTTTTAGGCCTTCATGTCAGCGGTTCATGGCAGAAGCAGAGTTTGTTTATGACAGAACAGCTCTGTCAGCGAGTACGAAACGCGGTCGGTACAATCACCTACGGGAGATAATAGCAGGGGCTCAGCAGAAATGTGAACGTCTGGCCTCCAAAATGACATCTTTTTACCCACGCTGACATAGAGATGTAAAAATAAGGAGCGGGGAAAGTGTGTGCAGGACGTTTATTCTTAGATTAAAGTCTATCTCCTAGACCTAGATCACGGAATGAGGTAGTGATTTCCCGAATCAAATGGGCTTTTATCTATATGCAAATGACATGATCTTCTTGCATTTATTTTTAATGACTTAAAAAGAGGTTGGCTGTAAGATGCAGAGCATTCACAATGGACGAGAGCTCACTGTAAATGTGTTAAATTTCACTTTTCATATCATTGTATTATAGGCTACCACAGAGACAAAGC
Organism: Squalius cephalus; assembly: GCF_949319135.1. NCBI lineage: Eukaryota > Metazoa > Chordata > Actinopteri > Cypriniformes > Leuciscidae > Squalius > Squalius cephalus. The sequence goes on from NC_137128.1 coordinate 24,332,124, forward strand.
AGTGTTTTATGCGTATTGAAACAAAGACCGGCTTGATTGGCCAGATGCCTGCCTTTGTAGGGCAGGCTGAACTTTGGATAACTTTAAAACTAATTTATGAGAAGGTTTGTCAGATTTAGTCTGTGAAAAATGATATAAATTATATACATCTCAACCCACCTACACTGATGCTTGAAGAAATGGAGAAATGCTTTGGTGGAGTATTATTCATTCTAAGTGACTTCAGCTTAAATTCAGCCAGTGAATAGTATTGTTATGCTGCGTACACAGAACAGCAGACATCGTAAATCATCTTATTTTTGTATTTTACTTTTCGGTTCTGGAATTGGTTCTTGTGAAAGGATTGTTACGCTAAAGGGAATAACCAGAACATCTGTCATGTTCCACAAACTAACAGCTGAAATAACAGTAACTAGCAACTAGCCTACAGACATGTTTAAGACATATGGGTGATTCTGAGATACATTTGACATCAACCAAAAGTCAAATGTTCTTAATAAGTATTTATTCAGTGTTTACTAATTGAAAAACTAAAGAAGCAATGATTTCTCCATTCATATATTTGAAGGAAAAACTTGATAGGACAGTTTGTCAACTACAAAGTAAGTGTGTGTGTCAGAATTTTAAAGTTTAAAGAGTCTCGTGTCTATACATTAAAGATTTTTTAAGATTATGTAAGAATTGTGATATTCATTAATGTGATTTACAGAATGCTCTTTGAGAACAATAACATGTTTTGTCATTAATCTGCATTGTGGATAACGTCCAACCTGTGTACACATGAAATATATTTAAAAGGTCAGAAGCGTTATTTACATTTATACAGATTACTGACAATTATAATTTTTTATTATTATTATTTAGACTACCATTCATAAGTTTGAGTATAGAGAAAGATTTTTCTCAGTAAAGTAAAGATCTTTTTTACAAAATATCTATTTCAAATGATAGGATATGTTTCTTGAGCAGCAAATAATCATATTAGAATGATGTCTGAAGGATCGTGTGACACTGAAGACTGGAGTAATGATGCTAGTAATGAGTTTTTGAAATAGTAATAATATATTCACAATATTACTGTATTTTTTATCAAATATTTGCAGCATTGGTGAGCATAAGAGAGTCTTACACCAAACCTTTGACTGGAAGTGTTTATTAAACGTTATATTTATATATAAGTTCTGCAAGTGCAATGTTGAATGAATAACACAAACGATCATAAAAATGTTAGGCCCAGCACGTTTGTAGTACAATCAAAAGTCTGAAAATATGGTTTTAATGAAGTCATTTAAGACAATTTACTTAAAGTTGATGTTTAATTATACTAAATGAGCATTGCTGCCACTTGTGTTGATGGAATGTTGTGATTCAGTTTACATGGTCCATCCCAGGACAGCAACCTGAACATGTGCCTAGTCCGGTCCAGAAAGTCTTTGTGCGATATTAAAGAATGTTTTCCGCTATTGGTAAAAATCTGATATTCTGAAATAAAACATTTGGAATGAATGGGTAAATGAATGAATGAATCAATCTTACAATCAGTCAGTGGACAACAAATATCCATAACCAATCATCCATAAACATAGATAAAGAGAATTACATGCATAGTCCTGTTTCGTCTTCAACTTCTCAGTCTTACAAGATTTAAAATTAACAAGTGGCTTCAAAATCTGATTGGCAAACTGCTGCAAAACTGTGGAGGAACAGGCAGGGAGGTTATTGGCGTTAATGCTTGAAAATTGAACTGGGATTGTTTGCACCTCAATAATGCTCGAGATGGAAAATTGAACATAATTTCGACTCACTGATTCTCAAAAAGGGCAGAGCGTTAAAATAACTGCAAGTCGTGCACTGCACTGGGCTTTTGTGTGTCACTATATCACACAAACCAAGTTTTGCTTCTCCTCCTCTGTGTAGGCTTCATTTACGTTTGATGATAAAATAATAAGGAGAAACTCCATGACTCGATGCAGATTCGATTAAAGACCTACTTACTTTTGACAATAAACTTTTAGTGCTATAGCTCGGTGTCGTGGCTGACTGCTAAAGAAAATCAACTTTAACCTGATCAACCGATGATTCTCCCTATCCCTCATTTCGGGGCTCATTTTGACAATGCTGTAAAAGCTATTTCATAGCCATTGTAAAAGTAGAGATCGATGGGGAGGGAGGATTGCCATCGGATCGTATCTCCTTTGGCCAACTCAAAAATCCAATTGATCTGCTGAAATCCAGGCTCAAAGGGAAGCACGAAAGCCTGCTCGCTCGCTTCTTTGCCCCGGCCGCCGCTGCTGATAGGCTGTAGTTTAGAGACCATTTTATCCCCTTTTAAAGTAATCACCCCCATTACCATCTATCATTGAATTTGTCGGGGGAGCATCATTTAACATCTGCTTTCATCTGTGCAGGGAAGACCTGTGGAGAAGGCCTACACGCAGCTGGACCAGCCGGTCCGTGGGTCAGGACGGGAGGGAGAGACACTTCACTGGCAGCCTGCAGCTTTAGGTGTCATCATCAGAAAGGTTAACTCCTCTCCTCCGTTGAGGAACGACCTGCAGCGCAGATCTCACCACCGGGGAAGGAAAACGAGAGCTCTGAAGGTATGGAGCCAGGCTCGCAGTGTTTTTTCACGGGGGTGTGCCAAGGCTTGGCAGGAAGGTGCATTCGTGAAGAGAGCAGGCCAGGACTGAGCTCCGGCGTAATGGCTGACCAAATGAGATTAGCATTGGCCAGTGTTCCACAGACATCCTACCTCCACCAGTCCAATTGAATTAAAGCAGCAAACAAGACTTTATATCTTTATGACTGGGAGGGAGCCACAGTATTGAAAACACTGACAAGGGCCATTGTTGCATCCTGGATAGGATTGTTTGTGTTCGCGCAGCTGTGCGCGTGTCGTGTACCATCCTGCTGTGCGCCGCATTCTCGTTTTTAAATATACCTTCCCCACTGCGAGAATTGATAGGTATTTAAATCTACACAAACAATTAAAATGTGCATGTGATAAACTCATTTAAAATAAACTTTTTTTTATTAAGTTACATATTGCAGCTCTAAAAATAAACATTTTAAATTAAACGATTTTAAACAATAATTAAAGGAAATTAATTCAAGCAATTAATCATTGCTGGCCATGGCTCGGTGCTGTTGTTTTATGAAAAAAAAAAAAAAATAATAATAATATATATATATATATATATATATATATATATATATATATTAAAAAGGAAAATTTAAAGAGTCACATATCTTGCAAAAAAGAAAAAAATTCTGACTTCACCCTGAAATTTAAATTCTGTTATTTACCAGTGTTTTTATTATTAAAATATAAATATTGGATGGAAAGACTTTAACTTATTTCAGTTAGTTGTCAAGGTAACATTTAAATTTTTCCAGTAGCCTACTAAAATTATATATTTTTTAAATGAATTAAAGCTACTGTATATAAAATATTTCTAAAACACAAATGTTATTATAGTTGTTTAAAAATGTATTTTAAAACCTAAATTATAAAAATCAAATCAAAATTTTTAAAAATAATTTATTCACCACGGTATAAAACAAAATTTTGATATGTGATAAACTCATAAAAAAAAAAAAAAAAAAAAAAAAAAAATTGTATACCACAAACAAGACAATACTAAATGAAAAAGCAAAGTAAATACCCAATGATGGCCTTTGTTTCATATGTTTCTTCTCGGTGCGTTCCGGGCCTGTAGTGAAGAACAGAATCATCGGTGGCCGTGGATCGGTGCTGTTGTCTCTCTCACCTCTTCAGTCTTCCATAGTGGAGAGAAATGAAAAGCTCTCTGCTAGCCTCCTGCCAATTAGCCCAGGTCAGAGGTCATGAGTCTATACAACACTCACCAGTGGCTGTGATTCACTCCATGCTAATAGCGTTAATGATTATTGTCACATCCACATCTACAACTTTGCAGGTGGCAACAGTCTAATTAGATCTATCAAGGGACAGGTTAAACCCGTAGACAATAGGGCCGTCATGGGAATAAGAGGAAAACATGTTCATTCTATTGCAGTTAAAGTGAAAAATTAGTAGTATACTTGTATATCAGAGCAATGCTGGAGGATTGCCTCAGAACAACATCACGTAAATACCCTTTAGGTAGAAGATGTTCTGGTGATCTTGGTCCATTGGGTCTGATAATAAGATGTTGTGGGGTTACTGTGGTGAACCCTAGTGCAGGCATTTTAGAGCAGTATTAGCTTAACGTTCATAGCATGGTACCCTCTACTGGTTAGCTTATGAAATTTCTACTTTTTACAAGGCCTATGTAGGACCAAAAAAAAAGGTCTTTATATGAAAAAATTACTTTGTGGGAAAAAATTAAATGTTTTATGTAAAAATTATATATTAAGAAGAAAATGGATATTACTTGTTAACACCAGAAAGAACAAAGGAGTATTATTAGAGGAGAAAAATATTTTTTTTAATCAGATTGTGAGAAGTACAAGTGGCTTTAATACAATTTATTTTTTATTTTTTTATGGTAAAACAGCTGTATTAAAAAGGAAAGTTTAAAGAGTCACATAGAAGTGTTCTTTTGTGTGGAAAATATAATTTTATGACATAAAGGTATAGTTCACCCAAAAATAAATAAATATAGCGCTATATATATATAAATATAAAGCTATATAGAAATATATATTTAAAAAATCTAATAACAAAAACGTATGCCTCATGTCATTCCAAACCATTATATGTGAATAAAAGCCTAAATTCAATCTGTTCATCATACAAAGCGATCATGTCTCAATTCATATGGATTAGTTTTGCGATCTCTTTATTAACTTTTTGAAGAGTGGTAGTGGTAGTTGCATAGATGGTCAATGGAGGGAGAGAAAATGCTCAGATTTCATTAAAAATATCTTCATTTGTGTTTCGAAGATGAACGAAAGTCTTTGGAACGAGATGAGGATGAGTAAATGATGACAGATTATTCATTGTTTGGGTGAACTAACCCTTTAAACTAAAATTAAAATGAAAACTGAAAATATAAAAGCAACATTCTTTATTATAAATATTGTAATAGTCACTTTCATGTCATTTTAAACTTGTATGATTCTCTCTTTTTTCTGTGGAAAAAAAAGACGATATTTTAAGAAATGTGAGGGTTTTTTTTCATACAATGGAAGTCTATGGTAACCAAAATTGTTTGGTTCCCAGCATTATTCAAAATATCTTCTTTTGTGTTCCACAGGTTTAGAATAACATGATTTTTGGGTGAATAGACCTTATTCACAGAAGCGCCATCTTTGATTTTTAATGGGAATGAAAGCGAGGCTGTGAGGGACAGACATGCATCTCTTCAATGGGCTGTACTGTTATTTAATGTGTTTTTGGATTGTTCTGCTCATGAAACACTGGAAAAAATATCTTTCCAAGAAATTTCAGTTGACAAAAAACTCCCGACAATATAAGTTGTGGAAAATTATAAGTAATCTAGGAGCTTTGTACAGATTTTTACAGCGGCAAGCACGGCAAGTCTATCCCTCAGCCTCACTTTCATACCTGTCATTACGCTGCTCTGAATAAGGTATATTACCCCCTTAAGAATACTCTAAT